>NC_080673.1:143209743-143543355 GCF_030445035.2 Dasypus novemcinctus | reverse complement strand
ACTGATCCTGGGACCTTCTGGAGTGGGAGACAGGTGGTCATTTTCTTGCGCCACCTTGGCTACCTGATCTGCTGAGTCTTTTATTATCTTTTCTTGTGTCTCTTTTTGTTACATCATCTTGCTTCCCCCAGCTCTCAATGTGAGCCAGCATTCCTGCACAGGGCAGTACTCCTGTGTAGGGCAGTACTCCTGTGTGGGACAGTGCTCTGTGTAGGCCAGCACTTCATGTGGGCTAGCTTGTCTTCATCAGGAGGCCCTGGGCATCAAACTCTGGACCTCCTATGTTGTAGATAGGAGCCCAAATACATGAGTCACATGCACTTCTCTTAACATTGTTTTGATTCCTTGGATAACCTCACAAATCTGGAAGCCAGGGTAGTCAGTCACTTTGATTCAATGATTCACTGTAGTCCAGTCAAACATAAAAGGAATAAAAAATTTTCCTAAAGACTGTTCACCTAAAGATGAATAAAACCTTGAGAACAAGAATGTTTATTATGACTTTCAGAAGTGTCTCTCAGTCTTTTAGATATAATACCACCTTCTTGAGTATGCATGTAATCTTAGGAGTCAAAATTCTGTGAGGATATGATATATTAAAACAGATGTGATGGATTTTTAGAAATATGGATTTATTACAACTTTCTAAGTAATTATTATGCATACTAAAATTTTAAGGCCTCTAGCACATTCCCTATTTCTATTCTCCTATAACTTTAGCCTAAAGATAGCTCTGATCTCTTTATCAAGCTTAACAAACAGAAAGAGGTGCTGAGCCTCCATGTCACAAGAAGAGAGTCCTGAATTACCCTTATCACCTAAATGTTCATATCTACGGTAGATGAAGTTAGGCCTTCATGCAAATGTAACTTAGGAAATGATCAATATTTTAGATTCTCTTTTGTTTACCTTTTCCTGGTATCATTATGGATTTGAAATTTTACAGACAGGATTCTAATATACTAATTTTGTTCAGATTTTTCTATTGGAGAAATGTGACCCAGTTACTTATAAATTCAGATGCTGAATGGAACATTTTCTGAAAGGAAAGAATTAGAAAGAACTATTGGTATGTATATCTGATTTTTTAATATTTCATTTTTCCTTATAGTGTTATGTATTTTCTAACATTTAGTTCCTTCTACATTACAAATTGGCTAATATCAATTCTGAATGCATTATAACTTCTGGATGCTGAATATCACACTCCTTGCTATAGCACTCACAGATTATAACTAATTCCTCTAGTCACCTGGTCTGAAATTTCCCCACTTTCACCCTTTCTGGCTTCTGTCTTCATAGCAAAACTCTTGGTTGAAGCTATAATCATTTTGATAGCTAATCTCTCAGAGAGATATAAGTTGAAAAATCTGGATTCTCAAATATTCCACAATACTTACCTTTGGTTTACAAATACAGAATTCCTCTTAAATATTTTATTTACATTGCCATTAAATTAAGTTGTATATGTATACACACACACATTTGTATAGCACATATATAACATATAAACACATGTACCTATGTTTTTTAGTAACTTGTGTTCTGCAAGATATTATTTTTGAATGATTTTAAATATTCTTGGAATGTCAGGCTTTTTTAGATCTAATTACATGACAAGAGACAATGTGTTTTAAGTAAATAATTCTCAACATTCTCACACATCTCTGCCAAAAATAATCACAAGGTCAGTAACAAAAATTCATTTCATTCAATATTGTATGTGGAGTTCTGGTCCACAGTATCTAACTAGAATTATTGATTTGTTTACCAAAACTATAAAATCTTATGAATGCTACAATGATTACAATAAAAATTGCTTCAGATTATAATTTCACTTTTCTGATGTTTATACCATCTATCTAAAAATGAGAAAATAGAAAATGTGTTGTATCTAAATTTATTTACCATTCCCCTCTCAATTCAAGAACCAACTTTTGAATCTAGGTATATATAATTTAAAGAAAGAAACTGATCATTTTAGGTTTCCTTAAAAGAATACCATTGCTGCTTATAAGTATCAGTGACTATTACTAGAATAATTTTAAATTCAAAGTAGGCTAATAGGAGTTGACTGATATCTTCCTGTGAATATTCGTAAATGATAATAAGTATAAAATTACTCGTGGGTAGAGGCTTATGTCATAAGCTGACTGTCTAAATGATGAATACATAATGAAATTAAACAGAATTGAGACAGATGGTTGTAGCTTTTGATAAATGTGCATATCTTTGTAATCAGATAATAAGTCTGTTGCCTGAAAGATAAATTGAGATATAATAACTTTGAAAACTAAATCATTTCATTGTTTAGCATTTATGAGACATAGTAAAAAGCAAATTCCATTTTAATTTACCTAAAATATTGCCTATTGTCTTCCTAAGCACTGATTAACATGGAAAAGAAGATATTATAATTTTTTTTCTCCATATGTGAAATGATTTATTTAGTGATATAGATGAGAGAAAAACTTTTGAAAACAAAGTTTTGTAGCTAGGCAGCTTCTTCTGGGGAAGAAAGATCAACTAAAACCACATTTAAAGTGTTCCTGAATCAAATAGCAGACATTAACATAACAGGAATGGAGAATAAAGCTATACATTTTGTCTGAAATGCTTTATTTTTTATATAAACTTATGACATAAAATCAGATCAGTATTATTGTTTATTCTGGAAAGACACTTGGGTGTTTGGTATATTAGTATTTACTTTCTTATATTTATTAAAGGATTTTTTAAAAGTGAAGATGTAGAATATACCCAATACATCATCTGATTCACAGTTTTCATTTTAATGATGAAGAAACTGACACAGAGATGACAAATTAATGATTGAATACATACATTAACACACCAATTAATAGATAGCCAATAGAATAAATGATTATATATGTATTTATTTAAATATTTCAAGAATATTTTAGAATTATCTCCATAAAGTTCTTGTAGATCTTTCATTACAAATATTTTTACTAACTTCATACATTTGATGAATATTATAAACTATTTCTTTTTAAAAAATAAGTTTTCTGGACTTTCTTTTCGTATAATTTAGAGGTGGAGTAGCCATCAGCATCCCAGTGTCCACAGGATGGAGGAAAAAAATATGGATTAGAGTGGACTTACTGGTGTTCTACTATAGAACTATTGTGAGTCTAGCAATGGAAGAAATTGTATCATTGATGTGAAAACAGTGGCCATGGTAGTTGCTGAGGGCAGGGAAAGGGAAGAAAAGATGTGATGTGGGGGAGTTTTTGGGACTTGAAGTTGTCCTAAATGATACTGCAAGGACAGATGTTGGACATTATATTCCTGCCATAACCCACTGAATATACTGTGGGAGAGTGTAAACTACAATGTAAACTATAATTCATGTGGTGCTGCAGTGCTCCAAAATGTATTCACCAAATGAAAGGAATATGCCACAATGATGAAAGAGGTTGTTGATGTGGAAGGAGTGGGGGGTGGAGTGTGGGGTATATGGGAATCTCTTATAATTTTTAATGTAACATTATTTATGATCTATGTATCTTAAAAAAGGCAATTAAAAAAAAGAAATGAAATTTCCACTTAAATAGTTTTCCAAGTACCTAGCTATTCTTCCCCACTATAATATTTTTATGGGAAGAAATATTATATTTTCTGTCAACAGTTATATTTTTGGATGACCTATAATTTTTCTTTTATTTCTAAGTCTTATTTTTTTTTTAATTGAAGAAAGGTTTCCAATTTTTCACTGTTTTGCATGGTATTTGATATTTGTAAGAGTTTGGTGAATGTATTTTTGAGTCAAGGAAGTTTGCTTTTTACTTATTGTTCATATTTTTAAAGTAATGCTTGTTGAGTATTAGTGAATGTATTTTCTAACTTAACTGAAATTAAAATGTGATTTTCCCCTCTTAAATTAGTTATGTGTCAAATTAAGTGGATAGGTTATCTTATATAGACTATTCATTTTCTAGAGATGAAGCATATTTGTGTATCATGTGATATCTTTCTTTTTCTTTTTTTATTATTTGTAATTCCTGTGCATTGTGATAAGTACATGTGATAAAAGGGAGGTAGAGTCATGGGTAGGTAGATACTTACAGGAGGAGGCTACCGAAAAACAACCAAAGCAGTAAAACAGGAATATATGAAATAAACTGGTATATGAATATTTTATATAAAATTTGATCAAATGATTGAAACTAGTAAGCACGTTCAGAAATGTGGAATATGAGAAAATAACCTTAAGAAGAAAGATACCTGATCTATAACAAACAGATATACCATGTATCTGGATGGGAATAAACAATATTTTAAAGTTGACAGTTCTCCTCAAATTATTTTATAAATTCCAAATTCATATTCATTGTTTGCATGAGTTTCCTTGTTACCACATTTTTGGAAAGAAATTTGGCTCAATCTACCAAATAAAAATGTATCCTCTCTTTGATCTAACAATTCCATTTCTAAGCATCTATCTTTCAGCAATACTTAAATAGCACAAAGGTCTATCTACAAATTTCATTAAAATATTCTTGTATTAGTGTAAAATTGGAAATCATCTAATTGTTCTTCCAAAGGTAAGGATCTCTTCATTCTATGGATTATGAATATGATTGCTATTAAGTTTCTTTGTCAATCTATATACATAGAAAATAATTTCTGAGATATTAAGTCCTAGATTACTATGTAGATTATGACTCTTTATGTAGAAAACAATAACTAGTCTATATGCATACACATATGTATATGAATGGAAAAAAATAACCTAGAAGTTCACTAATTCCTGTGACAATTGTGGCAAGGTTAAATGGTAAAAAAATTTTCTTTTTCAAATGAAAGCATATTGAGTTGTTCATTTAAAAACAGGTGAAAAGTAGTAATAAACATAATATTTCATAGGACCTCTACTGCTGTAGTTTTGGTACATTATTGTTTTTTAAAGTTGATTCCTAAGTGACACTACTATTTTCATGACAATAGCATAGTCATCAACTAAAAGCCAGGTTATCATTTCTATTGTTTTTATTGGAGCAGTTGTGGGTTTACAGGGAATCATGCATAAAATACAGGATTCCATCATACCACATGTGCTAGTTTGACTTTTTTGTGGACCTCATAAAATTGTATTTTTAAAGTGAACCCATTCCTGTGTCTATAACTCTAATGTAGATGGAGCATTTTGATTAGATTTAGTTAAGTGATCCTTCAATTACATCACTTTTGATTAGATCAATTCACTTAACGGTCTTTGATAAGATTGCAGGACCCAAGGTGGGTCTTAATCATTTACCAGAGTCTCATGTAAATGCAGGAAATGGGAGAGGAAGAACTGCTATTTTATCCTGCCATGTGAGAGAGTATTCCTTGACCACCTGCAGCCACAGAAAGATAGAGAACCCCAAGGGGATGAGAGAGAGGCTGGAGCCTGCAATCCACAGAACAGTTAAATCTGAAGCAAAAAGGTCCTGAAGAGAGGGGAAAGACGAGCAATATGTCTGATCACCCACAGCTAAGCTCAGAGAGAAAGTGAGCTTGGAAGAGAAGGCAGACGCCGATATCAGTTTGCCTTGCCCATGCAGCAGGAGTCCAGGATCACCACCAGCTGATTTTAGGTGAGACAGCATCTCTGATGATGTCTTCCTTTGGACAATTTCACAGCTTCCTAACTGTAAGATATGACCCTAATACATTTCCATTAGAAAAGCCAACCAATTTCTTATATTTTGCATTGGCAGCCTTTAGCAAACTGAGACGCCACACTATTATTTATTTATTTTAATTTTTTAATCATCATTTTTAAAGTTAATAGATCATACAAAATGTTACTTTAAAAAACATGAGGTTCTCATATACCCCACTCCCCTCCCCTCACCCCATCAATTTTTTTTTATTGTATTTTTTTAAGATACATAGATCTCAAAAAATATAAGAGGTTCTCATATACTCCCATCCCCTCTCACCCCACTCCTCCCACATCAACAACCTCCTTCATCATTGTGGCACATTCACTGCATTTGGTGAATATATTTTGGAACACTGCTCCAACATGGAGAATAGTTTACATTATACTTTACACTCTGCCCAGTCCATTCAGTGGATTATGGCAGCATATATAATGTCCAACATCTGTCCTTGCAGTATCATTTAGGACAACTTCAAGTCCCAAAAACTCCCCCACATCACATCTCTTCTTCCCTCTCCCTGCCCTCAGCAACTACCAAGGCCACCTCGGAGTCACACTATTATTAACACCTTTCATTAGTATTGTACACTTGTTAAATTTGATGAAGCACATTTTTATAAATGTACTATTAACTATAGTCTATGGTTTAACATAAGGGTCACTATTTTGTGTAATTGCTTCTGATTAAGTTATGCACTTTTACATTATCTGAATTTATCATAATCATAGTATGTGCTCATAAGTAACAATCTGTTCAATTCTTAATGACTTTAACTTCTTTCTCTCTTTATGTTCAAAATTCATATTTTTGACACATTTAGCATGTATCAGGCACCATATACTAGTTACTGGGCTACTGTTTTAGCATATCTATCATTAATTCTGTCATCATCCACATTTTTAATTTGAATACTCTACGGGTTAGAGTACTGATGCAAATTTTCAAGATCACAGAAACGTGTGACAGAACTGAGATTTTCCTGTGAAGAATTCTGAATTGCAGCAAAATATTGCCTTTCATCATCAGTTTCAAAAGATATTTGCAAACTCATAAATTTAAAAATTATCTTCACATAGTACTTTTAAATTACATCTATCCACAATCTGTGAAGTGAATGCCAAAGGCTGACCATAATTCAAAGGCAGTTAGTTCTGCAACTGTTCATATTACAATACTGAATAGTTTTTACAAATAAAAAGATTTCATATTTTCATTTGACAATAATGTTGCCAAATAAATATTTGATTATTTCCTCATGATATTGGAATATAATTGCAATGGCAAGGCATCAAAAAGAAAAAAGGAAAACAATAAGTTTTAAAAATAGCTGGGAAAAACTTTAGGTTCATAAATTGTTCAGTGAACCATATTATCTCTAACCAATTGTTGGCTTCAATTTGATTTGCAAATCTTCCTTTACAAATTTTTTTAGAAGTCATGGACTTTGACGTTTAAGAGGACTTTAAGCAATGCTATTTAAAAGTTTGAAATCTATCATTTTTCTTTACAAAGAATTTTATAATCATTTTTGATAAATTTTGATATAGGTATTTGAACAGTAAATATGGGTATCAGTGTTACAGAATGACATGGTGTTTGCTTTATTTACAAACAATCATTGTTTTTCATTATTTTGTGAATGTGCTTTTTACTTATCACTGTGCACCAACTATTTTTAAATACCTTTAGGACACTTCCTTTTGATATATACCTCATTAATTATGTATACATTTAGGGAATTCAAAATTTTGTTTGACTTTGCTACATTATTTGACACATAAATGAGCATTAGATTTATCATGCACTGTGAAATGTATTCAAGCCTGATTATGTTCATTATTCTAAGAGGGTAGAGCTTGTGTATAAACTGTACATCAAAAAAGAGTAAGAATGAAATATAAAACAACTTTCTAAAACTAAGAATTGTTGATATAAATTTTCATATATATGTTTGTTTTTTTTAGTTCTTGTTTCTAGATATTCCACTGCTATTATTTCCAAATAAATAACTTTATAATGATTTTCTAAATGTATTTCTCTGTCATATAAAACTTACATTCGATGACTAATTAGCACTTAATAATATTAGCAACATTGATTTACCCATCAATATAATACATACTTTTTAATCTACTTATTATTGTTGCTGTTTCTTATTCTTGAATAGATAGATACTATCAGGGTCTGGATAGAATGAAACTATGTCAGCTGTAAACATTTGAGAACAGCAAAAATAATAAGGCAATTGTAAAAGTGTTAATAGAAATATATTATAAAATTTGTTCCAAATTCTGTGTTCTTCATAAAATCTTGAAAAATATTAATAAGGCATAGAAAATAATTATTCCATGATAATAGAGTAGTCTCCCATATAAAGGTTCTGTGTATAATTTTAAGTTAAATTTGCCAAATCTATGCTTTTGAATTTTAATAGTGAGAACATGCCATTCTGCTCCAAAAGAGAAAATAAATAATAGCTCTTTGAAAGGAAAATTTGATATTACGTAAAATTATCTGTACTAAATTAATAATTTTCCAAGTTTCTAATCAATGTTCTATATAGATACATATATGTATAGATAGATGGATTGATGGATGGATAGATTGGCAGATGCAGAGGATTATTGTAGTAACATTGATCACTGAAAAGGAACTTTGTGTTTTTGCTATTATTATGAAACCTGAATAAATATGTTATTTAATCACTTTTACTTCATGTTTTCTCTTGAATGCAATAAAATATAAACTTCTAAAGGAAGCAGCTAAGCATTGATTTTTTCCCAACCATGCACCAGTATGTTTAGTAGGTACAAAAAAACTCTATGTAATGAAATTCAGTTATTTTGTGACTGAAATTCCATGTTTACTCTACAATAAAAAAACTTTTTACTGTAATTATTTTTAAAGACTTGTTTGTGCTACATAACTATGTTTGAAGATGGTGCTAATAAGAATAAATCAATGAGAAGTACAGAAGAAAAATTTCAAATGAAACCGTAATTGTAATCAATCGGATTTCACTTTGAAATGCACCAACATTTGATCCTTAATTGCCACCCAATATAAATGATGAACTAATATTGACATTAAGTATATAGAATTGTGTTTATCTTGGTTCATAAACTTATCCCCATTTCTTTGAGGACTAAGGATTCTGGGTGCCAGCCACAAACTTCTGTGTGATTGCTCAGATCTGGCCATAAGCAATTACAATAACTTCACCTGGCAGGCCTGATGTGGGAAAGCTGATCTCCCCAGACAAAGGTTGGGCACAGTCAATACACTGCAGTCTCTGAAGGGAGCTGTAGTCAATGACATAGCCAGCTATGGATGATTGTGCCCTTTTTATATGTATATAAATTTCTAACCCAGGAATTTCTAGTCATAGTCATCCCTATGCATGTTTGAGTACAGGTCTTACTTGGGTTTCTTTGCTGAGACTTTCTCATCAAGGTTAGGAAATGGGGCCTTAAAGACTCTTTTCTCTACTCTAGTGCAAACATACATACCTTTCCACTTCTAGATCTTCCCCCTTTTCCCTCCTCCTATTCCCACTTCTAAGCTAATTCATCTGACCCTCACCCTGAGGAGACACCATTCCATGTGGAATTATAGAGCAACAAGGAAGTCAGCATTTTCTCTGGGTTAGCCTCTTACTTAAACTATTGCAGTAAGCAATTAAAAGCTTGACTGTTAACTTTGATTTTGGCTTGTTGTCTTAATAAGCTACTCTGATATCTGGCAATTCATCTCTTACGGATCTACTCAGCTTTTGACAGGGATTTTTGGGCTTTTAGGTAAAATCATAATGGTGAAACTTTTCTAATACAATTTTAAAAGGGAAAATTTCAAACCCACTCTACTTACATCGCTAATAAATCTAGATTATACCAAGACACTTATTAAAATTTTAAGAAATTCATTTTGCTTTCAGGGTAATTAAATATAATGCAAATTTTTAATTTTTCTGTGTATCAAAAATGCTATAATCAACTTGCAAAGTGAAACATTTAATAATTCTATCAACATTATTGTTGATAGATATCTAATATCTAATAGAGATCAGATGTAAAAATTCTGATTTAATTTTGATGAGAACTGCTATTGTAAGAATCATTTACCTTTTCCTTTTGTCCAGCGCTTCATTAGTGAATCTCCTCTTTATTCAGTTAATTTCAACTTAAAAATATATATAGTATTTAGAGATGTTTCCATTTAAAATGAATTTTACATAGAATTTTCTGTTTTAGCAACCAGATGGGCAAGTAACATTAATTAACCTCACCTCTTTCAAATGACTATCAAATTGATAAACTCTAGTGATAGTTTTATTCTTTTAAAACTCTTGTATGTTAGTATCTTGCTGCTTTTCTAAATCTCAGGATTCAATATAGATATGAAATTTAATGCTCTAGGAGCACAATCCTTAATTTGGAAATATAAGCAGTCCTTATGACAACAAAAGGAATGGAAGTATGGAGACTTTCTCTGAATTCCTTAAGCTTATTGGTAATGTTAAGTAACAGATGAGTTGAGTGAGAAGTAATATATATGGGTGTGTTATGAAATAGAATTTTTCAGTGTTGTGTTTCACTACAGTTACATAAAGACAACCTTGTTTCAGATTATCTCATTGTTTCTGAGGGATTTATTTTCATTCTGATTACACATGAGTTTTTTTGGAAGTTCCAAGTAGTCACTTCTTATTTGGTTAAACCATATGATATGCATTTGGAAAGTTATAAATTAACTTTGTTTAATCTGTTTCTTCTTACATCCAATTATCTAATCATCAAAAGATCATTGACCCTCCTGTTTTATTCTCCCCTACCCTTTATACTTCTCAAAGCTGAATACATTTACTAGATTCTCCCCCTCACCTATTAATTAATATTGTAAGCCCTAGGGTAAACATAGTAAACTAAGATGACCCATTCGTTCAAACACAAATTTGCCTATATATCAGAAATTTTATTCAGCAAAATATGATAAAGGAGCAGAAATCTCTCTAAATTCTTTCAAGAATGAAATCATATTTTCTACCAAATTATATGCACATTCATGTTTTCAATTTTGAGGTAAAGTTTTAAATATTTGTGCAATAAATATTTATTGAGTGCCTTCTGTATATTTTGTGAACCAAGAATATGGTGGTAAATAAGGGAGACATGACTCATTTCCTCCCCCTTCACAAGATTACATTCTAACCAGGCAGAATCAGAAAATTCAGGGATAAATAAAAGCATTTGATTGAAGCTAGAAAAAAGGATTGAAAGTGTACTCTGGCTTAGGGTGAGGAATATCAGGAAAATCTCTCAGAAAATAGTATTTAAAAGAAGAACTACATGACTGAGAATTGTTCAGTCAAAATGTGCTTTAGGAATAAGGAAGAATATGATAATAGAAGAGGTAAGAATCAGTGTGTTGTATTTAAATACAAAGAGGTTCATTATTTTTAGAGTGTAGCTTTTAAAATGAGGTTTAAGAGGTCATCAATAACTAACTCATGTAGACATTTTTAGAAGTTTCTATTTTATTCTTAGTGAATGGGGAAGCTATTAGATACTTTCAAGCTGAGAATGGCATGCCTTATATCTAAAAATGAGAATTCAAACTCTGGTGTGAAAATAGTGTTGAAAGCAGAATTTAAATCTTAACCATAAAAAGTCTAAAAAGCACCAAAAGAGTAACTGAAGAAAACACAAACCCCATTTGAACAAAACTTATGTAACTCCAAACTACAGTGTCAGGAAAAGCATTGCCTAATTCAGAAAGTTGCTGACTGAGTAGCACAAGAAATGAAGTGGAGAGAGCATATGGCTTTAGACCACAGGAAAAAGCAACAAAAAGAACTGACTGAAAGTCAGAATTAAAACAGCAAACTTTATAGATTTTTTTCTTTTTTAATTTTATTTTTAAAGAAACTTTAGATTACATAAATAATAAATAAAAATTACTGGCGGATTCCCATATACCCCACTCCTTCCCCTTTCCACAATTTTCCCCATTAACATCTTTAATTAGTGTGATACATTTGTTACAGTTGATGAACACATATTGAAGCATTGCTACAAACCATGGGCAATAGTTTACATTATAGTTTACACTTTTCACTGCACATTTTTATAGGTTTTGACTAAATTTATAATGGCCTGTATCTGTCATTGCAATGTCATGCAGGACAATTCCAAAGTCCCCAAAATTCCCCATAAAGTTACACATACGGTTACCTCCCCTTCCCCTCAGAACCTCTGGGTGGCCACTGTCTTTACATCAATATTACAAGTTCTTCCATTATTAGAATAATAAGTCTACTTTAGTCCATAGTTGGCATTCCCACCTTAGGTTTGTTCATTCCTCAATCTTGAGGATTTTAGGATGCTGATGCCCACTATGTTTCTGATTAAGAAGGGGCTTAGATCCTGTGGGGCAGATGGATGGAACTGTCTTGCTTGCAGTTGTCAAAACTATGTTTTTTTGGAATGGGCATTGTCCATTGTCATCATTTTGTAAAAAAAGAAAAGAAACAAACAAAAACCAGTCACAACATGGGCAGCTTACTAAATAATGGAAATACTATTCTCTTTGACATATTCTGGACTTTGTACATAAACGAGCTGTATGTTATCAGCAAACCACTGTGTTCTAGGCTTGCTTTTTTGTAAATTATGTAGGGCATATGGGGAAGCTGACTGAGGCTCTTATCATCCAAACCATATGGAGGTACAGGCATTACTAGCTCTAGGTACACCCAGGACAGGGTTAGCTGGGGTGGCCAATCAAAAGGTAGAAATTTTGACAAGGGAAAAAATGATAATACAACAAATATTATTTCTTCTATGACATTACATATGGTTTGTAATTTAAAAGATCAGAACAGTTTAAATGTTCATTAATTATTGCTTCATTTAAAAATTATGCTACATCCATTTCATTGAATATTCTGTTAATGTAAAATTACATCTGATATGTCATTAAATTCTTATGCAACTTTCTCTCTACCATATATTTTTAAATGAAAGAAAGAATTTAAGTGAAAAGGAAGAGTGAGGATTATTTTGTATATTATGGAAGCACGTAATTTTCTTGTATATGTTCAAAATATCTCAGTTATAAAGAAGACTATTTACATTTTGCTTAGTGGTCTCCCTGGATGGCTTGGGAATAGATAGATGGTTAGTGGAGAATTTTTGCAAATTCAGTTATTTTTAGCTACATGAACTTAACTACCCATTCAAATAAATTATTAAGGAAATTAAAAGAAATTCTAATTACAGTTCACAAGGAAAATGAACTATAGAGAGTTAATTTCAGAGACCATTTAGGAAGCTCTTGAAATGGTGCTTTGGATGAGTAGGCAAACTTGAGACATATTTTGTAGGTAAAATTGATACTATGTTCTGATATATTGGACCCAGGGAAAGGTGAGAAAACATGAAGGACAAGTGTAACTGCCAGTGCTCTGACTTAACAGGGTGGATGATGATACTACTAGAGACTGAAGATATTTTAGGGAGAAAAGTGTGGAGGGGTGGTATAAGAATTATTTTAACTCTTGTGACATTATAAACTACTTATGGCAAAAACTGCAACTAATTCAACTATGCATTTCCCATCAAATGATTCAGCACATGTGAGAACATCTGTCACTTTCTTGGACATGTGATAAAAACATGAGCAAAGCTGTCGTGTTCCATTCTCCCAATGTAACAAATCGACAAATGTATTATTCCTTTACACCATGAAGAAAGTTAGCCAATAAGAGCATTTTAGGAAAATTGCTTCAGCTGAGATATGAAGATGAGTAGAAATTTAACTATAAATAGGACCAATAAATAAAAACGGTATTAGTATAAGGGAAAAAAACAAAATATTTGAAAAACTGAAAGAAAACAATTATGTCCAAAGTGAAAGCAGTAAGCAGATGCCAAAACATAAAGGTTTAAATGTCATGGAAAGATATTGAGACTGATCTGCTGCAAATATTTTAAAAATTAAATATTGTTAAAAATATCTGGTGGGGGGCATGCAAGATAACATCTTTATTATTCTTTATAATGGATTTTTACTTATGCTTAAATATTAAACATCATTAATTTAAGAATTTATCCTTGAATTTCCTCACCATGCTTCATATTCTGATTTTCTTTGTTTATCACTATACTGAAAAATTACTTCACAAATGAAGAGATAGGAAAGATGCTTTTACAGCAGAACAGTACTTTCAATGTATTTATTGGAAATATAGAGTTTTAAATGTTAACATGATTTTAAATTAAAAAGATCCACCCATAGCTTATGAATTAAGGTTTAGTTTTGGAAATAACCAGAATATAGCTGGTTTTAAAGTAAGGGTCATAAGGGCAAAAAATTAATTTAGTTAAGAAAATAGAAAATTCCCTAATGATATAAATGATATAATAGGAAGCCTAATGTTCATGCTGTGTGCTTTATATAGGTGTTTCCTCTAAATGCCAAGCAATAGAGCAAACAAGGCATTTTTATTAAATTGTTTTTCTATGTTTTATTGCGCAGTGGCACTTTATATCTATTGGTAATTAAAATGACATTAAGCAGCACTATTTTTACTTACACAATTTTCACAGTAAGACTATCATATATTAGGCTTCACTAATTCTATAGATTCAATTATATACTGAGTGTTACTGTGGTTCCAGTATGCAAAAAATGATATATTACCCACTTTCAAAAGAAGTCTTTGCTGTAGAAGACTGATTCACATACTTACTTTCATTGTTTTTAATAGACTCATGTTCGTGCCTGTGTGGTTTGTCCGACTAATAACACTGAAAGCTTAGAAGTATAAATACTGTGAATAAATTTTTCTTTGAGTATCCATAGAAAGAATGTTTAGTCGCTGTGTTTAGAAAAGTTTACAGAGGCAGGATGAAACAACATAAAGATTTGGTATAAGCAACCCCCAGATATTGGTTCCTTTGAGGGCTAAAGAGACCCATGGGAGTTATGGTCATGGCCGATGGGGTTAACTACCAGGGCAGATGGCCCCTCTTTGGAAATGGTGTTTATGTGTGATGAATCTGGACTCAGATGGGATCTCCCTTCATAAGACTTTCATGCTAATGTGCTGGAGGTGCAGTTAATGTTGGGGTTTAAGATATATTTAGGGGATTTGAATCTCTGGACTGACAATGTGATAGCCAGATCCTGAGCCTCAACAGACTCCAGCACCTACAATCTGATTTATTGGACTTACCACACTCAGCTAAGATGGAGGTGAAGGACAAACCACCACACCATGGAGCCTAGAGTGATTACAACTGAAAATGGGAGGATTGCATCCAGCATCCAGGTGGAATCTGAGCCTCCTCCTGACATAAAGGTGCAATGGACACAACCAATCCAGTGTCCACATAGAAGAGGTGGCATTGGATTGGGAAAAGTGGACATAATGGACAAAGGGTATGGGGAAAGGCAGGAAGAGATGAGAGGTGGAGGCGTCTTCGGGACATGGAGCTGCCCTGGATGGTGCTTCAGAGGTAATCACCGGACATTGTAAATCCTCACAGGGCCTACATGATGGAATAGAGGAGAGTATGGGCCATGATGTGAACCAATGTATATGAGGTGCAGAGGTGCCCAAAGATGTACTTACCAAATCCAATGGATGTGTCATGATGATGGGAACGAGTGTTGTTGGGGGGGGGGGGGAGAGGGGGGGTGGGGGGGTGGGGTTGAATGGGACCTCACATATATATTTTTAATGTAATATTATTACAAAGTCAATAAAAAATAAAAAAATTAAAAAAAAAAAAAAAAAGAACAATGTAACTTAAAAACAGTAGGAAAAAAAAAAAAAAAAAAAAAAAGATTTGGTATAAGAAACACTTGAATTTGACACATTTTCTATCTCTCTTCCTCTCTCTTTCTCCCCTCTTTCTCTTAAACCTATTTTTGTGTATTTGTTTATTTCTAAAATGTGATTAAGAATACCTACCTCCTAAGTATGGCCATCTTAGCAAATACTAGATTACAACACATAGTGGAATTCAACTAAATTTTATTATTTTATAGTTATATGATTTCTAAAACATTTTTAAATCATTAAAATATATTCATAGGTAGTACAAATGGAATATGTTTTCCAAGATATCCATTATTCATTTGCCAGCATTAAGTAACTTTATATACTCTAAAAGTCATATAAATAAAAAATGAATATAATCTAACTGTATTCATATATGACTGGCTGACAACTTCTGCTTGAGTAGGAATGAGATTTCCATTACATATAAGATCATTATACTGTAATATTACATATGCCAGAAGAAAGAAGCCACTTCTTTTGTTTAGAAACAACTACATGCGCTAAGCAATTGGAATATACTCATTACTTCCCAATTTACTAACTATACTTTGGTTCAATTTCCACAGTACTTTTGTAGCAGACACATATATCACAATACAAAAAAAGTAAAAATCTGTTATTTCTTGATTATGTTTTGTTTTAAGGAAATGATTCAAAGCATTTTTTTCTACTTGTTCTTGAAACAAAATATCAGCAGCACAATATTGTTATCTTATGAAGGAAACAAATCAGTGTCCAGGTGTTCCTGAGTAATATAATATTTATAACAGTATTTATATTGATAATATTTAATATAACATTTAGAAGAGAGTATATTTATTTGACCTAAAGTTATTTTTAAAATAGTTTCTCAATTGCAAGAGACAGCATAAAAAAACTATTACTTCTATTTGTTCCATTAACTCTGTGCTCTACATTTTGGGAGGCTTTTAACATACATATATTTTTAATTAGAGAAGTTGTAGATCCTCGGAAAAGTCATGTAAAAATGATAACGTTCCCATATATCCCCACACTGTTGACATTTTACTTTGTTTCAATGATGAAAGAATATTAAAATGGTACTATTAATTACAGACTATAGTCCATATTAAGTATATTTTCCTATACCACCTTATTATTAACACATTGTAATAGTATTATAATTTGTTATAAATCATGAAAGAGCATCCATATATTTGTACTATTAACCACAGTCCATCATCCACAAGGGGGTTCACTGTGTTACACAATCCCACGTTTTGTCTTCTAACTTTCCTTCTGATAACATACAGGGCCCATAACTTCCCCTTTCAAAGGCATTCACAAACAATCCAGCACTCTTATTTATACTCACAGTAATGGTCTACCATTGCCACCATCCATTTCCAAACATTTACAATTAACCTAAATAGAGATTTTGCACAAATTAAGCCTAAACTACCCATTACTTGTTCCCTTTCTATTACCTTGTAACACAAATTTTATATTTTAATTCTCTGGCAGGGGTTCTTAACCAGGAGTCCACAGACCCCATGGGGTCCGTGGAAAGATTTCAAGGGATCCATGAGCTTGAATTGAAAAACATCAATGTTTTACTTTTATTTTCTCTGACCTCTAACTGAAATCTAGCATTTCCTCCACTTATGAATGTATGCAATAAATTGCATAGTATTCATTTCATACCACATTTCAGTTATTGCATATCTCAAAAAGTTGCTTATGTTCATCCATACTCTGAAGTTGTAGTAGTTGTTAGACCCTATGCTAGTCGAGTGTCATAAAACTATCTGCTGCTACATTCTGAGGAGTCCATGGTTTACTCCTGACTGGCAAAGGATTCTGTGAAACAAAAAAGTAAAGAATCACTGTTCTATGGGTTTGCTTATTATAAATATTTCATATGTGTAAGGTCATACGATGTTTATACTTTTGTGTCTGGTTTATTTCACTCAACATAATGTCCTAAGAGTTCATTCAGGTTGTCACATGCATTAGGAGTTCATTCTTATAGCTGAATAATATTCCATTGTATGCATATACTATAATTTTTATCCATTCATCAGTTGATACACAATTGGGTTGCTTCCATCTTTTGTCAATTGTGAATAATGCTGCTATGCTCTTCAATGTATAAATATCTGTTCCAGTCCCTGCTTTCAGTATTTCTGGGTATGTACTCAGTAATGGGATTGCCAGATCATTTGGCAATTCTATACCTAGCAGCCTGAGCAATTGCCAAACTGTCTTCCATGACTCTGGCACCACTTTACATTTCAACCAGCAATGGACAAGTGTTCACATTTCTCTACATCCTCTCCAACAATTTTAGGTTTTTTGGATTTTTAAAAAATAATGGCCCTTCTAGTAGGTATGAAATGTTGTGTCATTGTGGTTTTGATTTGCATTTCCCTAATAGTTAGTGATGTTAAGCATCTTTTCATGTGCTTTTTAGCCATTTGTATTTCCTCTTTAGAAAAGTATCTGTTCAAATTTCTTACACATTTCTTATTGGGTGTTTGTCTTTTTATTATTAAGTTATAGGATTTCTTTATATATTCTGGATATTTAAACCATTTAAGATATGTGGTTTCCAAATATTTTCTCCCATTGAGTAGGTTGCCTTTTCACTTTCTTGACAACATCCTTTGAAGACCAAAAATAATTAATTTTGAGGAGATATCATTAATGCATATATTTTTTCTATTGCTGGTACTTTGGGATTAAAGTCTAAGAAAACATTATCTACCACAACATCTTCAATATGATTCCCTCCATTTTCTTCTAGTTGTTTTATGGTCCTGGTTCTTATATTTAAGTCTTGGATCCAGTCTGAGTTAATATTTGTGTAAAGTATAAAATAGGTGTACATCTAACATTCATTTGCATATGAATATCAAGTTCTCCCAGCACCATTTGTTGAATAGACTGGTCGATCCCAGTTGAGTAGACTTGGCAGCCTTGTCAATTATCAATTGCACATAGATATGAGGGTATATTTTTGAAATCTCAATTTGAGTCCATTGTTCAAAATATCTATCTTTGTGCCAGTACCATGCTGTTTGGATCACTGTAGGTTTGTAATATGCTAGAAAATCAGGAAGAATGAGTATTCCAATCTTGTTCTTTTTCAAGATGTTCTTGGTTATTCAGTCTGTTTATTCTTCCAAGTAATTTGATAATTGGTTTTTCCATTTCTGCAATGTAGGCTGTTGGAATTTTCAATTCCAATTGATTGAATTCATTGAATTTTCAATGTTCAATTAATTTTTGATGAAATTTAACATGGTTTCTATCCATCATTGCAAGATCATGCAGAACACTTCCATTGACCCCTAATACTCCCCCTTCCATCTATTCTATTCCCCTCCCCCTCAGGGCCCACAGTGACCACCAGGCTTCACTTCTTGAAGGGCAAAATTCATAGATACTTGCAACAACACTGAGGGCTTGACACACTTAAGTCTGTCCTACCCTATTAGGAAATGCCCATGCCCTCAAGAGACACCCTCCCTTCTGTTAGAGAACATATCAGGCCTCCCAAACACCTTCATGTTCTTTATGTGCGTCTCCACCTACTGATACAGCATGTTATGACAAAATGATCACTCGAACATTCTCTAGAAGACTGCCCCGGGGGTGCCCTGTCCCAAATGCCTCTCCAATCCAACACACTAAACCAATAACCATTCCTAGTCATATTGCCAAAAGAGCTTTCTCAATATTGTAGTTTCAACCACATATCCACCAATACCCAGTGTTCACTTGCTCCCTTCCCCAACCCTCCCCCCAGTTCCATGGAATGTCTAACCCATCCTTCCCACCCTGACTTCCTGTCAAACTTGCACCACCCAATCCAATAATATTCATATACCCCTGTCATATTCCTTTGCTGCACAACTACTCACTTCCCGCTTATCATAGATTTCACCCATATGGGCATTGGCTCACAACCTTCTTCCTTTCTATTTCCTATAAACCTATCTTCCAGACTCTGATTCTCTGAGTCTGTTTGATTCACTTAATTTATATCAGAGATGTCATGTAATATTTGTCCTTCAATGCCTGGCTTGCTTCACTCACAGAATGTCCTCAAGATTCATCCATGTCGTCCAATGTGTTAGGTACTATATTCCTTTCTCCAGTGGAGTAATATTCCATTTTATGTATATACCACATTTTGTTTATCCATTCATCTGTTGATGGGCATTTGGGTTGATTCCAAATTTGGCAATAGTGAATAATGTCACTATGAACATTGGTATCTGTTCATTTCCTTGCATTCAGTTCAGGGTATATCCCAGCAGTGGAATTGCTGGATCATATGACAGTCCCATAGTTAGTTTTTTGAGGAACCACCAAACTATCCTCCATGTCTGGACCATTCTACATTCCCACTAGCAGTGGATGAGTGTTCCCATTCCACCACATCTTCTCCAACACTTGTAGACCTCCATTTTTTTTTTAATGGCTTCCAGTGTAATCAGTATATGATGGTATTTCATTGTAGTTTTGATTTGCATTTCCCTAATAGCTAATGATGCTGAGCATCTTTTCATGTGCTTTTTAGCCATTTGTATTTCTTTTTTTGGAGAGTGTCTGTTAAAATCAGTCGCCCATTTACTAAATTGGTTGTTTGTGTGTGGGCTTTTTTTTTTTTTTAGATATAAGATTTCTTTATATATGTAAGATATTAGATTCCTGTCTGATATATGGTTACCAAATATTTTCTCCCATTGGGCAGGCTGTCTTTTCACTTTCTTGATAAACTCCTTTGAGCAAAAGTTTTTAATTTTGAGGAGTTCCCATTTATCTATTTTTTCTTTCATTGCTTGTGCTTTGGGTATGAATTTCATGAAACCATTTCATATTACAAGGTCCTGTAGCTGCTTCCTTACATTATTTTCCAAGGTCTTTATGGTCTTGATTCTTACATTTAGATATTTGATCCATCTTGAGTTGGTTTTTATATAAGGTGTGAGATGGCATTCCCCTCTCATTCTTTTGGATAGGGATATCCAGTTCTCCAAGCACCATTTGTTGAAGAGGCTATTCTCTCCCAGATGAGTGGGCTTGGTGGCTTTGTCAAAAATCAGATGACTGTATATGCGAGATGTATGTCAGAACTCTCAGTTTGGTTCCATTGGTTGATATGTCTATCCTTCTGCCAATATAATGCAGTTTTGATCACTGTAGATATGTAGTATTTTTAAAAATCAGGTAGTGTGATTCTTCGAGTAACATTTTTCTTTTTCAATATGTCTTTGGCTATTCAGGGCCTCTTGCCTTCCAAATAAATTTCATAATTAGTTTTTCCAGCTCATTAAAAAATGCTGTGTTGATTTTTATTGGGATTGCATTAAATCTGTATATCAGTTTAGGTAGTGTAGACATCATAATGATATTTATTTATTTATTTGTTTATTTTCATAATGATGTTTAGTCTTCCTATCCATGAACAGTGAATATTTTTCCATTTATTTAAGTCTTCTTTGATTTTCTCTAAAAATGTTGTGCAGTTTTCTGTGTATAATTCATTTACATCTTTAGTTAAATTTATTCCTAGGTATTTGATTTTTTTAGTTACTATTGTAAATGGTATTTGTTTCTTGATTTCCTCCTCAGATTGTTTGTCATTGGTTTACAGAAATGCTTCTGATTTTTGTGCATTAATCTTATAACTTGTGACTTTACTGAAATCATTTACAAGTTCTAGATGCTTATTTGTAGATTTCCCAGGGCATTCAATGTATAGGCACATGTCATCTGCAGAGTGAAATTTTGATTCCTTTCTTTCCAATTTGGATGCCTTTTATACTTGCTCTTTCTTCAGTGCTCAAGCAAATACTTTTAACACAATGTTAAATAGCAGTGGCGATAGGGAGCATCCTTGTATTTTTCCCCATCTTAGAGAGAAAGATTTTAAGATTTAACCTTTTTTTTTATGATGTTAGCTATGGGTTTTTCATATACCGTTTATCATGTTCAGAAAGTTTCCTTTTATTCCTATCTTTTGCAGTGTTTTAATCAGGACAGGATGCTGTATTTTGTCAAATGCTTCTTTTAAAACTATAGATATGATCATGTGATTTTTCCCTTCGATTGTTTATGTGGTGTATTTCATTGATTGATTTTCTTATGTTGAACCATCCTTGTATACCAGGGATAAAATCCACTTGGTCATGGTGCATAATTCATTTGATGTGTTTTTGAATATGATTAGCAAGTATTTTGTTGAGAATTTTAGCATATAGTTTCATTAGAGAGATTGGTCTTTAATTTTCCTTTCTTATGGTGTCTTTGTTTGGCTTTGGTATTAGGGTAATGCTGGCATCAAAGAATAAGTTAGGCAATGTTCCTTCTATTTCTATTTTTTGGAAATGGTTAAGGAAGATTGGTGTTAGTTCTTTTCAGAATGTTTGGGAGAATTCATCTGTGAAACCATGTGGCCCAGGGCTCTTCTTAGTTCAGAGGTTTTTAATGACTGATTCTATCTCTTTACATTTTATTGGTTTAATGAGATCATCAATTTTTTCTTTCATCGATGTAGGCTACTTATGTGTTTCTAAGAATGTGTCCATTTCCTCTAAATTGTCCTTCTTGTTGTCATACAGTTTTTCAAAGAAAGGTCTTATGATAGTCTTTATTTCTGTGGGATCAGTGGTGATATCCCCTTTCTTACTTCATATTTTGTGTATTTGCATCATTTCTTTGATAGTCTAGCTAAGAGGTTGTTGATTTTATTCATCTTCTCAAAGAACCAGCTCTTGCTTTGTTTATTTTTTCTAGTGCTTATTTTCTATTTCATTTAGTTCTGCTCTGATCTTCTTTCTCTCTCTCTTCCTTCTTCCTTTGGGTTAGTTTGTTGTTTGTTTAATAATTCCTCTAAGTGTGCAGTTAGGTCTTCAATTTTAGCTCTTTCTTCTTTTTTGATGTATGAATTTATGGCTATGAATTTCTCTCTCAGTACAGCTTTTGATGCATTCCATAAATTTGTATATATTGTGTTGTGATTTTCATTAGTTTCAAGGTAGTTACTGATTTCTTTGGAGATTTCCTCCTTGATCCATTGCTTGTCTAAGAGTGTGTTGTTTAACTTCCATATTTTGTGCCTAATCTGGTTCTCTGGTCCTTGCAGATTTCTAACTTCATTCCACTGTGGTCAGAGAAATTATTTTGTATGATTTCAATCTTTCTGAATTCATTGAGGTTTTCTCTGTGGCCTAGCACATGGTTTATCTTGGAGAATGATTCATGCACACTTGAGAAGAATGTACATCCTGCTGTATTTGGGTGTAGTGTTTTGTATATGTCTATTAGGTCTAGATCCTCTAATGTATTACTCAAAGTCTTTGTTTCTTTATTTGAATCTGTGTTGAAATGTTCTGTCTAATGGTGATAATGGTGTATTAAAGTCTCCCACTATAATTGTAGAGGCATCTATCTCTACACTTAGTTTCTCCAGTGTTTCCCTCACAGATTTGGAGGCCCCCTTTTTAGGTGCATAAATGTTTATTATTGTTCTTTCTTCTTGAAAGATTACCCACTTTACTAATATGTAGGGTCCATCTTTGTCTCTCACAGTATTTTTGCATTTAAAGTCTATTTGTCTGATATTAGTATAGCTAATCCTGCCCTTTTATGGTTATTGTTTGCTTGCAAGACTGTTTTCCAGCCATTCACTTTCAACCTCCATGAATCCCTGTGTCTAAGGTGGGTTTCTTATAGACAGCATATACATGGGTCATATTTCCTTATCCATTCTGCCAATCCGTGTCTCTTGACAGGTGAATTTAATCCCTTAACATTCTGTGTTATTACTCTCAAGGAATTACTTATATTAGGCATATTTTCTTTGAATTTGAGTATGTCATATGTTGGCTTTTTTTTCTCTTTTGTCCTTTCAGTTGTTTTTACACTCTCCTCCAACTCTGTCTCTCCTTTCTTTTCATTCTTCCTGCAGAACTCCCTTTAGTATTTCTTGAAGGACAGGTTTCTCATTGGCATACTCTCTTAGTTTGTTTATCTATGAATATTTTGAACTCCCTATCATTTTTCAATGTCAGCTTTTGTTGTATAGAGTATTCTTGGCTGGAAATTTTTCTTTCTTTTAGTACCTTCACTATGCCATACCACTGCTTTCTTGCCTCCATGGTTTCAGATGAGAAATTAGCACTTAATCTTATTTGTTGGAAATTGAGGTATAGTGGTCTCACAAAGAGAGATGTGCTGTTTCCATGGCTACACTTTTAACATAGGAATGCAGCAATTCCTTTCAGATCAACAGGACAAAGCTGTCTGGGGTAGGGAGAAATATGAGCAAACACATTTTATAGTTTGAAAGGAATACTAAACCTTTGTACTCTAAGTTCTTTAATTTACAAGTATTGTTATTGTGTAGCTACACTGCTTTTTATCTCGATAGCTTGAGTATATATAATGCCACATGTAGAAAATAAAGTTGTCTGAGGAATCTCTACTCACAGACCCCCTGATCCCAGAGTTCACACTTTCTTTCTCTTTGTTTCCTTC
The DNA here is from genome assembly GCF_030445035.2 of Dasypus novemcinctus. Classification (NCBI taxonomy): domain Eukaryota; kingdom Metazoa; phylum Chordata; class Mammalia; order Cingulata; family Dasypodidae; genus Dasypus; species Dasypus novemcinctus. The sequence continues at coordinate 143,519,322 of NC_080673.1, read as the reverse complement.
TCCCTTTCATCTTTCTTTCATTCCCAATACCCTTGGGCCCAAATCTCCAACATCTGGCACCCAATGTGGGGCCCGAAGACATGAGTCTTCCAAAACAGCACATCTCTCTTTGCAAGACCACTATACCTCAGTTTCAAACACTTATTGAGCTTCCCTAGTATGTGATGGTTCTCTTTTCTCTTGCTGCCATCAGTATTTTCTATTTGTCTTGAGCATTGGATAATTTGACAATGCTTGGGGTAGGTCTGTTTGGATTTATACTGTTTGCGGTGTGTTGTGCTTCCTTGACATGTACATCCATCGTCCTCAATAGGTTTGTGAAATTTTCAGCCATTATTTCCTCTAACATCCCTTCTGGTCCCTTTCTCTTCTCTTCTCTTTCTGGATTGCCTATAATGTGCATGTTTGTGCATTTTGAGTTGCAATTCAAATTCCTAAGTCCCTGCTGGATTTTTTCTATCTTTTATCTATCAATTCTACTATCTGATTTCAGATGTAGTGTCTTCCACATCACTAATTCTTTACTCTGCCTCTTCAAATCTGCTGTTATTTGCTGAGAGTGTATTTTTGATTTGGATTGTGCCATTCATCACCATCATACCCATTGTCTTTTTGCATATGTTTACAATTTCTTCAGTATGGTCTCCAAGTGTTTTCTTTTTTTAAAAAAAAAACATCTATTTAATAACATGCACTGGAATATTATTGTAGAAAAAATATTTGATATGATTCAAAGATGACCATGCATTACTGGTAAGTTTTCTTAACATCCTTAATCTCTTCCTTCACTTCATTAAGTTGGTCCATGATATTTTTTTGGTGAGATGTGATTAGCTGTTCTATGTTCTGCTCCTCTTCCTGGTTTGTTCATTGGAATGGCCACGTCTTCCTAATTATTGGAAATATTTGTAATTTTTTGTTGTTGTCTGGTCATCATTTTACCTTGATGTGTTTGTTCAGTTGATTAGTTTTTCCATCTAGTCTTGGGTTTTATTTAAATGCTGTTTTTGTGTGTGTGCTAAGTTTTCCCTTTGACACTTTGTTTTTCCTATTCTCTTTCCTTGTTGTTGTCTATGTCCCTTGAAGGAAAAGATTAGGGTCAGGGAAAGCAAAGAAGCTAGAAAAGAAAAAGTAAAATAGTAGTATTGAGAGTAAATATTATTAGAAATATGAGACCTACAAGAATGAATATTAAACTAATGCAAGCAGTGTAGAGTTATAGGAATAAAAAAAAAAAGTGGAGTGCCTACAATGAGATAGCAAACCAAAGATGGATAAGAATGTAGTATGAATTAAAAGGCCACTGCGATCAGGAAAAATGGAAAGAGAAAAGAAGGGGCAATAGCATATAATTAATAAAAGACAGAAAACAGAATAGACGTTTTAGAAATAAAAAGCCAGAAAAATTGGGGGCTAAACAAAGAGAGGTGGAATGTGAGAGCATCAATAGAAGGTGGAAGATAGAAATATGTAGGAAGGAAAAGAGATAGCATTGGTTGCCAAAATCAGGACACAAAGAAAAGAGGAAAGTGAGGAGGAGGAAACATAGTGAATAAGAAACAAACCAACAGCACCTAATAGAAAAAAAAGAAGAAAAATAAGGGTGAGGGGATAAAGAGGAAGGAAAGAGAAGAAAAAACAAAACAAAAAATCAGACAAGCCCACAAGCAAGGAGTCAACCAAACATTAAGAAAAACCAGACTTCCCTCTTATGCTCCTGTGGAGCTTGTCAGTCTGCTGGTCAGTCTGCTGGTGTTCATCAATCAATTACCGTGCAACTTTCTCCCTGCAGATTTTGAGGTGAGTTTCAGTGCGTAAACTAAGTTAAATTGTGCAACAAAAGTAATCTTTTTATTTTGTTTTATATTTTCATTATTATTATTTTTAGGAAAAATAAGGGACCCAAGGGAAGCTAATACAGGAATAATGTCTTTGTTTTCCCTGTCTCAAAGTAACCACTAGATGTTTAATATCCCAGTGTGTCACTATTCTAAGAGTCAGGAACTGAACCAGTGACCTTGCACATTCAAGGCTGAAACTCCTCCACTTAGCCAAACCCTCCTTCCAGGTCCATCTGCTACTCAAAAAGAGTCCCCTTCTTGGGGCAGGATGAGCTCTTTGCAATTGAATAAATTGATTAGGAATTTGTCCTTCCCGTTTCTCCCTTCCTCACCTCCCTCTCGCCCAGAGCAGCATGAAGCCCATGTGAGAGCTGCCCTCCAAGACTCAAATGGGAGCCCAACTCATCACAGATGACTCTCACTCTCTTTGAAAGAAAGCACCCACACCCTACCATGAACCCCAAATATGCCCCTGGAAGCGAGTCAAGCACTTCCCACTGTACCCCGCCCTATGTGTGTTGCACAGGACTAATCAACTGCCTGACTTCACCTTCTCCCAGACCAACCTTCCCTTAACCCTGGGGAGTTTGGGTAAATCAGGCTGCCTCAGCAGAATTCACCTCTTACCTCTTCCTCTTCTCTCCTCAAGCCAGCTGGCATGCTCCTCAAAGCTAAAAATGGGGGGCCCAGACAACCAAACCCACACTCACCACACTCCTCTGCACCCCTCACCAGAACCCTCCTATTCCTGGAATCTGTCTGAGACCTGTGGGTTTCAGGGAATGCAATGGCTCAGGGCTCAGGGAATACCAGACTTGGACAATGTGGGCTAGGGAATGTGGGGTTCGGGGAATGCGGGTTCAGGGATCGCGGTCTCAGGGATTCTGCATTCAGGGATTGGGGGTTCAGGGATCATAGGTTTGGGAAATGTGGGGCAGGGAATGCAGTGGCTTCCTGCCCCAAAGGGAGGTGCTTAGCCTTCCCACAGCTTCAGCCACAAGCACCAGAAATTTGCAGTTTTGCCCTGAGCAATCATTCTTTTGTCACACTCTCTCCAGATCGATATCCAGAAGCCTCCCCCTTTATGGGTTCCCAAAAACAGCCCACTCAGGCAGGACTTTGTCCCCACTCAGCCATTTTTTTTTTGCAGGAGAGATGATGTGGTTGCATTTATTCTGACACCATCTTGCCCTGCCCTCCTATTTTACATTTTCTTAACATGATTCTCCTGAGACTCTTTACTGTTAGACTTGTTTGTATTCTGACATAAAACATACATCTGTGATATACTGTGATTTAAACTAATTTGATTCATCTTTTAAATCTTTTGATCACATGTATGTATTGATGTTCAGCATTATATAGTTAAAAAAAAACAATGCAGAATTGTGTAGAGAATAAGATATTCTTAAAATTGTTAACATGCACATAGATAAGTATCTTCATTATCTACTGTGTAACCTTATATATGTATATTTGCTCCAATCACCTACAATAATTTCAACTCTTAATTATTGATCAATTTATAAAATTATACCCTACTTATTTCATTTATAAATTTTGTCTTAAATACCGTTAATGTTAGTAACACTTCCTTTGTCAAAAATTATCCGTACCTACCATGAAGTATTTATCATCAAATCTTTGTCAACGATTAGCATTTGAGAAATAATTTTTTCCAGCTCTAATTCAAAGAAATTTAAAAGTCCTGAAAAACTAAGCATCTAAACAGAAGTATAGGTGGCTGTTTAAATTATTTTCTCAGAATAATGAAAATTATTTCTAACTGAAAGTTAGCCTTAAGATACGTAAAACAAAAACTAACAACCAAAAAAATAAAAAAAAAATTAAAAAGCATGAAACCCTTCATAAGTCTCCCTCTCATTCAAAATATAGATATGTTACTTTCACTATTGATATTGATACTGAGCTATTTTTTTTAAATAATATTTTTAAAGGCATATTTTTAGACATAATAATGCATGCCATGGCATGTTCTGTTTTCTCATTGGTAGATGAATATTTCTAAGTATCTTTCATTTGAATGTATTTTGCAATCCATCTCCCTTGGTACAACCTTAAATTCAACTACCTCATTACATGCTTTGTTCTCATTCATTTCTTAATTGGTCTCCCCATTTCCATAACACTACTTTCCAGTACACTCTTTACCTAGAGGCCAAAGAAGTCTTTTTAAATTGTGAATCATACCCTGTCATATGACTCTGTAAAAGTCTTTCCCCGCATTTTGAAACAAACCACCAATATTTAAACTAACATTTATCAGACTCTGTATTAATTTATATCTCCAACTCCATTTCACATCACTCATCCTCCTGCACTAGCTCTAGCACATAGGATTTTTCAGGTCCTATATATTACATTGAATTATTTCTTGCTTCATTATCCTCACATTTGCTTCTCCTTTTTCTTCTCTTGGAAACCTCATATCTCAGTCTCATTTTGCATCATTTCCTCATAAAAGTTTATATTGAATGCACACAAACATATAGAAAGCCCCCCTCCTATGGTATTTTAGATTATACTAAGTTGTGATCTATATAGTTCTTATTCTATATAGTTCTTATCATGAGTTGTAACTAATTGTTTCTTTTCTTGAATTTGTTAGACCCTATGGCCCTGCATTAAAGAACCATGGATCCAAATCATATACTAAATGCTGGGGGGGAAGTCACAACACATCCAGCAGCCATCTCCCAGCACCTACCTTCCACCCACTCCCCAGCCTCCTTTTCATTATGGGCAGATGTTTCAATACATTTCCATTCCACAGCCTAGGGGAGATGTTCCCAGGAACTAGCAGCTCCATCTGCTTATCAGGTTGGGAATTGTATTAGTCAGCCAAAGGGGTGCTGGTGCAAAATACCAGAAATTGGTTTGGTTTTATAAAGGGTATTTATTTGGAGTAGAAGCTTACAGTTATCAGGCCATAAAGCATAAGTCACTTACCTCACCAAAGTCTTTTACCATATGTTGGAGCAAGATGGCTACCAATGTCTGTCAGGGTTCAAGCTTCCTGAGTTCCTCTCTTTCCAGGGCTTGTTTCTCTCTGGGCTCAGGGATCCAGTCTTCCTGGGGCCTGCTTCTCCTTCCTCACAACCCAGCTCCTCTGTGTGTTTACTCCCTGGGGCTCCAGCTCAACACTCCAGCATCAAACTTCAACTCTGTCCTTTGCCATGTCTTTTGTCTGTGAGGCCCCACCCACCAAGGAATGGGGGCTCAACACCTTACTGATGTGGCCCAATCAAAGCCTTAATCATAATTTAATGACATCCAGGTACAGACCAGTATACAAACATAATTCAATATTTCTTTTTGAAATTCATCAATAATATCAAAATGCTACAGGAATTCTCAGTGGAAGGGTACAGTTTTCCCCCAACCTTGTGTAAATATACCCCTCAGGCAGGACAGATTTTCTTCCCTCTCCCATGCAAAATAGAGCCTGAAAAAGTGCCATCTACTGACCCTTACCTGAGCAGTAGGCCATCCCAGGAAACTGGCTATCATGGGACCTTTTCTTCTTTTGTGCCTTTGTGCCTTTTGTGTTCTGTAAGTATTAAAGCAATCATTTGCTGAAGGGTTCTATTTTGCCTGAGACTGTGTTCCCACAAAAAATATTGTAGCAACTCACTCCACAGATTTTGGCACAGCAACCCAGGAGCCATGGGGGCATATGGAGTGGGATGATTATTTTGGCCATTATTTTTATCCCTCTTGCACTCCTTTTCTACAAGAGAATCTTGAGCAACACAGAACTCATGGCTCTGTGGAAGGTGAGGGGTCACCCCACCTTACTATCCCGGGCTGAGTTACCAACCCATAGCTCTGGGACTTAGAGTGTGCTTTCTCCTTCCTACTGGGGATGAGAGTGATAAATAGGAATTTGAAAATTTCTCCAGGAATGTCAGGGAGTTCATGGGAGTTGATTGGTTGGTTCCAAACTGAGATGAATGATATTGGGTCCTCTACCCCACTCCCACAGTGTACACTCTCCTGACTCATGACCTCACATATTTGTTTTTATGTGGAATCAGCATAACAGCACTCAGCCCACTTAGATGAATTTTGAGGTTAGTGTGAGGCTGGTCATTATTCAGCAGACTATTAGAACTGAAGATGGGGACCTGGAGGTGAAAACAAAAGTGCAAGCAGTTACAGAGAAGATTGCATGGTACATAAAAGATAAGAATGTGATTCTTTGTTACCTAGCATCCAACCCTGTCCTTCAATAAACTCTTTGTCAGCTGGAGTTAAGGGAGGAGGAGGGAGTGGTGGGGAAGGAACAACTGACACTGTAGCCAAAGGTGCTCCATGGCCACTGACTCTGGATCCTTAAAGGAATAAGATAAGCATATCCCATATCTGGTTGACCTCCCCCAAATTTCAACTAAGTCTTAGAGTAGAGAGGAGGAGACAGTAATCATGCTGTGACAATTGGATATGGACATGTAGATATTGCACCTTGTCCAGAAGGATTTAGCCCTTCACCAGACACCCATTTCTGGGTGGGACATTGTTGGTTTTATGAGAAAGGGGTCTCATGAGTGGGAAGACAATCTGGCTCTCCCTACCCTAGGACTTCCTCTGGTTGGAATGATTAAGCAGGTTCCACATACCCTCCCAATTTGGGACAAGGGCTCCCATGTTAGGATGATTTTCTTTGTGGTTACTGACAGAAGAGCTAGACTGACAGACAATAGGCACCTGTCTGAATCCAGAGTGTCTTGAGACTCACTGGATGGGTTGTAGCTATGCCTTACTCGAGAGTCCCCCATTTGCTGAGCTATGTTCTTGCAGCTACTAGAGCAAGGGACCCAAAGGACGCAACAAACCAGATCTCCAATGGAGAACATTAGGAAAAATATAAAGGAGAAGTGCTATAGTCTTGACAGAAACAATCTGCCCCTGGCCAACACCTTCCCCACTATCCCTGAATATGGTCAGTAGATGTTCTGTAGTTCTTTTTCATATTTTGGCCCTGACTATGAAGTCTGATCCCCATGGGGTTTTACTAATTTGAAAATGACCTAGGAGTGGAGCCGAGGGACAAAATGCCATATGCTTCCATGGATATGAAATTTTGGGGCAGTGAACAAACCTTTATAGTGCTTTTGGATAAAGGCACCCAGGTCACTCTCATTCTGAGAGACACAGACAGGAAGGGTCAACAAAGAGCCTTGGGAGGTATCATCAGGCAGTCCACATAGGTTTGCCTATGGGAGATTACCTTTATGCTATGGGTTGGTTCCTTTGGACCTTTGGTCATCCCTGTGGTTGTGTTTCCCACTGTAGAATGCATTATAGGGATGGCACCACTGCACATCCCAGCAATGACTGTGGGTATTCATTCCAGGAAATTCTGGCCATTAGAGTTGGTAAGTGATAGACTGCCCCCTTTCAGTGTTCCCATCTTTTCACTGCATTATCCAACAGTGGCAATATCACCTCTCTCTTGGGGAAAATGACATGATTGAAATCATAGAAACTTCTAGTGTGGATGTACTCCTCTCAACCATCTCTGCCTATAATAGCCTGGTATGGCTAGAGAAAAATGCAAAAGGAAGGTGATGGCTGACTATAGGCAAGGAGGCCCCCAGCTTTTAATTAAACTATTTGTGAATCTATACCAGCATATTCCCTCACATTGGTATTATCCTGTCACCCCTATACTAGCTAGAATTCAAAACAGATACTTTCCACTGGGGAACAGAGGAGGAGCAGGCTCTGCAAGAGGATAAAGTGGCAATTTCAGCTGCCCTTCCTCTAGAGCCTGAATCTTTGAGCTACAAATTTTTGCCACGTCCCATTCCAATTGGTATCTTTGGCAGAAAAGTGAGCAACAAGAATTTTCAGGTCCCTGGGATTTGGGGCCAAAAATTCCCAGATAGAGCCCAGCTCTATTTCCCCTTTGAAAGAAAATTTTTGGCTTCCTATTGGACCTTGAGAGAAATGGAAATGATCATTGAGACATCTCAGGTCCTCCTGAGGATAGAAATGCCCATAATATCCTGAGTCCTCCCCTCAACAATATTCTTGTTGCAACATTAGGTGAGGGCCTTTGATTTGCTGCACTGGTATCTTGGACTCCCTGATTCAAGAATGCTCCCTTTGATGCTTAGTGTTGGTACATTGATGGATTAACCAAACTGAAGCATCTGGCATCCTTTGGGCAACTGTCATTGTTTCCCTTGCTTCAAGCAGATTACATTCCCTGTCTGGCCCTGGAAAAAGTATCTAGTGGGCTGAATTGCAAGCATTCCTTTTAATCCTGGAATACTCGGTCCCTAGCCCTCCTGTGTACCTGTTTACTTGGCCATCACCAATGGCTTAGCAGTCTGGTCAATTTCATGGAGGGAAAATTACTGAAGAATCAAAGGTTCCCAAATGTGGGGAAGAGACCACAATTGGTGGTTTGGAAAGGCACCACGTACACTATCATATTGATCTCCATGGCAGGGGTCTGTATCATACTCAACATCATTGGAATGACCTAGCCAATAAAAGATGCACCAAGAAGTTTGATACCTAACAAGGTGGAACCCTCCCGGGAAAAGGGAAGAATATGAGCCCTGTCTGGAGGATTAGAACAATAAATTTACCCTGGGTGGCATCTGTAAAGTAGTTTAATTTCAAAGCTTCTTCAGCTGCTTTGGAGATCCACCACCAGATTTGACATGGGAAGTTCAACACCAGGGAATCATGGGTTCTGGAACATAAAGTAACTCTCTCATTAAAAGAGGGCCAATCTCAGGCTCTTTCAGTCAGTATGGCCTGGACTGGTGGATACTTATGGATCCACTCCCACCACCCAATAGGATAGGATGCGGCTGGTGTTTTCTCAGCCACTCTGGGCAATGGCAGGTGCTTTTCAGTCTACAGGGACTTAGCTGTTGGGTGCCTGTGAATCGACCTCCACAACCTAATACGATAGGAGGGGATTGGTATTTTCTCAGCCTATCTAGGCAATGGCAGATATTCTAGGTCTTCAGGGACCCTGTGGGCCTACCTTCCCCACCTAGTAGAATAGAAGGGGGCCTGTGTTGCCCTACACAGACTGAACTGTTGGGCATCAATGGCTGCAATTCTACCCTCTAAAAGGCAGAAGGGAGAGTACTGCCTCAGCCTCTAAGGTCAATTGCAGACATATTCGGTCCTCACAGATTAGATTATTGGGCATTCCACAGGGTCCATTCCCAGCCCCAGGAGGGAGGGTGGGCAGTGTTATGTCAGTTTACCTGGGCAACTGCAGTTAGTTTGGACCAATAAGGCATAGATAGCTGCTCACACTTGCAGCTCAATCCCCACCACAGGCAGGGGAGGAAAAGGAATGAATTTTCATCAGTGTCTCCAGGCAACTACAGACATTCTTCCTGCACAACTCAGATTATTACAGATGGCTGTGGCTCTGTCTCTACCCCTGGCAAAGGAGAAAGTTGAGATAAGCTTCATTAGTTCCTGGGGCAACACAGGAAGCTTCAGCCTCCACAGCTTTCAGCACCAACTATATCATTGATTCCTACTGCACAATCAGCAAGGAAAAAGGGTGAGGAATCCCTCAACTAAAGAGAGAAATTGCACCTAGAATAAATATACCTGTTAACCCAGATGCCAAGACACCAACAAAAAACTGCAATCCATATCAAGGAACAGGAAGATATTCCTCAGTTAAAGGAAAAAGAAAACCCTTCAAATGACCTAAGGGAGTTGAGACAGCTAATCGTAGATGGTGAAACAAATCTCCTTAATAAATTCAACATGATGGCCAAAGAGATTAAAGATATTAAGAAGACTCTGGCTAAGCACTAAAAATAATTTGAAAGCATACATACAGAAAGAGTAGATCTTATGGGAATGAAAGGTGTAATAAATGAAATAAAAAATACACTAGAGGCATGTAACAGCAGATATGAGGAAGCAGAAGAAGGCATTGGTGACCACATGTTGGGTCACAGAGCAGATAAATTCAACAAGATCAAAATTATACAAAGCATTTTCTCTGATCATAATGGAATAGAGTTGGAAATCAATAGGAAGCAGTAAAAAGGAAAATTCACATATATATGGAGATTAAACAATATATTCTTAAATAATCAGTGGGCTAAAGAAGAAATTTTGAGAGAAATCAATAAATATCTCGAGATGAATAAAACCAAAACACAACATATCAGAACCTACAGGATGCAGCAAAGGCAGTACTGAAAAAGAAATTTATAGCCCTCAATACTTATGTTAAAAAGAGGAAGTAACTAAAATAATAACCTAACTACACAACTGGTGAATATAGAAAAAGAACAGCAGACTAATCCCAAAGCATTAGTTTGAGAACAACAAAAAATGGATAGAACAAAACTAAAAGTTATTTCTTTGAGAAGATTAACAAAGTTGGCAAACCCTTAACTGGACTGACAAATTTTTTAGAAAAGAGAGAAAATGTGAAAAATTAAATAAAGAATGAAAATGGAGACATTATTCTTGAACCCATAGAAATTAGAGAGATCATAAAAGGATACCAGGAACAACTGTACACCAAAAACTAGACAATATACATGAAATGGAAAAATTCCCAGGAACATACAAACAACTTACACTGACCCTAGAAGAAATAGAAGACACAACAAACCAACCACAAGTAAAGAGATTTAAATAGTAATCAAACAGCTCCCCAAAATGAAAAGCCCAGGACCAGATTGTTTCATAGGTGAGTCTACCTAGCATTCAAAAAAGATTTAATAGCAATCTTACTCAAGTTCTTCCAAAATATTGAACAAGACGGATTGCTACCAAACTTATTTTATGAAGCCAATATCATCCTAATATCAAAACCAGAAAAAGATAATATGAAAAAAGAAAATTACTAAACCATTTCTCTAATGAATATGGATGTAAAATCTTTAACAAAATACTTGCTGATTGAATTGATTGAATCCAAATGCACATTAAAATAATTATTCATCATGATCAAGTAGGTCTTATATCGAACATGCAAAGGTGGTTGAAGAAAATCAATCAGCATAATACACCACATTAATAAATTGAAGAAAAAAAATCATATGATCATATTGATTGATGCAAAATAGGCATTTGATAAAATACAACATCCTGTCTTGATAAAAATACTACAAAAGTTAAGAATTAAAGGAAATGTTCTCAACATGATAAAGGTCATATATGAAAAACCACAGTTAATGTTGTTTTCAATGGTGAAAGATTGTAAGCTTTCCCATAGAGATCTGGAAGAAAATGAGGATGCCCAGGGTCACCACTGTTGATCTCATACCTTATACAAAAATTAATGCAAAATGGATCAAGGACCTAAATATAAAAGCAAGAATCATAAAGCTCTTAGAAGAAAATATAGGAAAACCTCTTCAAGATTTGGTGGTAGATGGTGAATTCTTAACCTTACACTGAAAGGACAAACAATAAAAGAAAACTTGGATAAAGGAGACCTCCTCAGACTAAACACTTGTGTGATTCAAAGGGCTCTGTCAAGAATATCAAAAGGCCGCTCATTCAATGGGAAAAAAATATTTGGAAACCACACATCATTGATGAGGGATTGATTTGTATTCTATATAAAGTGATCTTTCAACTCAACAATAAAAACACAAACAATACAATTTAAAATGGGCAAAAGATTTAAGTAAACATTTCTCCAAAGAGGAAATACAAATGGCCAAAAAGCAAATGAAAAAATGTTCAAAAAAAAAAAAAAAGAAAAAATGTTCAATATCACTAGCTCTTTGGGAAATGCAACTAAAAACAATGAAATATCATCTCACACGGCATAGCATGGCCATTATTAAAGAAACAAAGCAAAACACTAAATAAGAAGTGCCGGAGAGACTGTGGAGAAATGGTAAAACTCCTTCATTGTTGGTGAGATTGTAAAATAGTGTAGCCTCTTTGGAAGAGTTTAGTGGTTCCTCAGAAAGTGAAATATAGAACTGCCATAAGTTCCAGCAATTCCTCTACTAGAAATATATCCAGATTACTGAAAACTGTGACATAAACAGACACCTGCACACTGATATTCATAGCAGCATTATTCACAATTGCCAACACATGGAAACAATGCAAGTGTCCATCAACCAAGGAGTGGATAAACAAAATGTGGTATATACATACAATGGAATATTATGCTAAAGTAAGAAGAAATGAAGTTGGGACACTATGACAACATGGATGAATTTTGAAGACATTATGCTTAGTGAAGTAAGACAGACACAAAAGGACAAATATTGCATGGTCTTCTTAATATGGACTAGATACTAAGAATAAATGCATGGAGTTAAAACTTAGAGTGTCAGTTATTAGGAGGTAAGAGGAATACTGGGAAGGACTACTGATAATATATATAGAAGTTTCAATGATCTTGACTGTAAAGTGTGGAAATGAATAGAGTTGATAGTGACACATAACAGTGAGTAACAGCTGGTTTATAAATGGAATTGTGGCTTAAAGGGTAGTGTAGGTGGAAAGTTAGAAAATAATCAAGGGACCGAATAATAAGTGAAAACAGTGGTGGATGAAAATTGTGGTGGATGGTACAGTTATAAGAGTGTTCTGCTGTGAATTAAAGTGAATGTAATCACTGTTGCAGGGTTGTGGGAATGTGGAGAGTCATGGAAAAAATACATTTACTGTGACCTATGGACCATGGTTAACAGCAATATTGTAATAATCTTGCATCAATGCCAACATGTAGTGTGTTGATAATGGGTGGGGTATGGAAAAATTGTGCCAAATATATGCTATGGATCATGGTTGGTGATAATAGTCTGATGATATTATTTTATAATCTGTAACAAATATTCCGCCACACTGGTGTTTTGGTGAAGGGGTGTTTTTGGGGAATTCTACACATGTGCTTGACAATTTTGTAAGTTCACAACCTCTGTAATAAAAATATATTTAAAAAATAATAGAATGGTTTGGTTGAAAATACATCAGATTTAAGATGTGGACTATAGTTGGTAGTAATATTCTGACAAAGCTCTTGCATAGCTTGTAACTAATGTTTCACAACAATGTAAGGTGTTGATGTTGATGATGTATGGGAACCCTGTATGATGTTATGTATGCTTATTTTGTAAGTTCACAACTTTTACTATACACTTATTGTTTATGTATGTTCATTTAGGAATAATATATTTCAAGAAAATTTAAAAAAAGGCCCAAGAAGCCCATTTATCAATGTGAGAAATGTCAGCTATAAGGCAAAAATGGCCTCTTAGGACAATAACCAGAGAGGCTACACCAAGCTGCTCTTGGCAAGTGGATTATATTGGCCATTTCCCACCATCCAAAGATATGTCTTATGCCTTGGTCATGGTAGATACATATTCAGGCTATGGTCTTGTCTTTCCAGTTTGTTGTTCATGCAGATATATACAAGAGATAACTTGAAAAAGTAGCTCTGACATCATTTTGGGTACCCACATTATATTTCCTTTGACCAAGGATTCCACTTGACTGCACAATCCACTCAACAATAGGCTGAGATTTTTGAAAAGACATAGACCTTCCACATCACCCACCACCACAGGCAGCAGGCCTTGTGGAGTATTTAATGACAACATCAAAAAGGTGTTTTGGTGTTTAAACTCTTTCTGGATGGACTGTCCACCTTACTTGGGCCCTCTAGAATTTGAACTCATCAGTTTCTGAGGAAAAGAAACCCAGTTTCATCCCACTTTCCACAAAAGGAGGGGATAAGTGTGGAGGAAGAATCCAGGCTTTGCCTTGCATCTGCCCTTATACTCATGAAGAAGAGGGTTGGTCCCAAAATGGAGACCAAGGATTCACAACTTGGAACTCTCTTTTTCAGCCCCTATCAGGAGATCATTCTGATTTTTGCCACATTATACGCTCACATGATTCCCTGGATGATGGGAGGTTAGGGCCCCCAGAGGAGTGGGTTGATTGAAGTGGGCCTGGAAGTGCTTAACACACATTGGGTGAAAATCCATGGGTTTGGCCCTCCAGGGCCTGACACATGCATACTGGAGTTTAGTGGGTGATGCCTACCCCTGGTTGGGTCCCGAAAGGGACTGTCAAGGGACGCTTTTAATAAGACAACTCCCAACTACCAGGGAGGGCTGGCAATGAGCTAGAAGGTATGGGTATGGTACACAGATCAATGGGAAAGAGGTATGGTTATAGTTTAGGGCAAGGCACAGAAAGACTGGGAGGTCTTAGGGAAAAAAGATGTTACAAATAGGCAGAGAAAAGTGTTTCCCATGGAAGGTAGTTGTATAACCACCCTGTCAGGATTAGTTATTTCCCCCTCTCTGTTTTGTGTTTCCCATGGGAGGTAGTTGTATAACCACCCTGTCAGGACTAGTTATTTCCCCCTCTCTGTTTTCTATTGATTTTACCTTGTGGCAACCTGGTAGGAAAACAACTTTGTCTTGCTGACCTGGGCCATTGTACCAGCATAGAACTTGACCAATGGCTGGTTCTGCCATCTCAGCTCTCATTCCCTCTCTCCTCTTTGCCCAAGTCAGATTGACACCAAAATAGCAATTTTCCCTGCCTCACATATAAACCAACTTCAGAAAGTACTCCTTTAAGCCTTGTGAAGAAAATAACAGCACAGCTACTGGCTGTGCACTCTTCTTCTCCACACCCCTGGACAACCTATTGGGATACAATAACTCCTGACATAATGAAGCTAGCAAATGCCTCGGTCTTATTTCTAATTTATTATCTTGATAAATGTGATTTGCCTGGGAGGGGATATGAGCTCTATGATTCTGAATTTTCCTTTTTCTGCAGAAGAAACAAATTATTGTGCTGGCTGGGAGTAAGCACCAATGAACACATGACTCTCTAGAGACTTCCTCCTAGCCGAACCAGAAAGCATATGCTTTCTTGTTAACATCCCCTGGTATAAGTGAATGTAACCTCAGAGGAGGTAATATAAACCCCAGAGTAACCAAAAGAAAGTATTTGTAACAAATGTCTCATGACAATGCAAGCTGTTGGTGGAGGGTTGATGTATGGGACCCCTGTATGATGTTATGCATGTTTGCTTTGTAAGTTCACAACTATTACTGTACAGTCAATTGTTTATGTATGTTCATATATAAATGTATAAAGATAATAATCAGATTGGTTAGAGGTAAAATACATTGTTTAGTAGTAATATTTTGACAATGTTCTTTAATCATTGGTTAAAAAGGTTTAAAAACAATGCAAGTTATTGGTGATAGCATGGGATGATATATATATTTGTTTTTTTTTTAGTTTCAGTTTTCAATATATTCTTTTTTTTTTAAGTTTCAGTTTTCAATACATTCTTTTTTTTGGTCTTTATTTTTTTAATATTACATTAAAAAAATATTAGGTCCCCATATACCCCTCATCCTCTTCACCCCACTCCTCCCCCCATAGCAACAATCTCCTCCATCATCATGAGATATTCATTGCATTTGGTGAATACATCTCTGAACACTGCTGCACCTCATGGTCAATGGTCCACATCATAGCCCACACTCTCCCAAGTTCCATCGAGTGGGCCATGGGAGGACATACAATGTCTGGTAATTGTCCCTGCAGCACCACCCAGGACAACTCCAAGTCCCAAAAACACCCCTACATTTCATCTCTTCCTCCCACTCCCTACTCCCAGCAGCCACCATGGCAACTTTCTCCACACAAATACCACATTTTCTTCTATTACTAATTATAATAGTTCATGAATATAGTATCAGTAAGTCCACTCTAATCCATACTTTATTCCTCCATCCGGTGGACCTTGGAATGGTTGTGTTCACTCCACATCTATATCAAGAGTGGACTTAGATTCCACATGGATGCTGGATGCAAAACTCTTGCTTTCAGTTGTAGGCACTCTTGTCTCCATGGGGTGGTGGTTGACCTTCAACTCCATGTTAGCTGAGTGGGGTAAGTCTAACAAACCAGAGTGTAGGAGCTGAAGTCTGTTGTGGCTCAGGGCCTGGCTATCATATGGTCAGTCCAGAGATTCAGATCCCCTGGGTATATATTGAACACCCACACAAACTACAGTTCTGGTAAATGTAACAGGAGAGGCTTGTGAAAAAGATCACATCTGAGTCCAGCTCCATCACACAGAAACACAAACTCCAAAGAAGGTCCAACTGACATGGCATTGAACTCCATCTGCCATGACCATAGAACCGGTGGGTCTCTGTAGCTCTCAGAAGAACCAATACCCAGAGTTGTATCTACTTTATCTGTCTCTGGGACTCTGCTGAAGTGTGCATAAGGACAACCCCTCTGATAACCTACCCGCTCTTTTTGGAGACTCATAGCCATACAAACACATTTTCCTATCCATTTCCCCCTTGATTCAGGTCAAAAAGCATTTTTAACTCCTGGTATTATATGTAGACTGAGATATTCTGCTGGTCTGAGATGACCCTTGTATTCAAGGTCATTTTCTAGTTACATCATCAGCTGGTACTTGGTAGTAATCCCTCAGTGCCAGGGAGGCTAATCCCCAGGAGTCATATCCCACGCTGGGGGAAGGCAACGCATTTACATGCTGAGTTTGACTTTGAGACTTGGCCACATTTGAGCAACATGGAGGCTCTCACAAGGTAACTCTTAGGCACCCTGCAACTCTAGGTCTTGTTCTTATTTCAGGTGTACAGGCTCACAAGCATAGTCATTAGTGTCAAGGGCTCATTGTTGGACCTTCATTTTTTTTTAGTCATTGCCATTGCATTGGGGGATTGTTGCTGTTCCTTTAGGGACTGTGATAGAGCTCCCCTGTCTAGAAACTCAGCACTCCCTCAGTTGTTGTTTTTAATTTTATCCACTATGAAAATATCTAAACATTTTTATGTACCCTGGATATATGCCCTGTAGAACTCCCTGCCAACCATGTGTCCCCTGTCAATAACATCCCACACCAGTATTCCTCCGCTGCCATTGTTGAACCTCTCTGTGATCCAAAACTTCCTGAAAAGTGAAGCCCAATATATTGCCAGGTTCCCTTATTAGTAAAATGGAATATATCCATGAGTTTAGAGGTGAGATATAGAATACATATTAACCTGGAAAAATTAAGGTAAAAATAAATTGGGGTATCAAAAAATTAAAAAATGCAAAAGCTTTGTTTTTGATGTTTTGCCTTCCATCACTGCAATAAGTGTTGCCCTGTATGCAACTTGGCAAGTCTACTATTTCTGTCTTTTCCTCAGTGTCTACGTCCTATCTTTTTCTTTTCTTTTTTCTAATTATTAAGCTTATCTTCACAAGAGTTTTAGATCACAGGAATTCATATATACAATATACAGTACTCCCACATATCCAACATAAAACCTTTTCCTTTCCACAGCAATAATCTTTTTACATATTCATACTATACTTACTGAAACTGATGTACAGATATTGAGACAATAACTTTCAAACAAGGTAACATTTGTGTTTACATTGTGGTTTATATTTTAGACTGTACAATTTTCTAAATTTTTAGTTGTCTTATGTTTTACATTATGATTTACATTTTAGCCTATCAGCCCCTATATATTTTTGGTGTAATTTTACATGTCTTATATCCATCCTTGCGTACACTTGTGAAACACTTCTATTGCCCACAGTTACATTGGTTCCATCTATTCAATACCTCTTTACCCCTCCCCTTAGGGCCCACAGTGACAGTCAATCTTCATTGCTTGAAGGGCCATGTTCAGAGATACTTGCAACAAATGTTAAGGGCTTGACATGCTCAACTCCCCTAATGCCCTGGGGGCCTCCATTTCTCTTGAGAGATATAGTTCCCTCTATTTAATGGCATCAGTACTCCCCAGGAGGTGGGTATACATTCACTCTCATTATATGGGTATCTATCCAATGATATAACCCACTAAGGCAAAATGAGTATTCACGTATTCCTTAGGAGCCTGTCCTGCATCAGATTATCCCCTTTAAGCATCTTAAACAGGTAACTTCCTTATTATATTTTTGAAAAGGTTTTCTCAGTATTATACTCTCAACCAAATACCTGACAATCTCCTATGTTCGTATGTTGTTCCACCCTTCCCCCCAATTTCTTGGGCAATATTACCCATCCACCATCCCTAGCCCCCCTCAAGCCCACAAAGCCCCACCCAAAGGTAACCCTTTGCCCCCATTTTATCTCTTGTACAAATACTTTCATCCAGCTTATCATAGATTTCACCCATGTAGGTGTCAGCTTACATCCTTCCTCTACCCACCATCTTCCTGTAAGCCTATCATCCAGTATCTAGTTCTCTGAGGCAGCTTGGTTTACTTATTTCATATCATTGAGGTCATGTAGTATTTGTCCTTCAATGCCTGGGTTGCTTCACTCAACATAAGGTTCTCAAGAGTCATCCATGTTACCACGTGTGTTTGTAGTGTATTTGTTCTTAACCAAGTAGTATTCCATTGAATGTATATACCACATTTTATTTATCCTTTCATCTGTTGATGGGCATTTGGGTTGATTCCAACTTTTGGTAATAGTGAACAATGCTACTATGAACATTGGTGTGCATATATCAGTTTGTGTCCTTGTGTTCAGTTCTAATGGGTATATACCAAGCAGTGGAATTGCTGGGTCATATGGCAAGTCTATGGCTAGTTTTTTGAGAAACTGCCAAACTGTCCTCCAGAATGGTTGGATCCTTCTGCATTCCCACCAGCAGTGGATGAGTGTTCCCATTCCTCCACATCCTCCCCAGCATTTGTAGTCTTCTGTTTTTTTCATAGCTGCCAATCTTATGGGAGTAAGATGGTATCTCATTGTAGTTTTGATTTACATTTCCCTGACAGCTAGAGATTTGGAGCATTTTTTCATGGGCTTTTTAGCATTTGTATTTCTTCTTTGGAGAAGTGTCTGTTTAAATCTTTTTCCCATTTTTTAAATGGGTTGCTTGTCTTTTTATTTTCAAGATATACGAGTTCTTTATATATGCAGGTTATAAGTCTCCTATCTGATATATGGTTACCAAATATTTTCTCCCATTGTGTAGGCTCCCTTTTCACTTTCATGACAAACTCCTTTGAGGTGCAGAAGGCTTTAATTTTGAGGAGGTCCCAAAATTTAAAAAAAGCTCGTGTTTTTGGTTTGAAGTTCATGAAGCCATTTCCTATTACAAGGTTTTGTATATGCTTCCCTACACTGCTTTCCAAAGTCTTTATGGTCTTGGCTCTTATATTTTGGTCTTTGATCCATCTTGAGTTGATTTTTGTATAAGGTGTGATTTGGTAATCCTCTTTCATTCTTTTACATATGGATATCCAGTTCTCCAGGCACCATTTGTTGAAGAGGCCATTCTCTCCCAATTGATAGGGTTTGGTGGCTTTATTGAATATTATATAACTATATATATGAGGATCTATATCAGAACTCTCAATTTGGTTCCATTGGTCTGTGTGTCTCTCCTTGTGCCAATACCATGCTGTTTTCACTACTGTAGCTTTGTAGTATATTTTGAAGTCAGGTAGTGTGATTCCTCCAATTTCATTTTCCTTTTTCTATATATCTTTGGCTATTCAAGGTCTCTTTCCTTTCCAAATAAATTTCATAGCTAGTTCTTCTAGTTCCTTAAAGAATGCTGTGTTGATTTTTATTGGGATTGCATTGAATGTGTAGATCAGTTTTGGTAGGATAGACTTCTTAATAATATGTAGTCTTCCTATCCATGAACAGGGAATATTCTTCCACTTATTTAGGTCTTCTTTGATTTCCTTGAACAGTGTTGTGTAGTTCTCTGTGTATAAGTTTTTTACATCTTTAGTTAAATTTATTCCTAGGTATTTGATTTTTTCACTGACTATTGTAAATGGTATTTGTTTCTTGATTTCCTCCTGAGCTTGCTCATTATTGGTGTACAGAAATGCTACTGATTTTTGCGCATTGATCTTATAACCTGTGACTTTACTAAACTCATTTATGAGTTCTACAAGCTTTGTTGTAGACCTCTCAGGGCTTTCTATGTATACGATCATGTCATCTGCAAATAATGAAATTTTGACTTCTTCCTTTCCAATTTGAATGCCTTTTTATCTGGTTCTTGCCTCAGTGCTTGAGCAAGTACTTCTAAGACAATGTTAAATAGAAGAGGTGAGAGTGGGCATCCTTGTCTTGTTCCTGATCTTAGAGGGAAGGATTTTAGGATTTCACCATTGTAAATGATGTTGGCTGTGGGTTTTTCATATATACTCTTTATCATGTTCAAAAAATGTCCTTGTATTCCAACCTTTTGCAGTGTTTTTATCAAGAAAGGGTGCTGTATTTTGTCATATGCTTTTTCTGCATCTATAGATATAATCATGTGATTTTTTTCCTTCAATCTGTTTATATGGTGTATTACATTGATTGATTTTCTTATATTGAACCATCCTTGCATACCCAGAATGAATCCCACTTGGTCATAGTGTATAATTCATTTAATGTGTTGTTGAATACAGTTAGCAAGTATTTTGTTGAGGATTTTTGCATCTAGGTTCATCAGAGAAATTGGTCTGTAATTTTCCTATGTTGTGGTGTCTTTGTTTGACTTTGGTACTAGGGTAATGTTGGCATCATAGAATGATTTATGTAATGTTCCTTTTGATTCGATTTTTTGGACTTGTTTCAGCAGGATTGGTGTTAGTTCTTTGTGGTTTGTTTTGTAGAATTCACCTGTGAAGCCATCTGGCCCTGGGCTTTTCTTAGTTGGGAGGTTTTTAATGACTGATTCTATCTCTTTACTTGTGATTGGTTTATTGAGGTTATCAAATGCTTCTTTCATCAATATAGTCTGCTTATGTGTTTCTAGGAATTTGTCCATTTCCTCTGAATTTTCATTTTTGTTGGAATATAGTTTTTAAGTATCCTCTTATGATAGTCTTTATTTCTGTGGGGTCAGTGGTGATATCTCCTTTCTCATTTCTTATTTTGTGTACTTGCCTCTTCTCTCTTTTTTTCTTTGTTAGTCTAGCTAAGGGTTTGTCAATTTTATTGATCTTCTCAAAGAACCAGTTCTTGGTTTTGTTTATCTTTTCAAGTGCTTTCTTATTTTCTATTTCATTTAGTTCTGCTCTTATCGTTGTTCTTTCTTTCTTTCTTCTTCCTGTTGGGTTACTTTACTGTTTTTTTTACTAATTCCTCCAAATGTGCAGTTAGTTCTTCAATTTTTACTCTTTCTTCTTCTATGATGTATGAACTTATGGCTATAAATTTCCCTCTCAGTACTGCTTTTGCTGCATCCCATAAGTTTTGGTATGTTGTGTTACCATTTTCATTAGTTTCAAGGTAGTTACTAATTTCTTTTGAGATTTCCTCTTGGACCCACTGTTTTTCTAAGAGTGTGCTGTTTAATTTCCCTATCTTGGTGTGAAACCTGGCACTCTGGCCCTTGCATATTTCCAGCTTCACTCCACTGTGGTCAGAGATATTATTTCATATGATTTTGATCTTTCTGAATTCATTGAGCCTTTCTTTGTGGCCTAGCATATGGTCTATCTTGGAGAATGATCCATATACACTTGAAAAAATTGTATATCCTGCTGTATTGGGGTGTAATGATCTGTATATGTCTATTAGGTCCAGCTCCTCTAACATACTGTTCAACGTTGTTGTTTCTTTATTGATTCTCTTTGGAGATGTTCTGTCCAAAGTTGATAGTGGTGTATTAAAACCTCCACTATAATTGTAGAAGCATCTATTCTTTCACTTAGTCTTTCCAGTGTTTGCCTCACATATTTGGAGGCACCCTTGTTAGGAGCATAACTATTTATGATTGTTCATTCTTCTTGAGTGATTGTCCCTTTCTTGTATGTAGTAGTATGTATGTAGGTAGTATCCTTCTCTGTCTCACAATTGTTTCACATTTAAAGTCTATTTTGTCTGATATTAATATAGCTACTCCTGCCTTTTTTTGGTTATTGTGTGCTTGTAAGATTGTTTTCCAGCCATTCACTTTCAACCTCCATGAATCCCTGGGTCTAAGATGTGTTTCTTGTAGACAGCATATAGATGGGTCATATTTCCTTATCCAATGTTCCAGTCTGAATCTTTTGATAGGTGAGCTTAATCCATTGACATTCAGCGTTATTACTTTCAAGGAATTATTTATGTTAGTCATATTTTGATTGGACTTGTGTTTGTCATATTTTGTTTTTCCCTTCTCCTTTTGTCTTTTTTGTCACTCTTACACTCTCCTCCAACTCTGCCTCTCCTGTTTTTTCCTTTCTTCCTGCAGAACTCCCTTTAGTATTTCTTGAAGGGCAGGGTTTTTGTTGGCATACTCTTTCAATTTCTGTTTATCTGTGAATATTTTGAACTCTCCAACATTTTTGAATGCTAGTTTAGCTGGGTAGAGTATTCTTGGTTGGAAATTTTTTTCTTTAGTACCTTGACTATATCATATCACTGCCTTCTTGCCTCCATGGTTTCAGATGAGAAATCAGCACTTAATCTTATGGAGCCTCCCTTATATGTGATGGTTTTCTTATATGTTTGTTTGATGTTATATATGTTTGTTTTGTAAGTTCACAACTATTATACATTTATTGTTTATGTATGTTTATGTATGAATGATATATTACAATAAATTAAAAAAATATAGAGAGAAATTTAAAATATATATATAAACAATTATGAGAAAGGATTCAGTCAAGTACACCACAAAAGATAAAAAAATACAGAAAAGGAGATTGCAATAAAAGAAAAGAGAGACCAAAAAAAGATATCACATATAAAAACCAAAGAACAAAATGGCTGAAGTACTGACTTTACAGTAACAACCTAGATCCTTAACAGATTTAACTAAATAACATGACATAACAATATCTTGTTTACAAGACACTCTCCTTGTATCTGAACATGGCAATAGGCTGAAAGTGAAAGGGTGAGAAAGATATTTCATGCAAACAACAACTAAAAAGAGTTAGGATAGCTGTACTACTATTTAACAAAATAGGCTTTAAGATAAAAACTGTTATAAGACACAAAGAAAGGCACCATATATTGCACATGAACAACCTACACTGACTCCAGAAGAAACACAAGCCTTCAAATGACCAATTTCAATTAAATAGAATGAATCTGTCATCAAAAATCCCCCCAAAAAGAAAAGCCTAGGGACTGGTGGCTTCCACACATGAATTCTAACAATCATTCAAATAAGAATTAATACCAATCCTCCTCAAACTATTCAAAAAATCGAAGAGGAAGGAACACTACCTAAATTGTTCTATGAAGCCAACATCACCCTAATAACAAAGCCTGATAAGGATACTATCTAAAAAGAAAATTATGCACCAACTTCTCTTGTGAATATAGATGCAAAAATCCTCACCAAACTACTTGCAGATCAAATGAAACAGCATATTAAAAGTACTATAGAGCACAACTAATTGGAATTTTTCCCGCAGGTATTCAAATGTGAGTCAAAATATGAAAATCAATTAACGTAACACATCACGTTAAAAAAGTAAAGGGGAAAAAAAACATGATCACCTTGATTGACACAGGGAAAGCATTGGACAAAACACAGTACTCTTTCTTGATAAAAAACACTTTGGAAACTAATTAGGAGGAAACTTCCTCAACATTGTAAAAGACCTTTATGAAAAACCCACACAGTTAACATCATACTGAATGATGAAAGACTGAAAGCTTTCCCTCTAAAATCTGGAACAAGACAAAGATGTCCGTAGTCACCACTGTTATTCAACATTGTATCAGAAGTTTTATCTAGAGCAGATACACAAGAAAAAAAATTAAAAGTCTTCCAATTGGAAATTTGCTGATGACATGATCTTATATAGAGAAAGCCCTGAAAAATCTACAACAAAGCTACTAGGGATAAAATGGATGAGCAGAGTGGTGGGGAATAAGATCAACATGCAAAAATCATTAGTATTTCTATACAATATTAATAAGACATTGGAAGGGAAATTTAAAAATCCATTTATAATAGCAACTATTTAAATCAAATTTCAAGGAATAAATTTAACATAGAATGTAAAGTACTTGTACACAGAAAACAAAATGGTGCTAAAAGAAATCAAAGAAGAACTAAATTTGAAGGATATTCTATGGGTATGGACTGGAATCCTAAATATTGATAAGTTGTCAATCATATCCAAAATGATTTACTCATTCAAAGTAACCCCAATCAAAATTCTGACAGCCTTGTTTGCTGAAATAGATAAGACAATTATCAAAATTATTTGGAAGGGTAAGGGGCCTGAATAGCCAAAAACATTTGGGAAAAGATTAAAAAAAAGATGGAGGACTCACAGTTCTTGAATTTTAAGCATATTATAGAGCTAGAATGGTCAAAACAGCATGGTGTTGGCACAGGATTGAAACAATAACCAGTGGAATGAAATTGAGAGCTCAAAAATATACGTTCACATCTATGAGAAAAATTTTTGAGAAGGTTTCCAAGTGCACTCAATTTCGAAATAAGAATCTCTTCAACAAATGGTGCTAGGTGATTTGGTTATCCACATGCAAAAGAATGAAAGAGAACCCATATCTCAAAATATATGCAGAAATAAACTCAAAATGGATCAAGGATCTAAATATAAGAACCAGGACCATGCAACATCTAGAAAAAAATGAAGGAAGCATCTTCATGATCTTGTGGTAGGCAATGTTTTCTTTGATTTCACACCCAAAGCACAAGCAACAAAAGAAAAATAAATGATAAATTGGAACTCCTCAAAATAAAAAAAAAAGTGCATCAAAACTTTGTTACTAAAGTGAAAATACAAACCTACTCAACGGAAAAATACTTGTCTTTATTTGACCTGACACAGTGTTCATTAAATGAGAAATCTTATTCCCACGGCATTTGCTAAAAATAGCTAGCTGAGAATTTTTACTATTTTACCTGTATGAGTTGGTGATATTAGTTTAGAAATAAAATACTAAAATCTAGAAAATGAAATAGTCATGAAGAGCTTTATAAAGCTATGAAATATCCCTGCAGTTGTAGAAAATCACATGCTTGTGAGGTCTGTACACATGCCTCAGAAAGACCTGAGAAGTACCTAATTTCTCATCTCTGTTGAAGTTCTGGGAAAAAAGTTCTGCGAAAAAAGGAAATGAGGGCTAAAGAAGAGGGTAAAGTGTTGGGGCTTGTCAACTCTCCTCAATGCACACACACAGTGCCTCTTGGGAAAATGTGGAAAACATATTGGCCACATGCTGTGGAAAAATAGAAACAATAGATTTGCTCAATTTGCAGAGTAGACACAAACCTTGAAGATTTGCTGTCTTGTTTTAAGAAATTGCCACAGCCACACCAAAGCAACCACCACCCTGATCAGTCAGCAGCCATCAAAATTTCTACAAGGCCCTCTACCAGAAAAAAGATTATGACTTGCTGAAGGATCAGCTGACAGTACATTTTAATAATGATGTATTTTTAGCTAAGGTATGCACTTTGTTTTTTTTATACAAAATGCTAAGAGACTACAGTGTAATTCAGAAAATTCATGTGATCCACTTTATTGTGATAGTCACTTTATTTTGGTGGTTTGCAAATGAACCACAATATCTCTGTGGTATGCCTGTGTATTATTCAACATGTCCAATTTTGAATAACAGCAACAACAACATATTTGAGGTAAGCAAAGAAACAGGAACATATGGTACATAACCATGAAAGGAAAACCAGTCAATATAATCTGTCCTGAGGAAGCTCATAAGAGGGAATTACTAAAAACAAAGACTATGTCAATGACTGTAACTATGTTAAAAAATAAAAGAATGCAAACTATGTTCAAAGAATTAAATTAAAATATAAGTATAGTGTCTCCTTAAGTAAAGGCTAACAATTGAAACATAAAAAGTTTTAAAAAGAGTGAATAGAAATTTGGAAAATTAACAGTAAAATAGTGGAAAGGAAAATTTTGTAGAACTTTTCAAAAGAAGATTTGAGAGAATCAAAAACTTGGTTATGTTAATTGAGAATATTTACTCTTAAGAGCTGAAAGAAAAATAAAGAAAAAAAAATGAATAGAGCTTCAGAGATTGTGGGAACCTGTTGAGTGCAATAGCAAACAATGAGAGGTCCAAAGATAGGAGAGAAAGAAGGGAGAGTGAAAGAAAAGAGCAGGAAGAATATTTGAAGAATAGACAAGGCTTTCCAAATATGATATAAAATTAATGTGCACATCCAAAGAGCTAAAAAAAATCCTAGTAGAGTGAACTAAAAGAAATCCACACTTACTTACATTATAATCAAACTGTGGAAAACCAGACAAGAGACAATCTTGCAACCTGAAAAAGAGAAACAATTCATTACACACATGATTAATAGCTGACTTCACATCAGAAACCAGGGAGACCAGAAAGTAGTGGGAAAACATTTTCAAGGTGGTAGAAGAAGGACCGTCAATCAAGAATCCTGTATTCAGCAAAGCTTCCTGTCAAAAATGAAGGATAAATTGGCCAAATTAGGCAAACTAACTTGGAAGAGATTTAATCATTAGTGAAAACACCTTAAAAGTAAAACAAAAATGAGTCCATTATGCTGAAATTAAAATACAATGGAGAGTAATCTGAATCAATATGAAGAAATAAAGATCACCAGGAAATGTAAATATGCACATAAATATAAAATATGATATAACTATATTTTGTTTGCTCCTCTTTTCTTTTCCTCTTTAATTTAAAAGAAAACTTCATAAAGTAATAATTATAAGTAGACTTATAATGTATAAATATGTAATTTGTATGTTAATGTATCTGATAATTAGAGCACAAAGTAGAAGAAAGGGAATGAAGCAATATTGGAACAACAAAGGTTTTGTATAGTATTGAAATTTAATTGTTATTAATATGAACAAGATTGTTTAAAGTTACATTGTAAATTTTACTTCCCAGAGTAAACACTAAGAAAAGATTTTTGAAAAAAATATGACACACAGGAACATATCTATTTAACATAAAAAAGAGGAGAAGCTGAAGAATAAAAATCATTTAAGAGATTATGTCTAATAGCAACAAGACAGACATTAATCCCACCATATCAATAATTACATTAAAATATAAATGTAATGAATAAATACTCCAATCAGAAATCAGAGATTTTCAGACTGCATTAAAAATGTAAGTTCCAACAATAGGTATTCTATAGGACAGAAATTTTATTTTCAAGGATGAAACTAGGTTTCATTCCATAAAAATATGGAAAAGGTTATAACATTTAAAGAGCAACTCTTAGAGAGCTAAAGGAGCTCTACTAGTATAACAAAGATACTTCAAAATAAAAATATTACTAGAGGTAAGAGGGTCATAGTATAATATTAAAAGTTTTGCTCCATCAAGAATATATGACACTGTAAACATTTATGCACATAAAACTGAGCCCCAAATAAACAAAACAAAAATTAATAATAAAAGGGAGAAATAATTTAACCATAACAGATATATATTTCACTCTCTTAATTTCCATAATGGATAGAACAATTTGGCAGAATATAAATAAAGATATAGAAGAAGACTTGTACAAAACTGTAGTTCAATTAGACTTGGGACATATATTGAACACTGCATCCAACACATCAAAGATATATTCTTCTCAAATGCATGTAAAAATTTTCCAGTATTGACCATTTATTTGTCCATAAAACAAGTATTGATTAACTTA
Source organism: Dasypus novemcinctus (assembly GCF_030445035.2). Lineage (NCBI taxonomy): Eukaryota > Metazoa > Chordata > Mammalia > Cingulata > Dasypodidae > Dasypus > Dasypus novemcinctus. Next base: position 143,491,841 of record NC_080673.1, on the reverse strand, counting down.
AAAGGTTTGCACTCCTACAAATTATGTTCTACAAACACAAGGAAATGAATTTTGAAATCATTAATAGAAGGAATTTTAGGATACCTAAAACACATGGAAATTACACAACACACTTCAAAATAACAAAAAAAAAAAACACAAATGAAATCATGAGGAGAATGAGGAATAATTTTGGACTAATAAAAATGAAAGAACAGCATGCAAAATCTTATGTGATATAGGTATGGCAATGCTGAGAGGATAATTTATAGCTGTATATACACCTACACTAAAAACAAAAAAACAAAAAAATGCTCTAAGTAAGGGCTAAGCTTTCCACCTTAGGTAACTAGAAATAGAAAAGCAAACTAAACCCAAAATAGCAGAAGGAAAGTAAGTATATATATTAGAGTGAAAAAAGTAGAAAGAATAGAGAAACAATAGAGAAAATCAATGAAACCAAAAGTTAGTTCTTTGAAAAGTTCAGCATATTGACAAATGCTTAAGTAAACTGATTCCAAATAAAAGGAAGAATATTCAAATCAATAGAATCTGGAATGGAATAAGAGTATCACTGATCTTATAGAAATATGAAACATTGGAAAATAATATTAAGAACAAATTATGGCACAAATTAAAGTGATAATCTAGATTAAATGGGAAAATAATACTCCTAAAAAGACACACCCTACCAAGACAGACTCAACAAGAAATAGAATTCTGATTAGACCTATCTCAAGTCAAGAAGTTGATTTAGTAATCAAAAATTTTCCTCAAAGTAAAATCCAGGTGTGGATGTTTTGCCCCTTAATTCTTCCAAATATTTAAGGAAGATAATAATTTTTCACAATCCCTTCCAAAAAATGGAACAGAAGTGGACCTTTCCTAACTCATTCTATGAAATCAATCACCTTGATGCCAAAACCAAAGTCAAAACCTGACAAGAAAATTATAGATCAATATCCTTAAAAATATATAGAATAAATAATCAGTATATACTAGAAAATGGAATCCAGCAGCATATAAAACAGATTATACACCATGACTAAGGGGTTTTTATCTAAGGAATGCAAAATTAATTTAACATCTAATAATCAATATCATACACTGTATTCACAGACTAGAGGAAAGACATTTCATTTTAGTAGACATAGAAGAAGCATTCTAAACCCTTTCTTGATAAAACACTCAAAAATTAAGAATAGTAGTAACTCCTCCATGTGCTCTATAGAGAGCATATCTGCAAAACAAAACAAAACAAAACAAAAAAAAAAAACCCCAAAACACAAAACATAGCTCATGTCACACTTAATCTTGAAAGACTAAATACTCTCCTGATAAAACCAAGAGCAAGACAAGAATGTCTTTTCTTGACCCTTCCATTCAAAACTGAACTGGTAGTTGCAGTCTTGGCAATTAGACAAGAGAAATAATAAATGGCATCATCTATTTACAGATGACCTAATTTTGTATATAGAAAATCATAAGGAATTCACATATGCAAAAAATAAATAAACACATTAACAAAACCAATGAATGAGTACAGAAATGTTATAGAATGTAATATCAACCTATAAAAATTAATTATATTTCTATACACTACCAATGAGTAACCCAAAAATGAAATTAAGAAAACAATTACATTTATAAGAACAAAAGTAAAAACATTTTTTTTATGCATAAACTCAACAAAAGTGCAGCTCTCATACTCTGAAGTGTGCACATTTTGTTGAAAGAAATAAAGAAGGCCTAAATAAAGGCAAGATATTTGAGGTTCATATATTGGAACACAGTGTTGTTAAGATGGCAGGTCCCACATATTGATTTATAGACTCAACTCAATTCTATGAACATCCCAGTTGCCTTCTTTGCTGAAATTGACAGTATGATCCTAAAATTCATATGGAAAAGCACAGGATTCAGATGAGATAAAATAAATTGTTAAAAAGAGGAACAAAAATTAATGATTCACATTACTAAAAACTTAATACAAGTTTTTATTAACTTGATGGTGGGTGATGTCTGGAGGGTTCAGACTTCCTTATTCCTCTTAAGGCTACATGGCCTACTTTCTGCCTCAGCTGTAGCTTAGCATAAGGCTTGTCTCTCTCCCCAGTGCTCATTTCTTTCTGGGATCATCTGCTCTGTTCTCTTCACAAGGTCACTGTACACTGTCAGACTCATCTTTCTTGCTGGGGCCTCTTCCATGTTTAATGAGTCATCTCTATTCCTCTGTGTTCTTCTTCTTTCTTTCTCTACTTCCACATGACAGTCTGTTTTATCAGCCCACCAAGGGGGCTAGGATTCAATGCTGAGTCACAAGCTAATGATGTGATTGAATCAAAGTCCTAAATCTTAACATAATTTAATCAGACATTTCAGCTGAACCAAATACAATCAAAGGGTTATCATGCCCAGAGGAACAGATGAGTTTACAAACATAATCTCACTTTTTGGAATTCATAAAAAAATTAAACATCTATACTCCACCCTATGGATTACATAAAGATAATACAATATTCCAAAATATCTTAAATCAGTAACAATATTATATACAAAATCATATCATAATCAGTTTAAAGAAATACGTTTGTCTCTTGGCAAAGTCCTCTCTGACTGTAGACTTGTGAATCTTGAAAACCAAGTTTTCTGATTCTGATATACAGAGGGACAGACAAAGGATAAACATTTGCATCACTGTAAAGAGAAATTGTGAGGGAAACAGGAGTCATAGGTACCATACGGTTCCATAAACCTGCAGGGCATATTTCATTAGACTTCAAAGTCTGAGAGTCATTCTCAGGATGATGGTTTCTTCTCATCCTTGGGGCCTCATGGGGTCCCACCCTTTCCACAGACTTTCCCAACAGCCATTTTCTTGGTTCTGCCCTCATCAAACATCTGGGTGGCAACCTAGCTCCAGACCTCAACCTCCAAGAGCATTGGGATGATGGTCAGCCACACCTCCCCCAACCCTTGAAAAGTGTGTTCCACCCTCTGTAGCCAGGGTTGGTGAAACTTCTCCTGAATAGTGGGCTGGAACATCCACCCACTTCACGTGCTGGGGTAAAATGATCCTTTCTGTACATATAGGGGGAGTTCCTCTCTTGGCCTAAGGAGATATCTTAATTCCAAATCTCAGCTTCCATGGTTTTCCTCTTTAAGCTGTTGTCCCTTCCATCTCTCCCCTGCATGTCCATTTTAGTCTGGGCTGACAGTGATTTTGTTCATACAACTCTCTCCAAAAGCTTTTGGTTTAGAATGCAGGAAGCAGTGGTCCAAGCAATCAGACAGTAATACATTTTATAAGGCTTTCCTGGGTGACTGCATTTTCAATTCTAATTTACAAGCTCCAAGTTTAGTTAATTACTCAAATGGAGCATTATTGTCTGAGGACTTGATTTCCAGAGACTTTAAATTTTCAGAATGAGCACTGATTTTCTGTCCAACAAGTCTGTTCTCAGAGTCTCTCTCTCTCATCTAGCATTTTACTATAAGCTACAAAGAGAAGCCAGGCCACATTCTCTAAGTTTACTTTGGAAATTTCTTCAGCTTCCATGGTTTTCTTTTTAAAGCTCTTTTCTCTTCCATAGGTCATATCAAATATCCCTTTTAGTCCAGGCTGACAGTGTTTTTGTTCCTACAGCTCTTACAAAAATTTTGCTGATTTAGCATTTAGTAAGTAGGGATCCATGCCATCAGACAGTAAAACTTTCCATGAGTTTTTTTTTAGATAACTGCATTTTCATTCCTGATTCACAAGTTCCAAGTGTAGTTAAATCCTCAAATGGGGCACTATCTTCTGAGGACTTGAATTGCAGAGACTTGGAATTTCTGGAATAAGTTCTGGTTTCTTTGTGCCCAACAAATCAGTTCTCAATTTATTTCTGTAATCTGGCATTTTGCTGTAAACTGCAAGGAGACGTCAAGCCACATTCTCCACATTTACTTTGGAAAGTTTTTCAGCTTCAGCCAACTGTCTAGACTTGCCTTTTTCAAATTCTGCCTTCCATATAACATGAGTCGATCTTGCTAAGTTCTCTGCAACTTTATAACACAGATTGCCTTTCCTCCACTTTCCAATAATAGTTTAATTATTTACCTCAAAGGTCTCATAAAAAGTCTCTTTATCATCATTTTCCTATCAACGGGCTCTTCAAAACACTCTAGGCCTTTTCTATAAAGCATTTCATAATTATTTTCTTCTCAGGCCTTATTAAAAATAACTTCAGGCTCCATATTATTAGCAACAGGCTCTTCAAAGCAAACTAGGCCTTTTCCATCAAGGATCTCACACTTCCTCGAAAAAAAAATGCCTCTTTCCTATTCATAAAAACATCCTAGTATTTTGGTTATTGCAAAAGCACCACCCCACTTTCTGGTACCAAATTCTGAAATAGCCAAGAGGGGCTAATGTGAAGTACCAGAAGTCTGTTGGCCTTGATCAAGGGTATTTATTTGGTATAGAGGCTTACAATCACAAGGTCCTAAAGAGTCCAACTCAAAGTACTATAAGAGGTACTTTTTTAACCAGTCATTTGCCATGTGTTGAAACAATATGGTGGGTGAAATCTTCAAGGGTTCAGCCTTCAGCCTTCCTTCTGCCTCTCAAGGCTCTGCGGTCCCAGCTTCTTCTCAATCACTGAGCTATACTTGCTGCCCTGAATTTTTTTTTTTTATCTGTTTGCTTGTTGTTTGTTCTTTCATTTTTAGGAAGCAACAGGATCTAGAACCTGGGGCCTCCCATGTGGGAGGCAGGAACATAACTGCTGGAGCCCCATTTGCTCCCCAGTCTTATTTATTGGTTCTCAGTGGAATAAAAAGAAGGGTTAAAGGAAACACTTTTGGTCAGTTTTGTTTCAGAGTGCTGGGCAGATATATCTATTAAAACTAAGGTATAGAGTGATATAAGTATAGCTAACTATGTCTTTTAATATTTACACTGATTTGAATTTTCTATGAAGGAATTTTGCCTCTACTATAAATAGTATTATAATACAACATTCCAAGTAGAAATTGTGAAGAATGTGTATTTGAATTTTTATAGATTTTTTACTGACTTACACTAGGAAAATTACAACATAACTTTCCAAATTAAATTACATAAGTACTTCATCATAATGGTTATGCAAGAAAGAAAAATCCCTTTAATGGAAATAATATGGGTGATCCCAAGTGGAAATTAATAGTAATGACAAGACATTTTTCATAAAATGTCACTATATAAATATTGATTAAGAATGAGCCTAAGATTGAATTGGGTGATATTATTAGATTACCAAAAGGAATATCTCTGGTAACTCAGGAATATTAATGCAAGTTCACATTAAAATATCAAAGAAATTCCAATCCGAACTACTCAGAATTTTAGGCTTAGTGAACCACACAGTTATCCAAACATTAGTAGATTGCAGGGTTGGAGGATGGACCCACCATCCCACTGTATAAAGTTAGATACAAGATGAAGAAAGATCAGTAGTTTTAACATTAAGTACTTTTAGTTCTTGAAACTAAACTTAATCTTAGAAAATGAGATTTCATTTGTTGATATAGACAGTAAGAAATACTTTTAATTCTTTACCTAACAACAAGGAGATATGGGCATAAAATTTAAATCTCTTGTCTCACAATTAAGGAAGCTATATTTTACACAAAGTTGCTTGTTTAAAATTTTAAATAGATAGGTAGATATATATAGGTACATATAGATTTGTATAGATATATAGATATAGTTATACAGCTCATATTCATAATATCAATTTCATCTCAGTAACAGAACAAAAGTAGATTATTTGCTACTTTTATGTAATGTATTAAGTCATTTTCCCACTACCTTTTAAAAAAATATGATTGCTAGTAACTTTTTAGTAAATTTAAGCATAGGCTAGAATTAAACTGTCTTTCTTAAAGGAAGGAAAGCAAAATTTATTCACCTAGAATAATAATTTTTATTTGAAATTCACCACCATTTCATTTTAAAATGATCAGAGATCCAACACTGATTTAAATAAGGAATATTTTCAATTTCTTATTTTAACTAAGTTTTGAAAAGCAGCAAGTTAATCTTCATTAATACTGTTTTTCTAGGGAAATAAAATAATCTAATCCAAGGTAGAAATAAAGTAACCTGATTTAGGTTTATTTAGGAACATGTTTAAATCTTCTAAAAGACCAACACAAACATTATATATATATATGTGTGTGTATATATATATATATATATACACACATATATACACACACACACACAACATATTAATGCACTTTATTTTTTCTTTTCTGAATGACTCACAATTACAAAACTTCAAAGCAGATTCTATAATAGATACACTGTTTATATATAAGTTGATACCTTGGGAAAAATAAAATAATTTAGCAATATCATTTGCATCACCATCCTTTGTTGCTCAGTGTTATAAAATAGCACCGGTGCAGCTGTTTATGTATTTTTCCAATATAAATAGATGTTGTAATAAAAGTGAGCACCAACAGCAGTGAAAAAAAAAATCTCACTTGTGTCTTAAATGTTCTTATTGGAGTGGAGAAAGACAGCACTCTTATTGCCCTTAAATTCTGCCTTTATTTTATCTGAGCAATCCTCTGTGCACATTTAAGTTCAACAGGGACTTTCAAAAAAGAGGCAATAGAGAAGAGAGTGGATAAACCAATATCTGAATAATTTAGGTGGCACTAAGGAGAATTGGGGACATTAAGGGAGGCAATATCTAAGAGCAGGAATTTCAAGTTGTGAGTACTTTTAGCAAGTGACATAATGTAAAGCAATCAAGAAATCCCCATATAGGCCTTAAGTGTGAAACCATGGAACCTATTCTCTAAAGTGCTGCAACTGATAATACCTAGAACAAAACCTGCTATATGAATGCATCCGAATTCATTCAGAGACACCTGAAGGTTTTCTTTTATGAAGGATTCTATAAAAGGACTAGTGACAATGCCCTCTCTTTCATGCAGTTTAATTGGCTTTATCATCAGTTTAGTCTCATTATATCATCATTTTCATCACCATCATTGCTTTACAAATTTTTAAAAGTAAGGTAACATTTTTAATGGTGCCACAAATTTCCTTCCTCTATTTTACAACCCCTTCCTTCACAGAAGAGTCCCAAGCTTTTACATGAACAGATTTTTGAAACATGTTTTAATTGGTAGAATTTATTATAGCAATAATTATGACAAGTTGAGAACAATTTGTGTAGCAAAAAATGGGAAATAACATCTGTTTTTTATACCTTTCTCTTTAAGGTAGTGATAAAAATGCACTAGTGTCTTTGGATCAGTGATACTCATTGTACATCACTGTTTTGAAATCTGCCCAGAAATAACTGCATGTAAATGAATATCTATTTGAATCAACAGCTAGGTGTAAAAATAGGCATTAGTGAGTAAATGCAAAATAAACATTTAATTACACTCTTTTTGTTTCTTTTAGTCATTAAGTCTACAGTAGGAAGTAAGAAATATTTCCTTGATGTACTCAGAGAAATATAAGCAATGGGATAGGAAATGAAAATTAGATCCCATCTCTTAAAAATAGAAAATCAGTATCTATTGATTTCTATTCACTGGATGATATTATTTTAGAAAGGTGGTATTGTTTTCTTACATATTTGATAGAATTTTCCTATGAATTTTTAGGTAAATTTCTTGACTAGTAATTTTCTTTGCCAGAAGATATTTTGTAACAGATTCAATTTATAATACATAAAGGGTTATCCAGTTTCCTTTTTTTCTATTGATTTTTTGTCATCATATTTTCCCTTATTTTAGTTTTGAGAGGTTTTTAAATTTATCTGAGCTGTCAACTTTACCAGGATAAATTTTTTCATAACTTGTTATTTTAGTTCAAAGTAACTGGAAGACCTGTAGGTATTCCCCTCCCTAACCATGTTACTACTAATATTGGCAATTGTTGATTTCCTTTTTAAAGATGTATATATAATTTAGAATATTATGAATTTGATAGGTAGATTATACGAACTATATTTTGTCTTAGTTGATTTTCTTTATTTAGCTTTGTTTTCTATTTTATTGAAATGTCTCTATTATTTTCTTTTCCTTTCTTTGATTTTGACTTGCTGAACATTTTATGTTTATAGAAGTGGTGACATAGCCTTTCTTGTCTTTTTTAAAATATATGCATTCACAATTAAATTTCCTTCATTGTTTTAGCTGTATCAAAAAAGCATTTATGCTACAATTATTCATATTTAAATATTTATTATTCTCATTATGATTTCTTCTTTAATAAAAATTTCGTGTATACTATTTTGAGTAGTTTGATGATATAAAGAGCCATTTTTTAAAAAGCCTTGGCCTTTAAAAAAAAACTTCCAAGTTTAAAGTAATTTATAACACCAAAGTAGTTAATATTATCATTTGCTTAGGTATCTAAGTATATTGTAGCTTTGGCTACTTCAGTGTAGATAGGAATTGGTAAAGTATTCTTCATTTTAAGTTCATTGAATAGCACCACATCTGCCATAGTGTATGATCTTTCTTGATTCCCTCATCATATTTGTATTCTATTTCAGGTCAATACATAAAATCCTTGATTTTTAGTGATGTGTTAGAGACAGCTTACACTGACTCCCACCAGCTTCTGAAAGCCAATTATGCACATTTCATCCCAACTCTGTCACTTTGGTAGCTTTTATTTACAGAGGAAAATCTACAAGCACTATATATAAAACTTTTGTTTGTTGTCAGCACACTATTAATTTTAACTGCTATGATGGTTAGGAGCTATATTACCCCAGAAAAACAAGTTCTTAAACTTAATCTGTTCCCATGGATGTGAAATCATTTGATGAGTGTACCTCAGTTAAGATGTGGCCAAATCCAATCAGGCTGTGTCTTAATCCTGTTGCTGGAGTCCTTTATAACAGAATAAAATTCAGACAGAGATAGAGAGAACAATATAGAGAGAAAGCCATGGCAAACAAGAAGCTGAACTTCAAGAAATCAGATAAGAATAGAGAAGCCAGGAGAGACTGCCATGTGGATTGTCATGAGACAGAGGAGCCAAAGACCAAGGATTTCCAGCAGTCCACCCCAGAATGCCAGTCCTCAGGAAGAAAGCCTCACCTTCATGATGATTTGATTTGGACTTTCTCTTAGCCTCAAAATTGTGAGCTAATAAATTCCCATTGTTTAAATCAACCCATTGCATGGTATTTGCTTGAGTAATCCAGGACACTAAAATAATGACTTATCCACATTACTTCTTAGAAAAGATTATTCTAAGAGTATTGTTTGATGCCATTGTAGACAATTATTTAAAAATCACCATCAGAACTTTATGGTATTTCTTGTTTATTTAGGAATTCACTTTGAGAGACTGAAAATATAGAATTGAATTAAATTTTAATAATTAGCTGAACTTACTTATTGAGTACAAAGTTCATTAACTAAAGTTAATGAAACTAAAGACTGGTAAAGTGACTTCTTTTTTCTCAAAATTAATTGAGCAAGCACATATGTTCCAGGTCCTGTAAGTCCATAAAGACTTTTTTAGCCAGTGACTTAAAAAGAAAAGTCTTTCCTTGAAGAGGAAATTATTTGAATTAATTGAAGAATTACTATCCTTCATCAAGCTTCCAGCTTTTAATGATTGTAATTGTGAAATTTCATAATTATCCATAGCAGCAACAATTTAAAAAAACAGAATTTTGAAAATTCAGTGTTACGTGGGGATTTTTGGACTTGTTACAAAATATTTTAAAGTAACACAGTTTAAAATAGCTCCCAACCTTTGAGTAAATATGGCACAGAGTATAATATGGGCCTTATTTATTCTATTACTTAGAACTGCATTTTGTTATGTTCAGAATCTCACAGGGTAATAGGAAGCCACTATTTTAAGGTATAATCGGAATTGTAATCTTCTTTTATGCAGTTTTGGAGACAACATTCTAGATCACAGCTTAAGTTATATTCCCATTTTAGATTAAGTGCTTCTATGCATTCTTGCACTTCATTCCATGTGCTTAGAAACTGATGTGTGCTGGCCATTATGCCATCAACTGGGAACCAAGATTCAAAGGTAAAATGGCTCTTCTCTATAAGAATAAAAGCTATACTTAAGTGCATGGTGTCAAAAAAGCATGTGCATTTTAAATACACTGTAGGTTATGGCAAGGTGGGTGACATTTGTCTATATATTAATCTTACTGGAACTATTTCAGTCATGTACAATTAGTTCATCCATGATACATATGACCTACAAACTAGTAAATGTTTACAACTGATAACCAACATTATTAGTTTGATAATGTATGGTTCATGTTATTTGTTATTAAAGTTATATCATAGGTTAATATATGTGGACTATTAAGTTTCACAATATTAAGTTCAAATGGATAACTTTCTGGTATACTATATATTTTAAGTTGAAAAATTATGTAAAATTTTAAAAAATCCTTACCTTTCAGTTAAATTTGGTTTTAATACTTAAAATCCTCTCTATGTATTTTATTTAAGGAATTGCATTATTTTATTCTATATAAAAAGTGTAAAGGGGTTATATTAAAGGGAATATCATTTATAACCAAATATATTTATAAAATGTTTACCTATTTTATAACTTGGTCAGAACACACTAGAACATGTGTTTTAAGTTTTTCCGTATTTGAAATAATGAGATATATATGAGCTGTTCAACAGCTCTCACAAATGAGTAGGAGTTTTTAATGTATAAGAAAATATATTTCTTTGTGATTTCTAGGATTTGTGAAGCCATATTTCAAAAGACCATTGTATTATTCAGCCGAAGTACCAGAAAGCTGTTGTCTTTTATGAAGGGTATTTAATTTGGGTAAAAGCTTACAATTACAAGTTCCTAAAGAGTCCAAATCAAAGTACCATAAAAGGTACTTTCTCACCCAACTCAGTTTCCATGTGTTAATACAAGATGGTGGGTGATCTTTGCGAGAGGGTTCAGCCTTCCTCTCTTTCCACTACAGGTTGATATAGGGCTTGTTTTTCCTGGGCTCAGCTGAAAAATATCAGGAGAATAGCTCATCTCTCTTCCCTGGATCACAAGATCAAAGCTTTCTCCTTTGCCAGGTCTGTGGAGCTGTTTCTCTTCCTATGAATCTTCTGTGTCTTCTTGAGTGAGTTCCCATTTATTTATATCAGTCCACCAAGAGGGTGGGGACTTAACCTGAGTTACACTGTACTTACAGGGTTAAATTAAAGCCCTAATCTTAACATAATTTAATTCAAGACATCTCAGCTGAATATAATACCTTCAAAGTCATTGAATCTGGAGGAACAGACCAGTTTACAAACAAACCTTGTAGCAGTTTGGTATTATTTATGAATTACAAAAAATAGATATTGGATTATTTTTGTAAACTGTGTAAACTGGTTTGCTCCTCTTGGCATATTAGATTATATTGGATTCATAGATTTCATTTTTTACTTGATTAAATAATGATTAAGGCTTTGATAGGGTCATAGCATTAGGATGTTAAGAGCCTGCCCCTTTGGTGGGTGGGGACTCAACAGAGAAACTGCACCGCACTGCAGAGAAAGGAGGTTGGAGCATTGAGTTGGAGTCCCTGGAAGTAAACTTGCAGGAAAAGAACACAGAGGAATAGAGACAGCTCTGAAGACACAGCAGAGGCCCTGGAAAGAGAGAGGAACCTAACAGCCTACACCTGCAGCTGAACCTAGAAAGAAATGAGTTCCAGAGAGAGAGACAAGATTGGAAGGAGTGGGGACCAAGGAGCCTTAAGAGGAAGAAGCAAGGCTGAATCCTCGCAGACTTTGCCTGCCATCGCTTCAACACGTGCTCAATGACTTTAGGTGAGAAAGTACCTCTTACGGTGCCTTGAGTTGGACTCTTTAGAGCGTTGTGATTGTAAACTTCTACCCAAAATAAATACCCTTTATAAAAGCTAACAGATTTCCAATATTTTTCACTAGTGCCCCTTTGTCTGACTAATACAAACCTTATGTATTTTGGGGTTCATACTCTCAAACTGCCACAACTATAATTTGGAAAATTTGCATTTGTACTTTATCTCCTATAGTATCTTTATTTATGTGACTGAGTTCTATTTACAAATTCACAAGTTTCTTTAACACTTTTTAGGTTAAGGAATCAATAACATGAAAAGTTGCATGGTAAACCATTATTCATTTTTAATTTCTTTGTATTCTCCAGGATTTACTAGATATATTTATGGGCTTTGAAATGCTTAATATTAATTAAGATGGATTTGCTTTTTTTTCCTGACTTTTACATTTCCCAAGGAAGAAATGATAAATATTAAAGAGTGATTTTGATTCGATAATTCCAAACTTTTCAAAAGAGTGGGTCACCATCATCTTTGCAACATAGACATGGAGGAAGGTGTATGTGTTCTACACCTATGAAGGGTGAGAAATAGCAGAGTATAATTGTTGGCAGCACTCTTAGAATGTACTCTGGAAACTTACATTCATCTGTAGGGTCTCTGTTCAATTATAAACAACACTCAAATGTCTATTGATCCACCATACCTATCCATATCAAGTTTTCACATATCCATGTTTCTATTTACATTATGTTATGTTCCAATGAATGATTTTTCTCTTTATTATTTTTGCTCTTTGCTTCTTCCACATGTATTTAAGAATCAGTCTGTTGATTTACACACTCTCATGCACAGTATTGCGATTTTGTTTTAAACGATGTCATTACCATTTATCAACCTGGTAAAAGTTTACAACTTTATATTGAGCCATTTATTCTACAAGAATGAGATGTCTTTAATTGTGCTTTTAGTACATCTTATACTTTTTTCTATAAAGATATACATATTTGCACATAGATACATTTTAAAGTTTCATAAATTTTATAAGTGTTATTTTTTAAATAAATTTTTCTGATATATAAAATGTAGTTGCCTGTTTAATGTGGATTGTTTTCATAAGCAAAACTTTTAGTGTTCACTACAAAATTTTTTTCTCATTCCTTGCCAATTTCAGTAAAAGACACTTCCTAGTTATTTAGTCCAAATACTTCTTAAATCTATAATTCATTTAAAATTTTTCTTTTAATTTCTACCCCCATCCATAATGACGACCATTGGCTCTGCCTCCAGAATACATCCCAATTTTAGTTCTACTGTTATGTTCTATTTCTAATTTTTAAACCTATCGTTACTATTTCATTTTCTTATTAACTGAATTCGACAATATACTAGACTTCATTTTGAAGAAATTTTGGATCACAGAGGGGTTCAACTCTGGCAGGGGAGGAGCACTGATGGGGGTGTCATTGATGGGGTATGCATGGGTGGGAGGGAGTTCTTCAGGGCATGCATATAGGGTATATAGATATCTTCAGATGGTCATTGGGTAATCTTTTGTCTTTATTTTTTAATATTACATTTCAAAAATATGAGGTCCCCATATACCTTCCACCCCTTTCACCCTACTCCTCCCCCCATAACAACAATCTCCTCCATCATCATGAGACATTCACTGCATTTGGTGAATACATCTCTGAGCACCACTGCACCTCATGGTCAATGGTCCACATCATAGCATTGGGCATTGACATAATGGGTAGAGTTTCACATGACAACTGAGGGAGTTCTGAGTTCCCATTCTGGGGAGTTCTGTCACACTCCCGAATGGAGCAGCAACAATATCCCAAGTACAAGGGCAAAGACCAGTGAAGAAGCAAGGTCCAATGATGGATCCTTGATACCAATGTTGCTGCTTAGGAGCCTATGTACTGGAAATTTCAACTAGGCTTACAGCTGCAGTGTGCCTAAGAGTTACCTTCTGAGAGTCTACATGTTGCTCAGTTGTGGCCATGCTCTAAGCTAATCCCAGCATGTAAATGTATTACATTCTTACCCAGCATGGGACATGACTCTCAGGGATGAAACTCCCTGGCACCAAGGGATTTCTACCAAGCACCAACCAGTGATGAAACTAGAAAAATACATTGAATAAAAGGGTGAAACAGTAAACAAAAATGATTTTATATGACTAAGAGGCTTCAAAATGAGTCGGGAGGTCATCAGAGGGACCACACTTATGCACATCTCAGCAGGGTCTCCAAGACAGTCAAAGTAGATACAGCCCCAGGTAATGGTGCTCCTGAGGCCTTCGGTGACACCCAGGCCCCATGGTCATGACAGATGGCTCTGGAATTCAGTGTCTTGTCAGTGGGCCCTACTTTGGAATTTGTGCTCCTGAGTCTAATGTAGTTGGACTCAGATGTGACTTCTCTACACATGCCTCTTTCATCACTTTTTCTGATATGGTTGGTGCTGGGTTTGGTGTATACTCAGGAGACTTGAATCTCTGGACTGACTGTTTGCTGGCTGGTCCCTCAGTCTCAGTGAAGTTGAAGCACCTACTCTCTGGTGTTGGACATGCCCATGTTAACTAACAGAAAGATGGAGATGGTCAACCACCACACCAGGGAACAGAGAGAGTCTACAGCTGCAAGCAGGAGAATTCCATACCTCAGCTATGTTGCATCTAGGCTCCTCACAGATTTGAGGAAGAGTTGGCATTGCCATCCCAGGTTCCTCAGGATGGAGGAATAAAATATGGTTAGAGTGGATTTACTGGTATTCTACTATAGAATTATTGTGATTCTAGCAATGGAAGAAACTGTATCATTGATGCAGAGACCATGGCAATGGGGGTTGCTGAGGGCAGAAAGAGGGAAGAAGAGGTGTGATATGGGAACATTTTCAGGATTTGGAGTTTTCTTGAATGATATTTGAGACTGATACAGGACATCATATATCCTCGTATAACCCACTGAATGGCCTGGGAGAGAGGTTAAACTATAATGTAAACTGTAATACATGCTGTATAGCAGTGCTCCAAAATGTACTCATCAAATGCAATGAATGTTCGACATGATGAAATAATTTGGTGATGTGGGAGGAGTGAGGGAATGGGGAGTGGAGGTATATGTGGTCCTCTTATATTTTTTAATGTAATATTTTGAATGATCTATGTATCTTTAAAAATTTTTTAATCTATTAAAAATACCAATGGACAGAGAGGGAGATGAGTATTACACAAAAAGAAACTCTTTTGCATTACTATATTTTGAGTTAAATTATGTGAGTGAGGCATAGAGCATGAGGGCCAAATTCAAGGATGAAACACACTACATAAAAAATAAAGGTGCAAATAATAGAAAAAAATTCATTCTTTATGAAATATTGCAGTCAGCAAATGAAACTTGGAATTCATTAGCCCTACATATTTTAAGCAATAGTTAAATAAAATATTGCTTCTTCAGGTGACATTTGTTAGGCAAGCATTCTATTACTTATTCCCAAAATTATTCAAAGTGACACATCATATTTACTTTTTTATCTTTGGTATCAAGAAATAAATTCAATGTTGTAAAGTAGAACAAGAGCATGTAGATTTACCATATGGGGATTTGCACTTATTTCCTGCTTAGCTCTCCCTCAAATGCCACTCTTTCCAAAGGGAGAGGTTCATCTACTGTACTGCTTAATAGGACTTTGCTTTAAAAAAAAGAATGTATGGGGGGAAATACAGGTAATTTCTAGGTAGAACTGCTGTGACTATGAGGTGTTTCTTTACCCCAGGTGTTTCTTTTCCTTCCTTCCTTCCTTCCTTCCTTCCTTCCTTCCTTCCTTCCTTCCTTCCTTCCTTCCTTCCTTCCTTCCTTCCTTCCTTCCTTCCTCCCACCCTCCCTCCCTCCCTCCCTCCCTCCCTCCTTTCTTTTTTCTCTTTCTTTCTTTCTTTCTTTCTTTCTTTCTTTCTTTCTTTCTTTCTTTCTTTCTTTCTTTCTTTCTTTCTTTCTTTTTCTTTCTTTCTTTCTTTCTTTCTTTCTTTCTCTTTCTTTCTTTCTTTCTTTCTTTCTCTTTCTTTCTTTCTTTCTTTCTTTCTCTTTCTTTCTCTCTTTCTCTCTCTTTCTCTCTTTCTTCTTTTTAATCTTTGCTTTTTGAAGTATTCCTTCATTCTCACTTTGCCTGCATTAGACTACAGATAGGAATCTGGGCTGTATATAAGCTAAATATAACTTAAGAAAGACCTCCATTATTTCTTTATAAATTCAGCAAACATTGTATCTTATATATAGCAAAGATTAATCATGATGTATTATCAAAGTGAACTTTTTTTCAAAATGATCTTTAGCAGAAGTTTTGGAAGCAAGTGATTTATGAAGAGATCAAGTGCAAGAATCCGAAAGGACTAATCAGGATCTGAGTCAGATAAATGTACAAAATCAAGTCAGTTCTTACATTCTTGTGGAAGATAGTTATGTAAGGAATTATCAAAACTAAGATTGGAAAGGAGAGAAAAAGATCCACACATTATGTGAAGATGTAACTAATTAAGGAAGGGATAGTGTTGCAAATAATGGACAATGACAGTGTGAATTCTCTCAGAATAGTGAACATTTTAACAAGGATTGAGATAAAAAATGCTGAATATTTATTGAATTGTTCAAGCTTTACTCTCAATTACTTCTTTGGAAATTATCTGAAAAGAATCACATCTGGTGATTACCAAGGACTCTAACTTCTGCCATGCCAGTATTACAGAACAGAAATATAATAAAACAAGTACATTCTCCTGAGAAGTTAACTATGGGATAACACAATCATTTTTAAGGAATTATAGACATTTGTCATCATAAGATCAGATTTGAAAGGAATGGTACATTTGCCCAAATTTAATTGATATTACCTATTAAACATTCTAGACTATATAATTTGTGCTGTTTATAGTTTTCTTAGAAAAAAAAATTGAATAAAAGTTTTAGGTAAGTAGAAAACTCTTCCAGTTAAAAAGATGTGAGAAATATAAACAATCTTTATTTATGATATGTTAAGTCAGATATGGATAAAATTTTAAATTCTAACACCCATTTATATATAAAATCAAGGAGAAAATGATGGTAGAATGACTTAGGCACTCTTAAAATACATTGATTCTTTGAATATAGCATATTTTATATATATTACAAAATTGATGTTAAGAAGGAAGTAATTTATCAAGAAAAATTTTTTTAGGAACTTAGAAAGAGTAAAAGAAAAATAGTGAAGAATAAGTCATGTTATATCAGACATTGATTGTTTATAGAAAAATTCCAGAAAGATACAAACTAAATTTTTGATCAAACAACTAGTGAGCAGATGTGATTTAATGGCCAGAAACTGCTAAGTGTACACCAAGGGAAATAACTAGAACAACCTGCACACATGTATAAATTAATCAAAATCTCTCTGTGGTTATACCAGGGAAATACTATAGATGATTGAATGGAAAATGTATTGAAGCAATCTAAGAGCACATAATGCATTGAGCTTCACAAATGAAGTAAAAAATTTAACTATAATCAATCTAAATTTGGTAACATCTGTACTGAAGTGTTTAACATAAGGACATATCAATCCCACGTATTTAACCAACCAGCAAATAATTATTTATTTTTTATCAAAAAGGCTTGTGATTAAATATTGAGATATTTGGATTTAATTCTAGATAAAGAATTTTGACTCCTTTGGGTACTTGTGAGTCACATGAAACTAAGAAGAAATTCAAAACCTGTGATACTACAATTTGGGATTTGCCAAATGCAAATTTGTCATTTACAAACTAAATACCTATTAATTTTAACTCTTCAAAGTTCCTTGTCTTTTTCAAATAGGTACCACAGAGCAAATAAGTATCATACACAAGGAAGGTATAGTCCTCTCTCCCTCTCTCTAACAAATACCTGATTCTGCAACTCATTTTCAAATTTTATTTTTTATTTCCTTAAAGTTTATAGCATATAACAAAGGTGATATATCTACAATATTTAATCAAATACCTCAATAGAAAGCAAACAGAATAAGAGAAACTTCCCTGGAAGAACACTAACATGGTAAAACACTTGTAGTGAATAAATTTTATTTCCTCTAAATATTATAATTTGCTATTAAAACTACCAATATTTTGAATGCATCCTTTCATGATTTAAGTACTTAATGTTTAATTTCTGGATAGTTTTAAAATTTTTTTTTTAATTTTGAAAGAAGCTTTAGATTACATAAATGTTACATAGGAAATATAGGGGATTTAAGTATTCCCTACTCTCCCACTCCCACACTTTTTCCCATTAACACCATCTTTCATTAGTGTGGAACATTTGTTATAGTTGATGAGCACATATTGAAGCATTGCTACTAAATATGCTCTGTAGTGTACATTATAGTTTACACTTTGAACCACACAATTTTATAGGTTTTGACAAAATGTATAATGGCCTGATTTCATCCTTGCAATGATAGCTTTTTAAAATAACATAACCTTTTTAGAACAGTTTTACATTTACAGAAAAATTGAGCAGATATTAGAGCTTTCGTTTATTCCCCTCCACCCCACAATAAAGTTTCCCGTTAGTAACATCTTACATGAGATAGGCACATTTGTCACCATTAATTAACCAATATTGATACATTATTATTAAATAAAGTCTGTAGTTTATTCAGATTGCCTTAGTTTTAATGTAATCTTTTTTTTTTCTGTTTCAGCATCTGTCCAGAAACACTACATTGCATTGTCATCATATCTTATTAATTTCCTCTTCTTTGTAATGATTTCTTAGGCATTCTTTGTTTTCAATGACCTTGACAGTTTTGAGGAGTATGGATCAGTATTTTGTAGGATGCCCTTCTATTGGGATTTGTCCAATGTTTATTCATTACTAGATTGGAGTTGTGATTTTGAGGAAGAAAGTTACAACTGTAAAGTGCCAATTTCATCACCAATTATCCAGGGTATGTAATAACAGCATGATTATTGATACTGACCTTGATCAATTTCCCATTTTCCCTACTGTAAAGTTACCTTTTTTAACAAAAATTTTTATTGATACATATTAATAAAGCATACAACTACCCAAACTGTATAATCAATGGTATTCAGTATAATCACATGGTTATGCACTCATCATCAATCATTTTTAAAGCAATTTCATTATTCCAATAATAATAATAATAAACAAATAAAACTCATCACCTTTCAATTTCACTATGCTTCCCCTCTTGTACATAGCTGCTGTTCTGTTCCCTACTCTCTAGTTTACTCATATTTACATTCTGTAAAAATAGTCATGTATGCAATATCACCCTTATTCATATTTTACATGAAGTTTCATTAGATTTACAGTCCCATGTTCCATTTTTTAACTCTCCTTCTAGTAATATACATGACCTTAGACTTACCCTTTCCACTAGTGTCCTACTCATGTAATGGATCTGCTGGTTACAAACACTATGATGTGCTTTCACCATTTAGAAACTCACTTGATTATAGAAGAAAGGGTCTATTTCTGAGTTCTCTATTTGGTTCCATTGATCAATCTGACTGTCTTTATGCCAATACTATGCTGTTTTTTTTCTTTTCTTTTTCTCCTTTTTTTTTTTATATCACCGTAGCTAAGTAATAATAGAACACAACCTATCAAAACCTGTGAGATATCACAAAGGCATTTTTGACTATTTGGGACTCCTTACCCTTCCAAATAAATTTGATGATTGGCATTTCAATTTTTGCAAAAAAAGCTGTTGGTATTTTCATTGGAATTGCATTGAATCTGTAAATCAGTTTGGGTAGAATTGACATTGTAACAGTATTTAGTCTTTCAATCCATGAATATGGAATTTTCTACCATTTAAAAAAAAATTTTTAGCAATGTTTTGTAGCTTTCTGAATATAGGTCTTTATGACCTTGGTTAAGTTTATTCCAAAATATTTGATTTTTTAGTCACTATTGTAAGTGAAATTTTTTCTTTTTGATTTTCTCCTTATATTGTACTACAATAGTGTATAGAAATGGTATTGATTTTGCATTTTAATCTTGTATTCTGCTAATTTACTAAACTTATCTATTAGTGTTGGTAGTTTGGTTGTGGATTTTTCAGGATTTTCCAGATATAGTCCTATAATCAGTGAATAGTAGAAGTTTTACTTCTTCCTTTCCTATTTGGATGCCCATTATTTCTTTATCTAGCCTAATTGCTTTAGCTAGAAACTTCTACACAATCATGAATAACAGTGGTGACAGTGGGCATCCTTGTCTTTTTCCTGATCTCCACAGGAAAGCAATCAGTCATTCACCATTGAGTACAATATCAGCTGTAGGTTTTTAATATATGCACTTTATCATATTAAGAAATCTTCCTTCTATTTTGATCTTTTGTTGTGTTTTTATCAAGAAAGGGAGTTGTATTTTGTTAAATTTATTTTCTACATCAATCGAGAGGATCATGTGATTTTTATTTATCAATGTAGTTTATTACATTAATTGATTTCCTTGTCTGGGATAAAACCCACCTGATCATGGTGTGTAATTCTTTTAATGTGCATTTGGATTCAGTTTTCAAGGATTTTGTTGAGGATTTTTGCTTTGATATTCATTGGAGATATTGGTATGTAATTTTGTTTTATCATAGTGACATTTTCTGGTTTTGGTATTAGGGTGATGTTGGCTTCATCAAATGAGTTTGATAGTGCTCACTTCTGTCTAAATTTTTTGAAGAGCTTGAACAAGATTGATCATTCATGTCTTTGAATGATTGGTAGAATTGATCTGTGAAGCAATCTGGTCCTCAGCTTTTCATCTTCAGGAGGTTTTTGATGACTGTTATAATCTCTTTACTTGTGGTTGGTTGTTGAGGTCTTCAATTTATTCTAGGGTCAGTGTAGATTGTTTGTGTGTTTGTATGAATTTGTCCATCTCATCTACAATGCTTTTGGCATATAGTGGTTCACAGTATCCTCTTATGATCTCTCTTATTTCTGCATGGCCAGTGGTAAAGTCTCCCTCTCATTTCTGATTTTATTTATCTGTGTCTGCTCTTATTTTTTCTTTGTCCATCTAGCTAAGGGTTTGTTGATTTTGTTTTCACTCAAAGAACCAACTTTTTAGAAATTGTTTTCTTGTTCTTGATTTCTTTTATTTCTACTCTGATTTTTATTATCTCTCTCCTCTGGCTTGGATTGGGATTAGTTTGCTGTTCTTTTTCTAGTTCCTCCAGGTTAGCTGTTAGAGCTTCAATTTTAACTCTTCTCTTTTAATGTAAGCATTAAGGGCACTGTCAGCACTGCCTTTGCAGTGTCCCATAGATTTTGATATTCTGTGTTCTCATTTTAATTTGTTTCAAGATATTTGCTGAATTTTTGAAATTTCTTCATTGACCCAATGATTATTTAAGTGTGTTGTTTATTTTCCATATATTTATGGATGTTCACCTTTACCATCCATTATTGATTTCCAGTTTCATTCCATTATGATCAGAGAAAGTGTTTCACACAATTTCTATCTTTTTAAATGTATTGAGACTTGTCTTGTGACCAAACATTTGTTCTATCCTGGAGAAGAATCCATGATTTCTTTAAAAAATGTTTATCTGGCTTTTTTGGGGTGTAATGCTTTTTAGATGTCTGGTACTTTTAGTTCATTTACCACATAATTCAAGTTCTCTATTTCTTTATTTTTCCTCTGTCTAGATGTTTTATCCAATACTGAGAGTGTAGTATTGAAGTCTCAAACTATTGCTGTAGAGAAATCTATATCTAACTTCAATTTTGTCAGTGTGTGCCTCATGTATCTTGGCACAGTCAGGTTATTTGCATAAATATTTATTGTGGTTATTTCTTTATGGTGAATTGCCACTTTTATTAATATATAATGACCTTCTTCAGTCTTATAACAGTTATTCATTTTAAATCTTATGTGTCTGATATTAATATTGCTATTTCAGCTCTTTTTAATTACTTTTTGTATGAAATATCTTTTTCCAATCTTTCACTTTTAACCTGGTTGTGACCTCACATCTGAGATGGGTGTCTTATAGACAACAGATAGATGGCTCATAATTATTTTTTGTCCATTTTATCAGTCTATATCTTTTGATTGGTGAGTTCAAGCCATTAGCAGTCAATGTTAGTACTGGAAAGGCATTATTTAGTTCATCCATTTTGTCCTTAAGCTTTCTGTTATCATATCTTTCTATTGCTTGTCTCTTTACCCTTTTGTTAACTCTTCCTAATAATCTTCATTTCTCCATTCTTCCCCAAATCTCTCAACATTTTTCCCTCTCGGGTTGCAGAACTCCCTTTACTATCTCTTGCAATACTCATCTTTTGGTAACATACTCTATCAATTTTTTTTTTTGACTGTGAAGAATTTGAACCCACCCTAATTTTTGAAGGACTGTTTTACCTTCTGTAGAATTCTTGGCTGGCAAATTTTCTCTTCCAGTAACTTAAATGCATCTTACACATTATTCTCTCTTCTCTCGTTTCTGATAAGAGGTCAGCACTTAATCTTATGGAAGTTCCCTTGTACATGATGCTTTGCTTTTCTCTCGCTGCTTTTAGAATTCTCTCTTTATCTCTGATATTTGTCATTCTGAATAGTAGGTGCTCAGGATAAGTCAATTTGAATTTATTCTGTTTGGGGTGCGCTGTCCTTTTTGTATATTGATATTTATGTCTCACAGAAGGTTTGGGAAGATTTTGGTCATTATTTCCTCAAAATTCTTTCTGCCACTTTTCCATTGTCTTCTCCTTTTGGGACATCAACAATCCATATATTTGTGGGTTTTGTATTGTCATTCAATTCCTCAGACCCTGTTTCATTTTTCACATTTGCTTTTCTTTCTGTTCTCCTGTCTTTTCTGTTCTGTTTTTTGATGTCACTAATTCTGTATTTGAGCAATTCAAATGTGCTCTTTTGTGCCACTACTGTATTTTTAATCTCATACTTCATGTCTTTTATTCTCATAAGTTCTATACCTTTTATTTGCAGGCTTTCAAATTTTTCTTTATGCTTACCCATTTTTTTCTTAGTATCTTTTATTTCTTTAGTCTTATTCTCTTTCAGTTCTTTTAATTGATTTAGGAGAATTGTGTGATTATCATTAATAGTTGTATTAAATCCTGTATATCTTCTGGATTTTTTTTCCTTTGGCTGGGCCATTTCTTCCTGTTTCCTAGGGTAGCTTTTAATTTTTTACATATGTTTAGGCATCTGAATATATGGGTGAATTTATTCTGATGGCCAATTTCTTTGTCTGTCATTGTGTTGTTGCTGTTTTGTCCACAGCTCTTCTTTGATATTTGGTTCAACATATTGTAAGTCTTTAAAATTGCCCATCTTAAGTTATCAAAATAGGTCCAGGGACACACTAATGGGGCACAGATTTTCTTCCAGAACTTTGGGTTAAGAGAGACTAAAAGCAGTTTTTCTCACTGCAATTTCTAGATGGACCAGCATATGCCACTTGTTGGCACCCCTTTCCATTGATGTGTTTCAGTCTTTGCTTTCTAGTGTATTGGTCTGCCCAGAACTGAGATTCAAAGCAGAATCTGATGGCTGAATTCACTGAATAGAACCCCCCAACTGCCCCTCCATTTTTCCTTGTACAGCTGAAAGGGAGGATGATGTCTGCTGCAGTAAATCAGGGATTTTACTCTGGCTTGATATCTTGGGTGTGTGTGAAGGAGGCCCTTCACAGCAACCATCAGTGTTTGATAACTCACATCTGTTGTTTCAGGTTTTATTGCTATGTTCCTCTACCTCCTGGAAGCTGTGTGGCACTTTCTTGGTCTGCTGATCCCCAAAGCAGGTCCCTCATACAGCATTTGTCCCTTTCTACCTTGTTTATTTGAATGAGTTGAGACCTGTCTGCCAGCTCTGATGCCATATTCCTGGAACTCCATGTTACAGTTTCATTTCCCCTTATTTCCCCATTGTTCCATTTGGAAAGAAACCACTATGCAAAGCCCATACTTAATGAGTGAAGTTTTATGCACCTTCATTTAAGGTGGAATATATAAATAATTTATTTTAAAAATGTTTGCATGGAAGACTTACCAGTTACTCGATATTTTTCATTTTGTAAAAATTGTGACTTTAAATCTGTATGCATTTTTATTATATAACATTTAAACCTACCTACCTATTATATAACATTAAACCTACCTAGATTTGACTGACTTTTTCTAGCTCAAATGTTAAAACTCATGAAGTCAACATAGGTTAGTAACTTAGTATACCTGAATCGGAAGAGCATCACCCCAAAATTGAGATAAGATCAGATCATCCCTAAAATCGTTTTCATGATCCATAGTCCATGGATTTTAAGGATCTGTAAATATTCAAATTCAGCAGTAATTTAAGAATTTATGTTTACAAGTGAATTATTTCATTAATTCTCTTCAACTATTTCCTGAATGGATCTTCTAATTAAAATCAATTTATTTTTACTTGTTAAATTTTTTCTAAAGCACAATTTTCATCATTCCATTTATCTTTTTAAAAATTTCAATGGTCTTCCATTGCCAACAAAAAATATCTAGGCAATATTCCTATAACTCTGGGTTTTCTAGAACATACCAACAATATTCTTGCCCTAAAATATACATATTCTTATCAACCTTACCAGATTGATAGGTAAGGTCCATGCAATTCCATAACCAGAAAAGCACTTAGCATGGTGGCTTGAATATATATTTAGTATACACTCAAAAAATTTTTCTCACTGTGACCTATGTACTCTGTTTCAGAAAATTTGTACATCACTGAAACTACCATCGAAGAATATACAGTCTACCATACTCTAGTGGTGGAGTCAGAGAGATACATTGAAAATATTATGTGATGTCTTATAAAAAAGGCATGCAACATATGTCTGAGGAATACCTAATACAAACTGGGAAGAGGAATATAAAGTCTTCCTACATAGGAAGAAACTAAATTTTCATGTTAAAAATTATATTTATTTAAAATGAAGTGTAGATGTGAAAGACTATTTAAGGTAGAGTAAGCAACATGAAAATGGCAAGTCAGTTGGGTTAGAAGGAAGAAAATAGTAAGGCAAACAGAACCAAATAGAGGTGACTGTCTTTCTAAGTGATGCGGCATAGTTCAATATTATCCTAAATATTATGGTTGCTTATTGAATTATTTCTAAGCTTGCAGTAAGGTAGGCATTTTTTTTTCCTTTTTTAAGAGAGATAAAAATGAATTGGTAGCTGAAATGGGGTAGTAAATAGGAAAAACAGAAAGCAAGTAATTTGTTTTAAAACTATTGAAGTAATTCATTTGAGGTAATGTTAGTGTCTTTGTATTAAGACTATGATTGTACTAACAGAGCTATATATCCACGACTTTGGTCAGTGAAGTATATTTCCCTGGCCCATTGGTATTGAACTTGACCATATGACTTGTTTTGAATCAATGAGATGTAGGCAAATATGACAGCATACCAATTCACAAAACAGGAAACACGAGTTTCCATTTGCCCTTCATGTGTTTCAGCCATCCTCCATGAAAATAGCATGTGTTTGGGTGTTTCTTAACATACAATGAAGAGTTATGTGGAATAGAAATGAATGCAACCTGCAGTCTGGAATAAAGTCCTAAAAGTCCCAGCTAATCACAAAACAAAAATGTCATCTGCAGAATTTTTAGCAAGAAATAAATGCTTGTTTTAAGAAAAAGCACTATATTTTCCTTGTGCATATAATTAAGTAATAAAAAGTAAGAGAAGGAACATTTTATTGATATTTTCTTATGGTGGTAGAATTGACAAGGTATGTTTTTAATTGGAAGTAGTGAGAGAGTAAGGCTAGGTTAGGTTCTCAGAATTCTGGCTTGGAAATGTAAAATAGAAAATGGGTACTGTTAAGTGATCTACACTAATGGTTATTGAACTAAGCCCTTCCTCATATATCCATCTTTAATTTCCCTCCCTAGAGTCAAATGAGAATTTCCTGTTAGTTTTGTTTTTAACCTATATTTTAGCTCTGAAACATCAATATTCTCCTTATCAATTATTAATATTCCCTCAAAAATAAATTGGGAATCACATGCATACTGTCATAAACTTCTAAATAAACAGTAATGTCCATGAAGTAAACGAAGGCAAGGATCATGTCTACATTGTAATTAGTCAATTTTTAATGACTATTAGGATTGCTTCTCAGCCTTTTGGCTAAGAGCAAGTGTAATGACTATTAGGGAGGAGCACTAAAAGTATTTTGTATATCCATTAATAAATGAATGAGTTATTTACATGATGAAATAAGAGGAAAGAAGAAATGAGAGAAAAGTTTTGAAATTAGATAATAGTTGAGAAAATCACTTTTAGAAAATTTATTTGGAATATTTTGAAATAATAAGTACATATGCATATATTTATTATAAGTATGGATGTGTGTCATTTTTCAAGTAAAATGTATGTATTACATATTTTATATAATGCAAATTTCATTTATTTGAAACTGCTGAGTTTAATTGAAATCATATTTGTGTTAGACATTTAACACAGAGAATATACATTATAAGTTACATAAATTTATTTGTACATGATATTTTGATTTGTAATAAGTATCTTTAATGATTTTTACTAATGAATCAGCATAAAGAAATGTTCTCAAAAACTTACTTTTACAAAATTTCTCTTTACCACAATTAATTGCAACTAATAAATTATTTTTTAAAATAATCCCACAAGTAAAATATTCTTGCAGTTTTAAGTAAATTCTGTTATCTCTGTTAGTGTGCTAGTGTGCATGTATGTGTGTGTGTGAAAGAGAGAGTTTCTTAGGATATACATATGCACTTTTTTGGGAAAGATTGAATGATTAAGAATTGAATATTAAAGAGAATACTTAAGCGTAACTTCTTATCTGCTCTGATTTACTCTCTCCTTCTGACTTTCAGAGAATTTCATTAGGGGAAGAGATAAAACACTATCAAATATAGCACAATTCATTATTGAAAAGACGTAATAATTCCCCATTAGTATCTTCAGCTTATGATTAAGTGCATCCTTTAGAAAGAAATTATTTTAATGACAACTGTAGGAAAGAGGGTTACATCATATATTTAAGAAAACTTCTAAAAACATAATTTAAATCTAAAAAACTAGATTTAATTGCTCAAAACTAAACTCATAAAATACCAAAGTAATTTATTCATATATGTATTAAACATCAACTATTACATTAGAAAAGGTAGAGGATATTAGGAACACAAAGTTCTGTTATTCTCAAATAACTCACATATGATTCAATGAGTTGGGAATAGCAAGCAGAATTAAAACAGGTAATGTATAATTAATTACAAAACTATGTGTATACTCATAGATATATTGGAGATTGGATGAGTATATTTCTTTTAAAAGTTGAACTTTCTGCAGTGGGGGTTGCTCTCCTGTAAGTGTGAAATATAAAACCATGAGCATGAATTGAGAGTCACCATAAATTAGGTTGTGTATTTAAACAAATATTTTAAATATTGAGACACATTACTGAACGATAAATACAGATCAAAAATGTTTTTAATGAAACATATCTTCATCCTTACCACAATGTTAGTAAACAATTGACTTGAAAAAAACTATTTTGGGGTATAAAATATTTAATAAAGTTTTCTCTTAAATAACAATGCAACATGTACACAGATATTTATATCCAAATTATCAGTAATTTGTTTTTTAAGGATTATTGACTACTTTTAATCCATCATATACAATTAGTTAGAACTTAACATAAAATAGTAATGACTGTGCATGTTGCCTTAAATGGGGAAAATACTAATGTGTATGTACACATGCATGTACCCATGTACACACAGATATGCACTATATTTCTCTATTTATAGTCAGTTCTCATTATTTCTGGTAATTATGTTCTATAAATTCCCAGGAACATTGAATTGGTGAAAACAGATCCATTGCTCCTAGGAAAAATATAAGAGTTTTTTCCCTAACTAGCATTAACATTGAACTCCTGGACAACTTTATCATAAATTGCATTAGTCAGCCAAAGGGGTGCACATGCAAAGTACCAGAAACCTGTTGGTTTTTATAACGGATATTTATTTAGGGAAAACTTATAGTTACAAGGCTATACAAGTCCAACTTAAGGTACCATAAAAGGTAGTTTCTCAAGACAGTTTCCATGTGTTGAAGCAAGATGGTGGGTGATCTCTGTGAGGGTTCAGCCTTCCTCTCTCTCAGCTACAGGCTGGCATAGGGCTTGTTTCTTTCTGGACTCAGCTGCAAACTATCAGGTGAATGGTTCATTTCTCTTTCTTGGACTACAGAATCCTCCTCCATGTATGGCGCTCCCTTCCTCTTTTCTCATGTATCTGCTTCTGTGATCACCTTCAGTGAGTGTCCATTTATATAGCCTACCAAGAGGGAGGGAACTCAATCCTGCATGCCCTAATGATGTGGTTAAATCAAAACCTTAATCATAACATAATCAAGTAAATATAAAGCCTTTGAATTTAAATTAATCAAAGGGTATCATGCCCAGAGGCACAATTTTACAAACATAATCTATTTTTGGAATTCATAAATAATACCAAACTACCACATAAATCATGCCTGAATGAAGCTTATTTAACACATGTCTTTTTTTAAAAAGAAGTTTTACTGAGATATACTCATATACCACACAGTCCATCCTAAGCATACAATCAGTGGCTTTTAGTATAATCACAGAATTGTTCATTCATCACTATAGTCAATTTTAGAACATTTTTATTACTCCAAAAAGAAAAATCCTATACCCCATAGCAGTAATCTGTCATTCTCTCTATCCATCCCCAGCCCTACATTAGCACTAATCTATTGCTTTCTCCATATATTTATTTGCATTTACATTTCACATAAATGGAATGAAGAAGAATAAATGAAAGGGTTAAAAGAGAAACAATAGTGAGGTAAGACAACAGAAAGCCAAGGGATAAAATGTATGAATCAAGAAAAGCCTATATGGTGGTAACATTGAATGTTAATGTATTGAAATCCCCAATTAAAATTTATATCCGTATGTAATGGATAAAAAAAATGGGTTGCCTATTTGTTGTCTACCAGAAACTCACCTTAGACTCAAGGACACAACCAGCTGAAAGTGAAAGTTTGGAAAAATATATTCCAAATTAATAGTAACCAGAAAACAGCAGACATAGTAATACTAATATTGAATAAAATAGATTTTAAATACAAAATTCTTATAAGAGATTAAGAAGTTTAATATATATTAATAAAAGGGACAATCCACCAAAAAGAATGAACAATAATAAACATTTATGAACCTAACATAGGTGCCCTAAAACATATGAGACACACACTCACAAAACTGAAGGAGTAAATACAATAATAGCTGGAGATTTCAAAACTCCACTCCTAGCATTAGATAGAACATCTGAACAGAGAATAAATAAGGAAACTGATAACTTAAAAAATATGATAAATAAACTAGACTTAATAGAAATTTTTGACCATTACACCCCAAAACAGCAGGATTTGCATTCTTCTCAATTGTTTATGGAACTTTCTCCAGGATAAATCATATAATGTGATGTAAGTCAGATCTCAATAAATTTTAAAACATTGAAATTATACAAAATACTATCTCTGATCATAATGAGGGTAAAGTTGGAAATTAAAATGGGCATAAAAAGGGAAAATTCACAAATATAGGGAGACTTAAGCAATCGATTCTTCAACAGTAACTTAACTTGGAAGAAATTCCAAGAGAAATCAGTAAATTTCTGGAGACAAATGAAAACAAAATCACAACATATCAAAACTTATTGGATACATCAAAGGTAGTACTGAGAGGGAAATTCATAGCCCTCAATGCTTATATTAAAAAGAAGAGCTAAAATCAAAGACCAAACTGTACACCTAGAGGAATATGAAAAAGAACAGCAAACCAATCCCAAAGCAAACACAGGGAAAGAAATAATAAAAATCAGAGCAGAAATAAATGAAATGGAGAATAGTAATAAAAAGTAGAGCAAATCAACATAAGTAAAAGTTGATTCTTTAAGATCAACAAAATAAAAAACCCATAGTTAGATTAACAAAGAAAAAAAGAGATAAGATGAAAATAACTAAAATCAGATATGAGAAGGGTAACAGAACCAATGACCTAGCAGAAATAAAAGAGATCATAAGTGGATGCAATGAAATACTGTAGGCCAATAAACTAGATGTCATTAATGAAATCATCAATTTCTGAAGATATTTGATCCTGGAAGAAATAGAAGACCTGAACAAGCCAACCACAAGTAAAGAAATTAAAATGGTCATCAAAAAGTTCCTCAAAATGAAAACTGCAGGACCAGATGGCTTCTTAGATTAATTATACCAATCAAGCAAGGATGATTTAATACCAATCTTGTGCAAACCCTTCCAAAAATTTAAACAGGAAAGAACACTACTAAACTCATTTGATGAAGTTAACATCACCCTAATACCAAAGACAAATAAAACTGTTATGAAAAAAAAAGTTATAGGCCAATTTCTTTAATGAATATAGATGCAAAACTTCTCAACAAAATACTTCCTAACTCAATAAAAAATAAATTAAAAAATTATACATCACAATCAGATTGCATGTAAGGGAGGTTTAACAAAAGAAAATCAATCACTGTAATACACCACAATAATAAGTTGAAGAAAAAATTCACATGACCATTTTAATAGATGCAGAAAAGAAATTCAACAAAATACAACTTTCCTTCTTGATAAAAAACACGTAGAAAGAAAGAAATAGAAGGAAACTTTCTCAATGTGGTAAAGTGCATATATGAAAAATCCACAGGTAACATTATATTCAATAGAGAAAGACAGAAAAGTTACCCACTCAGATTGGAAATAAGACAAGGATGCCCACTCTCTTAACAGTTATTCAATATGGTGCTAGAAGGTTAGCTGGATCAATTAAGGAAGAAAAGGAAAGATAAGGCACTCAAATAGGAAAAGAAGTAAAACTTTCACTATTTGCTATTGATGTGATTCTATAACTAGAAAATCCTGAAAAATCCACAAGAAAACTACTGGAATATTTAGAAGTCAGAAATTACAATATTAGTCCACAAAAATCAATAGTGTGTTCTTTTCTGTTTTTAATTTATTATTATATATATTTTTAAAGATACATGGATCACACAAAATGCAACATTAAAAAATATAAAAGGTTCCCATATACTCTACTCCCCACACCCCCCACTACTCCCACATCAACAACTTCTTTCATTAGTGTGGTACATTCATTGCATTTGAGTAGTACATTTTGGATCACTGCTTTATAGCATAGATTATAGTTTATGTCCATTCATTGGGCTTAGGCAAAATATATAGTGTCCTGCATCTGTCCCTGCAATATCATTGAGGACAACTCCAAGTCCAGAAAATGCCCCAATATCACACCTCTTTTTCCTCCTCCCTGCTTTCAGCAAATCCCATGGCCACTGTCTCCACATCGGTGATAAAATTTCTTCGATTGCTAGAGTCACAAAAATTCTATAGTCGAATACCAGTAAGTCCACTCTAATTCATATTTTTTTTTCCTCCATCCTGAGTACCCTGGGATGGTGATGTTCCATTTCTAAATTGAAAGGGGGCTTAGATAACACACTACTGATGAATGGAATTCTCCTGCTTTCAGACGTAGACTCTCTGAGTTCCCTGAAGTGGTAGTTAACCATTCTCATCTCTCTGTTAGCTGACCTGGGTAAGTTGAATGAACTGGAGAGTAGGTGCAATTATGCTGAGTCTCAGGGCCCATTTGGCACATAGACAGTCCAAAGATTCAAGTCCCCTGAGAACACAAATCCCAGTGCCAATCACAGGTTCAGTGAAAGGGACAGAAGAGACATGCATAAAGAGCTCACATCTGAGTCCCACTACATTATATTCAGGAGTACACATTCAAAAGTAGGGCCCACTGACAAGGCACTGAACTCCAGAGCCATCTGACATGACCACAGGGCCTGGGTGTCTCTGTAGCCCTCAGGAGCACCACTATCTGGGGTTGTATCTACTTTGACTGTCTCAGAGACCCTGCTGAGATATGCACAAGTATGACACCTCTGATGACCTCCTGACTCATTTTGAAGTCTCTTAGCCATATAAACTCATTTATCTTTTACAATTTCAACCTTTATTCAAGGTCTTTCTCCAGTTGCATCACAGGCTGGTGCTTGGTAATAATCCCTCAGCACCAGGAGTCATGCCCCATGCTGGGGGGAAGGCAATGCATTTACATGCTGAGTTTGGCTTAGAGAGTGACCACATTTGATCAATATGGAGGCTCTCAGGAGGTAATGCTTAGGCACCCTGCAGCTCTAGGCCTAGTTGAAATTTGAGACACACAGGCTCATAAGCATAGTCATCAGTATCAAGGGCCCATCATAAGACCTTCCTTCTTTACTGGTCATTGCCCTTTCACTTGGGGGATTGTTGCTGCTCCATTGGAGAGTATGAAAGAGTTCCCTGGAATGGGAATTCAGCACACCCTCAGTTGTTGCGTGACACTCTACCCCCTTTGTCAATATCCAATGGACATCTGATCATATCTACATATCTTATATGCATGCCCTGAATAACTCCCTCCCATCCATGCATCCCCCATCAATGACACTTCACATCAGTGCTCCTCCCCTGCCATATTTGAATCCCTCTATGATCAAAGACTTCTTCAAAAATGAAGTCTAATGTATTGATAAATTCAATTAATAGTAAAATGAAATGATAATGATCAATTTAAAGATTAGAAATAGAACTCTTAATAATTTAGAAAAAAACTAAAATAAAGTAAAAAAGTGAATGGGGTATTAAAAATTAAAAATATCAAGAAAATTTGTTTTGATGTTTTGCCTTTCATCACTGTAATAGGTATTGTCTGTTATGTACAGTGGCAAGCAATTTCTTCCATTTCTTCCTCAGTGTCTACATTTTAAAAAAATTATTATGTCTTCAAAATGTTTTAGGTCACAATAAAGTCACATATAGAATATAGTGAACTCCCATATACACAACATCAAACCCTTTTCCCCCTTCCCCAGCAATGGTCTTTTTACATGTGGATATTATATTTGCTGCAACTGATATACAGATATATTGAAACATAGCTACTAACCATGATTCCATTATGGTTTACATTTTAGACTATTCACTTTTATAAATTTTTGATGATATTTAACATGACCAGTAGCCATCATTTTGGATCGTGCAGAACACTTCCATTGCCCCCTAGTTACCCCCTCTTCCAACTATTCTATTCTTCTCTCCCCCTCCCCTCAGGGCCCACAGTGACAACCAAGACTCACAGCTTAAAGGACAAAATTCATAGATACTTGCAACAATGCTGAGGGTTTGACACACTGGTCTGTCTTCCCCTTTTGGGAGCCACTCATGCTCTCAAGAGATACCCTCCCCTCTGTTTGAGAACATCAGGACTCCCCAGGATGCGGGCATAATACCTTCCTGTTCATTGTGTGGGTCTCCAACCACTGTTATAACACACTATGATATGATAAGCACTCACACACTTCCTAGAAGCCTAACTTAGGTGCACACTGTGCCAGATGCACCTTGTAAAACACCATAAACCAGTAACCTGTCCTTATTACAGTTTCTAAAGAGTTTTCTCAACATTATAATTTCAACCACATGCCTGACAATCTCCCATATTCACTGTTTCCCCCATTCTTCCCCCCAATTCCTTGGACCACCTGCCCTTTCTCCTCAACCCTATCTCCCCTCTAGCCTGCAAAGTCCAACCGAATAGTATCTCTATGTGCCCATCTCATCCCTTCACTGCACAACTACTTACCTCCACTTTTTTTTTCTATACACTGTTAATAAGCAACTTCAGGAGGTAGTAGGAACAAATTTCAGTTACAATAGCAATTAAAAGAGCAACTATTTAGGAAAATTTAAAGAAGAACATAACCGATTATCAGAGAACTTTAAAACATTGTGAAAAGAACCAAAAATTATCTTTAAAAAATTGAAGGAGTTCATAACACAGGGGATGTCAAAGCTGATGGAGTAGGGAACAGCAGGCTGCACTCCTCCTCCAGAAATTGCAGGAAAGCAGGTAAGTGTATCTGGCAGAAGAGGAGTCATGGAATTGTGTGTGTGTTGGAATAGGATGCAGCAACTAACCAGCACACAGTCAGCTCAGAGGGAGAAAGAAGCTAGCAGAGTAATTTGACTGGAAGACCAGGGCTCAGATGGCTCTGGAGAGGGAGGAAAGCCATGACATGACCAGGGGTACATCCAGGATCCCAGCAGGCTATTGAGAGGGGCAAACAGATGTGGGGACAAGAAACCCAGCCAATTGAGGAGGAGAGAGAAGGGAAGGGAGATAAGGCATGCTGTGACAAGATCTCAGCCTGTTCTTTAAAAAACTTGATAAGGCAGGCTGCTACACTCACCCTATGAAAGGAACTGGATCAATGAGGAGATGGCTGAGAGGGACCTAACAGCCCAGGTGAGAGGAAAGCCAGGAAAGACAGTGGCAAGCTGTGAGAAGCCTAACCAGTCAGAAGAGAATGAAGTCAGAGAGAGATCCAGGAGATTGTCAGACACCAAACCAGGTCCCTAGAGGAGGTGCAAGACAAGCAACCATATGACAGGGAATTAGACTGAGTTTTCCTTAGATTTTTAAAAACTTCTAAAAATTGATACACATCATACATAAACATACATAAACAATAAATGTATAATAGTTGTGAACTTACAATACAAACATTTAACATCAAACGTATATAACATCTCACCCTACCACCCATAACTTGCATTGTATTTAAACCTTTTTCACTAATGATTAAAGAGCATTGTCAAAATATTACTACTAAACAAAATATTTTCCCCTAACCAATCTGATTATTATAGTCTTTATATCATTTTATATATGAACGTACATAAACAATTAAGTGTATAGTAAAAGTTGTGAACTTACAAAGCAAACATGCATAACATCATACAATGTTCCCATACATCAACCCTCCACCAACACGTTGCATTATCATGAGACATTTGTTACAAACTATGAAAGAACACTGTCAAAATCTTACTACTAATCATAGTTCTTATCTTACATTTGGTGTGTTTTTCCCCCAACCCACTCTATTATTATTTTTTAAATATATTTTTTATAACAGAAGTTGTAAACTTATAAAACAATCATGCACATATGCAGAATTCCCAAACAACACACCTTCATCAACACATCACAATGTAGTGTGTCATTTGCTACAGATAAAATAATATCATCTGATTATTGCCATGTCCATAGTGTACATTTGGCTCACATTTTCCATACTACCTCAGTATCAACACAGTACATCTTTTTGCATAGATGCAAGAATATTATATTATTACTACCAACCACAATCCATAGGTCACTCCAGCTTTATTTTTCCCATACTTCTCCACATTCCCAACACCCTGCAGTAGTGATATACATTTGTTTTAGCTAAAAGAGGACACTCTTGCATCTGTACCATCAAACACAATTCTTACCCACCTCTTGGTTTACTGTGCTATCCAGTTCCTAGATTATTCTCAACCATTCTGTCAATTGGCCTTTATATAACTAAACTACCATTTTCAGCCTCATCGCCATTTATAAACCAGCTGTTACTCACATGTGTTAGCATCTACTCTATACATTTCCACACTCTTACAGTAAAGACAATTACAATTTTTATATACATTGAACATCAGTAGTCCACTCAGTCCTTCTCTTATCTCCTTTGAGAAGCTGCCACCTACCACCAGGTCTTAAAGATATTTTTCCAATAATTTCTTCTAGAAGTTTATGGTTCTTGCTTTTATTTTTAGTTTTTTGGATCCATTTTGAATTAATTTTTGGATAAGGTGTGAGATAGGGGACCTCTTTCCTTCTTTCAACTATAGATGGCCAATTCTTTTAGCACCATTTGTTGAACGGATTGTTCTGCCTGAGCTGTGTGAGTTTGAGAGGCTAGTCAAAAATCACTTGACCATATCTGTGAGGGTTTGTTTCTGAACCATCAATTTGGTTCCATTATTCTATTGTGTCTGTCTTTAGGCCAGTGCCATGCTGTTTTTACCACTACAAGTAGGTATTATGATTTACAGTCTGGAGATGAGGGTTGACTTTTCCTTTTTATGATGTTTCTGGTTATTCAGGATTCCTTACCCTTCCAAATAAATTTAATGATTGTGTTTTCAATTTTTTCTTTAATACTGGTGGAATTTTTATTGGGATTGATTAAATCTGTATATCACTTTGAGTAGAATTGATATCATAATGATATTTATTCCTCCAATCCATGAGCATGGAATATTCTTCCAGTTACTTAGGACTTTTTTTGATTTGTTTTAACATTGAATTGCAGTTTTATGAATACAAGTGGTTTCCATCACTGTTTAACTTTATTCCTATTTGAGTTTTAACTGTCATATTTTATTTTCACCACTCTTTTGACACTTTTAGTTACTTTTATTGATATAATCTTCATTTCTAGACTCTTCCATGCCCCTCTCTCTTGTCAGTTCTTCTCAGGCTCTAGCGCACCCTTTAGTAATTCCTGAAATTCTGGTCTCTTGCTTAGAAATTCTCTGTTTCTATTTATCTGTGAATATTCTAATTTTGCCCTCATTTTTGAAAGATGGTCTTGCTGGATATAAGATTCTTGGCTGGAAATCTTTTCCTTGTAGTGTCTTAAATGTATCAGACCACTTCTTGCCTCCATGGTTTCTGGTGAGAATTCAGCACTTAATCTTATTGGTTATCCCTTGCTGCTCTCAGAATTCTCTTTGTCTTTGGCCTTTGGCATTCAGATGAGTATGTATCTTGGAGTTGGCCTATTTGGATTTTTTTTGGATGGGAGTACATTGTGCTTCTTAGACAGGGATATCGATGTCCTTCAGTAGGGTTGGGAAATTTTCTACCATTATTACTTTAAATATTCCTTCTGCCCCTTTTCCCTTCTCTTTTCTTTCTGGGACACTCATGACATGTATGTTTGCACACCTTTTGCTGTCATTTAGTTCCCTGAGACCTTGTTCAATTTTTTCCATTCTATTCTTCATCTCTTCCTTTGTATGTTCACTTTCAGAGGCCATTTCTTAAAGCCCACCAATCCTTTCTTCTGCCTCCTCAAATCTATTATATGATTCCAATGATTTTTTTACTTTGATCACACCTTTCATTCTCATAAGATCAGCTATTTTTCTATGTATGCTTTCAAATTATTCTTAGTGTTCATCCAATACCTTCTTAACATCCTTAATCTCTTTAGCTATCTCATTGAATTTATTAAGGAGATTTGTTTGAGCATCTATAATCATTTGTCTCAACTCCTTTATGTCATCTGGAGGCTTATCTTGTTCCTTTAACTTGGCCATAACTTCCTGTTTCTTGGTGTGGATTGTAATTTTTTGTTGGTGTCTTCGCATCTGACTTACTAGAGTATTTTGTTCTGGGTGCTGTTTTTCTCTTTAGTTTAGGGCTTCCTATTGTTTCTCCCTCATTGGTTGTGCAGTAGGTGCCAAGCATGTAGTTGGCACTATAAGGTGTGGAGGCTCAAGCTACCCTCATTGCGCCAGGGAACAATGATGCTTCTTTCAACTTTCTCCTTTGCTAGGGGTAGGGACGGAGTTACAACTGTGTGGAATAATCCAGGTGCAAGCCTAGACTGTATTGGCCCAGAGAGACTGACGAAGCATCAAATTCCTTTTTCCCCTGCCTGGGACAGGGATGGAGCTGGGGGTGAGAGCAGCAATCTATGCAGTGCAGGTTGAAAATGACCACAGTTGCCCTAGTAGACATGATTTTCAGTCAATGTCAGCCAAAGTTCTCTGCAGTTATCTCTATAGGCTCCTCAGCCTCCTCCCTGCCAGAGGCAGAACTGAAGCCCAGGCTAGAGCTACAGGTTGATCTGCATGAAAGAAATTGGTTACTGCTGACAGTGAGAGTTTCAGTCAGCCTGGCTTCCTCTCAGGCTGGGGGTGGAGTCAGAATGGTGGCTGCTGACCTCTTTCTGACTTGGACTGGTTCTCACTGCAGCTGTTCCCAGGGTATCTCTTAGCCAGCCAAACCTTCCAATCCATCCAAAATCAGCAGCCAACCATCTTCTCCTCCCCTCTTTCTGGACAATGAAGCTTCCAATTCCCATCACAGAGCAGCTCTGGGGCAGCTCATTCCACCAAAGTAGGATGATAACCAGCCTCTGTGGCTTGGCCAGTAATTT
This sequence comes from Dasypus novemcinctus, assembly GCF_030445035.2. NCBI lineage: Eukaryota > Metazoa > Chordata > Mammalia > Cingulata > Dasypodidae > Dasypus > Dasypus novemcinctus. The sequence goes on along the minus strand of NC_080673.1, from coordinate 143,453,779 downwards.
ACCAGAGAGGCTGGCACAGGTCCCCACAGCTTCCTCCCTGCTGGTGGTGGCACTGGGGCCTAGGCTAGATCTGCAATATAATCTGGATGGGAAGAAACCAGTCCCCATCAGTACTGGGATTTTCAGTCTGCCCCACTGTCCCTCATGCAAAGCGTGGAGTTATGATGACAGCTCCCAGCCTCCTTCTAACCTGAACAGACTCAAACCTTAGCTGTTCTCAGTATCATACTGTAGCCCACTGAAATTCCTCATCATAGCTGAAATTGGTGCCCAACCATCTCTTCCTCATCACTCATCCACGTATGGGAAAGGGGAGCTTTCGATTCCAACCACGGAATAGCTCCCAAGGCGGATTGTGTCTCCAGTGGAGGATGGCGCTGGCTGGCCTCCATGGCGTGGAGCACTCTACTTACAAGTCTTCTTTGCAGAAGTACAGTCTCCTCCTTTCACTTCCCAAGGATGTGACAGGATGCTGTTCTGGCCTCTTGGAACCCCCAAACAGGTGCTTCAGCTACCTCCAGAGAGCTCTGGGTGTTTGCTAACTGCCCTGCAGCAGGAGCTGACTCTAGGAGCTCCTTAATCTGCCACCATCTTGCTGGTTTCCTTAGATTTTTAATCTTTCAATTTTTATATTTTGATAAATGTTTTTATTGTTTATTTTTTCTCTACAACCAAGTATATTACTTGCAAAGAGTGGGACCCAGGATGATTGATTGGTGAACACAGGCAGCCTGAACTGTTGTTAGTGGACTGAGAAGGAGGTCTGTTTTTCTTCTGTTTTCCTTTCCTTTCATTCTTTCCTATGTTTTTTTTTTCCTCTTTTTTTGCTTCTTATTTACTTTTTTTTCTTCCTTCCATTTTCCATCTACTATTGCTTTTCTTTAATTCCACCTTCTCTGGTTTGGTATTTATTTTCTTTCTTCATTTTCAATCTTTCCAGTCCTCTTTTATTTTTCCTGTTTATTTTTTTATTCCACTTATTTATTCTTATTCCTTTTTTAAATTTTTATGACTTTTAGCTCAATATTTTCTCCTGACTCTTTTATATTATATTATTTATTTTTTTGCCTCTCCTTTCTTTCCTTTATTATGCTCTTAATATTTTGTGTGGGGACACAGACAAATACAGGATTTAGAATAACTGGAACCAAGTGTCAAAGAAAACCCTCAACAAAAAAACAAAACAAAATAAAACTCTAGGTAAAAAGATCAGCTAACCAACTGAAAAATCCCATCAAGATAAACAGGTGCCTAGACACCAGCAAAAAATTACAAGCTATACTAAGAAACAGACAGACATGGCCCAGTCTAATGAAAAAACAAAAAGCAGGAAGAGAGGTACAATGTGGAAAAACTAATCAATGATGTTCAGTTCTCTATGCCTCCTAAAAAAAAAAACAATAAATGAAAACAAATTAAAAAAAAACAACTCAGCAAAACAAATGAAAAAATCCAACTCAGGGGACTCGATGTGATTCAGAGGTTGAGTGCTGGCTTCCCACACAAGATGTCTCATGTTCAATCCCAGGCCCCCAGTACCAAAATTGTGTGTGTGTGTGTGTGTGTAATTTATTTGGAAGCTCATAACAGCAGATTTGAACAGAATAAATAATTGGTGATGCTGAAGGTAGAATAGCTGAAAGTGCACAGAGAGTAGAAGAGAAATATAAAAAGAAAAAACACATTAGAGACTCAAGGAATTGAACAATAATACAAAATCACAAACATATGCATTATAGGCACCCCAGAGGGAGAACTGAAAAGAAAGGAGGCAGAAGAACTTTTGGAAGAAATAATTGCTCAAAAAATTTTACAACTCTTATGAGGAATATGGATAAACAAGTCCAGAAAGTAGAGAATATACCAAACAATATAAATCCTAACTGGCCTACCCCAAGACACATACTTACCAGACTGTCAAATGCTCAAGACAAAGATAGAAGTCTGAAAGCAGCAAGAACAAAGAGATCAATAACATATAAGGGAAGCTCAATAAGTTTAAGTGTTGATTTCTCATCTTAAGTCATGGAAGTGCGAAGGCAGTAGTATGATATAGTTAAGGTGTTAAAAAATAAAAACTTTCAATCAAGAATTCTGTACCAGCAAAGCTTGCTTTCAAAAATGAGGGAGGGCTCAAAATATTCATAGATAAACAGAAATTGAAAGAGTTTGTTGACAAGAGACCTACCCTTCAATAAATTCTAAAGGGAGTTCTGCAGGTTGAAAGGGAAAAAAGAAAAGAGACATGGTTGGAAAAGAGAATACAAAGGAAGATTAGTAAGAGCAACTGTAACATAAAAAAGAAAAACAAAACAAGATGTATATAAACAAATAAAAAGTGGCTAACGTAGGTACTACCTTTACAGTAATAACATTGAATCTTAATGGATTAAACTCACCAATCAAAAGGCACAGATTAGCAGAATGGATAAGTAAGTATGACCCATGTTTTTGCTATCTACAAGAAACTCACCTTAGACCCAGGGCTGCAAGGAGGTTGCAAGTGAAAGCTTAGAAAACAATTTTTCATGCAAACAACCAAAAAGAGGTGGGAGTAGCTATACTAATATCAGACAAAATAGACTTCAATGCAAAATTATTGTAAGGGACAAATAAGGACACTATAGATTAATAAAAGGGATAATATATCAAGAAGAAAGAACAATACATGAGGCAAGCGCTGGAAATACTAAGGGCAGAAATAGATACCTCTACATTCATAATGGGGTTCTTTAATACATCATTAATATGCAAAACCTCTTGAAAGAAGGTTGATAAAGAAGCAGAGACCTTGTAAAATATGTTAGAAGAACTAGAGATAATAGACTGATACAGAAAATTACAGCAAAACACAGCAAGATATACATTGTTCTTTGGTACGCATGGATCATTCTCCAGGATAGAACACATGCTATGTCAGAGAACAAGTCTCAATGAACCTACAAAGATTGATATTATACAAAATAATTTATCTGACCACATCAATATGCATCTGGAAATTAATAAGGGGGAGAGAACTAGAATTGACACAAAGATATGAAATTTAAACAGCACACTTTTAAAGATTCAGTGGGTCAAGGAGGAAATCGCAAAATAAATCAATAACTACCTCAAAATGAATGAAAATGAGAACACAACATATCAAAATCTATTGGATACAGCTAAAGCACTCCTGAGAAGGAAATTTATAGCCACAAAAGCTTATGTTAAAAAAGAGGAAAAAACCAAAATAAAATACTGTACACCTTAAGGAACTAGGAAAAAAAAAAAAAAAAACAGCAAACTTATCCCAAACCAGGCAGAAAGATGGAAATAACAAAAATTAGAGCAGAACACCATGAAGTTGAGAAAATATAAGGACTAGAAAAAAATAACAAAACCAAAAGCAGGTTCCTTGAGAAGATCAATAAAATTGACAAACTATTACCTAGACTAACAAAGAAAAAAGATGAAAATGAATGAAATAAAATAAAAATGAGAAAGGATATTGCAGTTTGATATTATTTATGAATTCCAAAAATAGATATTGGATTATGTTTGTAAACTGGTCTGTCTGAAGTTTCACTTTCATATAAATATGATTAGGGCTTTGATTGTTTCACATCAGTAGGGCATTGAGTCCCCTCTGCTTGGTTAGTGGGGACTAAGAGAGAAAAGACATGGCAAAGGACAGAGTTGGGAGTTTTGAACTGGAGACCAGAAAGTAAGCGCACAGATGAGCAGAGCAGAGCAGCTAAACTTGAACAGAATCAAACCCTTGGGAAAGAGAGAGGGATGGCCACTTACTAGTCTACAGCTGTCCTTGAGGAGAAAGGCAAAGCCTAGAGAGCCTCTTAGTCTACAGTTGATCATATGGAGAAAACAGAGGAGCTAAGTCCCGACAAAAATGAGCCCTGGGAAGAGATGTCCAAGGAAGCCTGAACCTTGGCAGATGTGGGCAGCCATCTTGCTCCAATACATGGCAATAGACTTTGGTCTATTGAAGTACCTTATGCTTTGTGGCTTGGTAACTATAAGATTCTGCAAAAATACTGCAAAAAAAAAATACTCTATAAAAACCAACCAATTTCTGGTATTTTACATCAGCACCCCTTTGACTGACTAATACAGAGGGGATATCACCACTGATCCTACAGGAAAAAAGAGTATTATAAGAATGTAGTTGGCCCAGGGGTTAGGGGGTCCATCTACTACATGGGGGTTCTGCGATTTAAACCCCAGGCCTCTTTGACCCGTGTGAGCTGGCCCATGAGCAGTGCTGATGCACACAAGGAGTGCCATGCCACGCAGGGTTGTCCCCCACGTAGGGGAACCCCACGAGCAAGGAATGCACCCTGTAAGGACAGCCACCCAGTGCAAAAGAAAAGTGCAGCCGGCCCAGGAATGGTGCCGCCACACACATGGAGAGCTGACACAGCAAGATGACATAACAAAATAAGAAACACAGATTCCCATGCCGCTGACAGCAGAAGTGGACAAAGAATATGCAGGGAATAGACACACAGAACAGACAACTGGGGTGGGGGAAGGGGAGAGAAATAAATAAATAAATCTTAAAAAAAAAAAAAGAATGTACTTTGAAAAATTGTATCCCAACAAGACCAAAAACTTAGATAAAATGGACAGATCTAAAAACACATAAGGAACCTCTATTGATGAAAAAAGAAATAGAAGAACTCAACAGACCAATCACAAATAATGAGATTGAATTAGTCATGAAAAACCTTCCAACCAAGAAGCCTAGGAAGAGATGGCTTTGCAGGTGAATTCTACCAATCCTTCTGGAAAGAGCTAATAACAATCCTGCTTAAACTCTTCCAAAAATAGGAGTCTAGGGTATATTACCTAAAATATTCTATGATGCCAATGTCATCCTTATACCAAAGCCAATAAAGATGCCACAAGAAAATAAAACTACAGACCAATCTTTCTAATGAATTAGATGTTTTGAATTGTAGTTTATGTAATATATGTTAAAATTATTGAATGTTCATAAAGTAAGAAACGGTTAAGTGTTTTTTTGGTATGTTAAAAGAAATATTTTTAAACTATTAATAAAACAAGACTCATTTCTCTTGTAATTTTTGTCAGGGAAAGAGTGAGAAAAAAATCTACGAGTACAAAGCCACACAATGATGATTATGTAGTGGAGCTACTATTGTGATATATGTTTACAACAAATGCTTCCATTGCCTTAATTCTCCTAAGATAATCTATTTTTAAAAAAAACTTAAAAGGGAGAGTTTTCTGTATCATATGACCAACCTTACTCTCCAAGTCATCAGTTATTGAATAAGCAAACACCATCAGGTTGTGTCCCTTGGAAATTTGGTCCTAGAACACTGAGAGAATAGACTGTTAATGGAGGGACAGAAAACAGGATTCTCAATTAATTGAACCTGAATTACTAAAAAGAGTATTTGTACTTACAGCTAAGATCCACTCCCATGACTGAGGACACTGGAAGTGTCCTAGTTTCTATACTTCCCTGCAAGTTCAGTATTCACGTCAATTTTGTGAGGTATGCCTTCTTACAGTAAACTTGGTATAGCGCCAATGACTTTCTAATCCTTAAAATTATTTTTACCCTAAACATTATTCAGAATATTAAAACAGGTTTAGATTGGAATTTATGCTTTGGCTACTGTTGCTTGCTATACAAGATACTCTGCTTCATCCCTCCTAGTATGAATAATGCATAATCACTGCCAAAACTTTATGTAACTTTTATATTAAAAAGGAAACTAAAAGTCACCTATAAGATCACTGCATATTAAATATTACACTATATAAAATTGAAATAATTTACTATAGATTTATTATTGAATAATTTTGCCCTCACTTTTAAAATTTTGATTCTTTTATTTGACTTCATGAGTCTTTACTCAGTATCTATGTATCTATATAAATGCATGCTCTTTCTTATTCTAGTAGAGTTCCTTTTTATGGGTATTAATTCTACTCTACCACTGCTAATTGTATCACTGTATCATTTCCCAAAATATTATATGCCTTATTATTCAGATAGAGAGAGGGAGGGAGAGACAGAAGGAAGAAGGAAGGAAGGAAGGAAGGAAGGAAGGAAGGAAGGAAGGAAGGAAGGAAGGAAGGAAGGAAGGAAGGAAGGAAGGAAGGAAGGAAGGAGGGAGGGAGGGAGGGAGGGAGGAAGATAGATTATAAATTTAATTAAATATCTACTGTCAAGATATTCTTGGTCTACCCAGGCCAATATAGAGTCTTCTAGCCATAAGTGGCAATTGAAGTATTTTGAATATGGTTAGTTGGAAAAATGGACTATAAGGGTGAAAAAAAACAACACAGATTTTGAAGAATTACATAGGGGAAAATTGTAAAATATCACAAAAAAAAACATTTCAGGTAGAGTAAAAGTTGAAATGATAATATTTTTATATGTCCACTTGAATAAAATATATAATTAAAATGAACTTAATTTTTTAAAAATGCATTTAATGTGGTTTCTAGAAAATGTAGAATTACATAGAATATTCATATATATGGTTCACATTATATTTTCCTTTACAACACTACTAGAAAATGAAGTTGAAAGGCAGGTTGGTGCTCATAGAATCTAGAGACCAAAAGTCAATAGTTATTCAGGTAATAAAAATGTCATAATGTAAAAACTATATATTAATAATAAACATAGATAATGTAATGACATACTTCAATGAAGATTGCTATTATGTTGACACTTGAAGGATAGAAATTTATAATGAAAAGATAGTAGAAAATGTATGCCATATATGACTATCTAAATGATATTCTAAAAGACATATATGGAATGAAATGAAAAAGAGCATGAGGCTGCAGATAGGTAACCAGGTGAATAAAATACACTGCATTTTACATGTGCATCTAGAGAAGGACAGTTTTAAAGAAATCATGTTTAATGCAGCATGACAGTCCAGGGAGAATATCTCCATAGAGATATAAAAGATATGTTTAAGAGTAAAGATCTCTGAGTCAGAGATGTATTTTACTTTTAAATTTAATTCAAGTTAATAATTCCAATTTATTTAAATTCTTAAAAGAGTCACACAATCTACTTGACTTTATAATTTTGCAATTTTGTCTTTTCATTACTATTTCTTAATGTTATCAAGTTTCTTTAAAAATGAGAAAAGTTTTGACATTCATTCTATATGACACATATTTGAAGCATAATTTCTTAGTCATTCAAGAATTTCTACCTAGCTTTGATTTTTGAGAACATAATCAGTTTTTAACTTAAATAGCTAAAGGAAAAAAAAGTCCTGTTTTACTTTATTTTATCTTTTTGAGACTCTTAACTGCTTATAAAATTGAAAAATAATTCTGAGTTGAATATCCAATGGTCTGAATAAAATGTATTTTAACATTGTTTATTACTCTTCCTATCTTGGTCATTGATAACAATGAAGAAAAGCTATTGTCAAAATTTTCTTTATATAATACATGTATAATTACTGTTTGTGCTGTGAATTTAGCTCTTCATTATGAATAAAACTGAGAGAATTATAAATCAGTATCATCATTCAAGAAACAAAGATTAAGAGAATTCTCAATTTGCTCATTAATATAGCAATCAAAATACCACCAACAATGTAACATAAAGCTAATTAATATTAATCATGTTTAAAATTACAAAATGTTATTAAGTTGAAGGAAAAGGTAGAATACAGAAAATATCTATTATTAGAAGTTCATATGTGATTTCAAAAATAATTGAAAATTGGAAATATAAGAAATTACATGACACATTAAGTTTGGGAGAGTAAGCTAAGCCCTTACCTTTTCATTTCAAACATATCAAAAGTGAAAAAACATTATTTTTCCAAAAAAAGTAAAGATATGGGGTCAAGTAAAAGACACAAATAATAATGAAGAGAAAATAGTTTTGCTATATTTTGTGGATAAGCAACAGTTTGAATGAAATAATTGCTTTAAGGTTGGCCCCTGCATTCATTATCATATTTTGCTTTGAATAATTTTAGCTAAATCCATGTAAACATTCTGACTTTTCATCCTAGAATTTGAGGGCAGGCTTTTACTTTAAAATCAAAGTTTAAAATAACCTTCTCTTTTGACGCTAGTAGTGTGATGTTTGTTTTTTTTTGACTCAGTGCTTTAATTTAATTAGACCCTCCTGTTGCTTGGAAACAATTGTGCTTGAATTCCATTTTGTGCTAGGAAATGAAAACTATTGAAACATATTCATTCCTTCAGAGCATAATCCACTGGGAAGATGGCTCCCAGTGTCCCAGAAGCTATAAGTAAAAGAGTAGACTGGTACTGATTCACCTTAGCATAACTGCTAGTAAATTAGTTCACATTAAACTGTATTTCAGTAATTCAGTGCAGTAATATTCTTCTCTTAAAAATTCTTTAAAACGATTCTGAATGTAAAGATAATATCCACATATCTGACTGTCCCTAGGAAATTTTTATTTCTCTTTTGATCACATGCTGTAACCATCTAGAAATGATAGTTTAAAAACCACTAATTGTGACAGATTTTATAGTGTGGGCATCAGATGAAGTGTTAAGTAGAAAATAGTCTGTAAACTTTAAAATGCTGCCCAGAATGTGATTATTATTTAATTATCAGAGCATGATTTTACATAATTGTTGCTTATTCATTCTCACCCCAATCCATGCCCATTGATTATTTGTGAATCAAACAACTACATTTTTCACTTTACCAGGGATAAATAATGTTGTTTTGATAATTAAAATAATGCTATCTTTGATTTTAAAACTTAAAAAAAATTCTATTCCCAGGATCAGCCTCAGATATTATCTTTCTTCTTCAAGCTTGAGATAATAAATCTCAATCATAATATATTCCAAGTAAAGTGTTAATTTCTGACTATAATTTGACATTAAGCAACATCAGGTAATAAACTTCTACTAATTCAGGTGTCCAATTTATCGATATTCCTCCATAGGCTAACCTCTGCTTCTGCCCTATCTGGAAATATTAAAAGTTATGTTGTTTTCTCCTTTACTTACAAAAAAAACACATACAAACAATATAAGGCCTAATATTATTATACATGATATGAGTTAAAGTGATGACTAAGTAAGGCACAAGAAAGTTGGTGGTAGAGTATTTTTTGTGGAGAGATTTCACTCTAGGCTTCTGTCTAAGCATTTCTTTAAACAACACACACACTGGCAAAACAATTGAACAAACTAAAGGAGTTAGAACAGTGCTTTCTGGAAGGACTTTCTGATTAGGTTGAGTGTGAGTCCTAAGGAAGGGATTAGCTGAAACTCTTCCTTTGAAGACACTTCCTTTGTGAATTGGACTAAATTTCAAATCTAAGTGTCAAAAACATTCCACATGTATGGGCAGATTAGAAAATCTCTCTACCTTCCCTATAAAAACAGTAGTTGCAGTAGTAGCAGTAGTGTTGTGGAAGTTGAGAGATTCAATAATTGCATATGGAAGGCCAGGACTCAGTAATAATTTTGGGAAGGAAAAAAAGAATTTATTTATGACTGGCTGGGCTCAGGAGCTTCTCTGTCCAAAAACCTGAACCCCAAATAAGATTTTCAGTTCTTTTTATACAAAGGAAGAGCCAAATGGTGTTTTGTTTGAGTGCTCAATAAGCTTGAGTTAACACATATTTCCTACATTCTGGGTAGGCTTGAATTAATGTATTTCATTCGCATCCTTTCTGAATATTCAAAGTTGATAGAGACTATTGTACTTAATTGGTTTTCTGGGACTGGAGTGGTTGGCATGGTTATGAAGGGCAGGGCTGCAGTTCTTATTGTCTGATATACACAGTTTTGGCTATTTATGAAGAGACACACAGTCCCCACCCACAGCGTATATCATTCCCCCCTTAATGCAAGCTTAACTTGCTAAGCTTTGGCATTACTATTGTTCAAGTTATAAGGTGGGCAGCTGATTCATTACCCCACTTATTAATTTTCTAGTGAAGGGCTAAAGACGAAGCCCCTGGGCAACGTCTGGGGCTTCTTCCTGTTTCCAGAAGAAGTTCTCATCCTAGACAGCAGAATCCTGGAGATGGGCCCCATCCTCCCCCAGCGGATATCCTGGGGTTACAGGTGCTTATGTGGATTTCTTGCCAGGCTTTAGATCCATCTATTAATTTTTATTTTTCCCTTAGAGGGTTTATTCCTTTAATCTTAAAGGGGTGCTGAAGGAAGATGATCTTTTTTCTGTAACTACTTCCTGCTGGACATAGGCTGTAGTCCCTACCTGACATAGTATAAAAACTTTGTTATTTTATTTTGACTGGAGGAAGAAGGATCTGGCATTTTGTATGAAGTTGGATGAAGTTTTCACATGACTGATAAGATACTTACTATGAAAGAAACAAATTTAATTAGAATTTTGGAATACCTGGTGTTTTTTTTTAAGTGTACGCTGGATCACAGAGGTGGAAAAGGTTAAGTGCTTACAAAGGCAGCACCTTATTTTTAACATTGGTGGGGAACTACACACACACACACACACACATATTTTAAATTATTTTATGTTTTTGATTAACTCCAGAGAGAAATTGTGATAAATAATGGTATCAGGTACTTAGCTTAGTTTTCAAAGATGTATTTCAGGCTGTTCAATGATTGGCACTCCTGTGCTTCATCAGGTGCTTTTGGTAAACTGGCACTTTTTTGGGCAGTGGGTTTCATTCAGGATTAGTGCACCAAGTTGGAATTTTATTTTTTAAGCTTTTAGCTGTGGAAGTGAAAAGAACTAAAGAGTAAAACCAATTAAAGTTGGCTTTAATTGAATAATTTTTGGTAATTTTTTAACAGGTTTTTTAACAGGTTTTATTTTCAATATCCTGGACAATGCATAATTGCTAATTTTTGAAGTAACAATATGGTTTGTCCTTTAAGAACTGACTTAGGGCCCTCTAACAGTAGTAGGGTGGCTGGGTTAAGAATTTGACACACCCTTATTTGTACTTTGAGTTTTTTTAGTAATTGAACCTGGTATCAGTTAACCTGTTACCTGTAAGCCACTGGTAGCCCCTGGCCTTGTGCATATCCTCTACCTGGTAAGAGGTGAAGATTGTGAGAGATTGCCCTTAAGTCAGTTTGGTGGCTTTTAGATTAAAAGTGTTGTTGGCCCCACTGTTTTCAGGCAAGGTGGCTACATTTTTATCTTATAGACATGTTTATTAACTATTTAGAAAATGACATTTACCAGATTTTTAACATGTTCAATGTACTTTTGCACGTGATTTAGAATAGAAAAGATAACATTATAATTCTCAGGCATATATTTAGAAAAGGATAAAGGTACAGCATTTAATATTAATATGTTACTTAATGCATAAGTTTTTCTTGAGCTGTAATTAATAGTTTTAAGTTTCAGGTTTGCAATACTTTACATCTTATCTGTTCATGGGAGCAGACCATAATTCCAATTGTGTTTAAGTTCTACCTACAGCATTTGGTATTTATTGCTCCACTTCATATGTTCATAACAGAAGCTGCAATACCATTGACCCTAGAGAGAAACGATGGAGTAGATTTTACCAACCTGGTGCACAGCCCTCTCTGGTACTCTGAAATAGTGCCAGTCTGAAGACAACATTCATTGTACGTTTGGCTGTACTTAGTCACTATTGGCTGCTGCAGGAGTTTGAAACTGCAAAGTAGTTTTCATCCACGTAAGGAGCATGACCAGAGAAGTAGTAGATATTTTTATTGTTTTAAAGCTCAGTGACCAAACTGGCCAATAACTCACATAGAGGCAACCTGCAATGTATTCAAGGCCTGTTCTGAAAACAAAACAGAGTTTGATAATGCCAAAGTTCATTTCTTGATTTTTATGTATCTTTTAAATATTTGTATTAATGCAATGTGTTACATATTAAATGAACTTAACTTTTTAGTACTTTGCTTTTTATTTTTACACTTTTATCATGAAGCTGTTAATTAACAAGTATTCTACTTTTGCAGTAGGGGAAAACTATTTTTCATTGTTAAAATGAAAACAGAAGATTCCTGATGGAATCAAGGTAACTTTTATTACTACTACTTGAATATGTACATTGAAGTGACTTTCAGACAGGTTTCATTGCTATGAAGTTACTTCTTAGTATTATATTAATCCAGGTTTCTTGTATATAATGGCTCTTTAGAACTAGATCCACTTAAATGCATCATTTGGAAGATGATTTACAAACTCTTTACAATTGACCACAACTACAGACTGGAAAATTTATCTTAGATTACAATTAGTAATCAATGGAATTTACTTTATGCATTTAAGAGAGAGAAGCCCTGTATTTAACTTAATTTATTAAACAGGAACTTACAACTTTTATTATTTTAAAGATTCCAATACATATAATATTAACTTATTAATCTGGTATTCTGTAAACCAAAGAGGTAACACTTAAGCTAAATAAGTTTAAATTTTTATTATTTAAACAAAGAATGTTGTTTTCCTTTTTTTTTTTTTACAGGGGCTTAAAACCTTTTGTTTTTTGATAATTTTAAAAGCATACTGACTTCTAGTCTTTGGAATATATAACAATTAGTTAATTTGTTCCAATTATAATTTAATAAGGATTTTTATAGCTTTTCCAATAGTCTTTATATTCAGATATCTATATGATTTTTTTCATATCAGTTTAATTTGGGTTTTAGGAATATTTATTACTTATAACTGCAAATTTAGCTTTAACGATCTGAGTAAATAGACAGACATGAATAGTTTGATTCAGAAACACTTCTTAGTTATTTAAAAACTTTTTTCTTTGCTGGTTAATATAGAGTACTGTTTTCTCACTGTTTTTCCTCATTACATTGTTGTTTGGAGGGAACCTGGGTAGCTCTGACTCACTTTTTTTCTGAGACATTTTGAACAATAGGGGTTGATTAGTAAGGCCTTTTTTGGGTAACTGGAAGGCCTGGCACACAGGGAAGAGCATTGCTTACTCTTTGAAAATATGGCAACAGTTATGTCTAATTCCTGATGGAAATGGCCAATCAGAATTAATTATATTATTGGGAAATGTAAAGGAAAAAGATAGCTTTCACTTTAAAAGGGTGAAGAGGAAATGAGAAGACTTAAAATATTTAGAAAGGCACAAAAGTGAAATGCATAAACCTTTTTGTTTTTAAATTCAACTGTAAGTTTCCTAAAGTTCAGTTATCAAGTTGAATTGTCAAGGTATGGGCCAGACTCATAGGAAATGTAAGCAAAGACAAATGCAGTTTATAATTACCATCACAATAGTTGAAGTTTAAGGGTTAAATTAGTTGTAAAATAACTATAAGATAAGCTGGAATAATAATCACTATTATTATAACAAGCACTAGATAAACTTGAAGTAGCCATAAACAGAGGTAAATTAATTTAATATTATTATTACAATTGCCTAAATTTAGAATATATTTATTTTGTTGTATTAGTTTGTTATAAATTTATATTTATATATATATGTATAAATTCTTATTTATAGTTTCTAGTAAGTATTTACCTTAAGGTGAATTGGGTACCTTTATTAACTAAGCCACAAGAATTTTATTTGTAACAACTTTGTGAAGGTTTTTGCTTTTTAGTAACTGAATTATTTTCACTTGTGATTTATGCATTAAATCCACTAACAAGACAGTATTGGCCTTTAAAGACTCATTTTTAAGTTACTTTTCACCATGATTTCCTAGGCACAAACTGACAAAAGTTAAACACAGATTTCAAAGTTGAACACAGGTTTGGCATAAATTAAAACAAGAATTTTATACCTTTTGTATTTCAAGTAATTCTTTGACCTTATTTGATGGACATGAGGTTTTTATTTTGATCACTATTCACACCTTTTATAGGCATAATTGAGTTTAAACTGAGAAGTTTGAGGTTTATTTCCTTATTTCTATAGGAGACATGACATGAAGTTTTGGGGCCTCAGATTTATCTGTTTTTTGTTTGTTTGTTTTTTCTCTGAAGATCTGATTGTTTGACAGTCTCCCCATTGAATTAGCCATCAAAATGTTTAAATGATTAGAGGATCATTGATTTAGTTTAACAGTCTTGTATGTCTGAGGCAACAGCCTTTTTTGCTAGACAAAGGCACTCTACCAGTTTCATAGCTTTTAAAACATTTTAAAGATTTTAATACAGACATGCAAAGAGGAATTCAGAAAGGCAGAACCTGGGCAGAGGTTAATTATGCAAATGTATCTTGGCTGTGATGCCCTGGGAAAGGAATTTTCATGCATTCATCCTGGCTCTGCTCGGCACCCATCCACCTCCCCCCTCCTAGGCAGCTGGGTGTGATCAAATAGGAAAGCAGCTTACAAATTGAAGACATGGACTCACTGGGAGGGGCAACAGCTCTCTGCTCCTGCTATGTATCCCCCTAAAGGGAGGAAGTGAGAGAATGTAATGGCAGGCAAGTTTTTAAGTTGTTAAAAATGGCTTGAAGAAGCCTTCCAGGCTTGGTGCCTTCCTGGGGGAACTCTGCCCTGGCAGTGCCATCCTGAATGGGGCCAGTTTTAATAAACTTGGATTGCGGCATGGACACAGATGATTCCTGAGTGCACGCACATTCAGATTCTGTAGTTTTGCTTTATAAACTACAATCATTCCACTCTTTTGCCAGTGGCAAGGGAGGGCTCCAGCTTAACCAAAGTTCACTACTTCATGCAATTACACATTCCAACATTATTATCTGAAGGCATGAAAATACACACTGGCATTCAATACAGACAGAAGAACAAAGCTCATTAATCTCTTGTATGGCTGCCCCTATTGCAACTTGAGAAAGAGGAAACTTCCAACACCAAACTTTGAACAGGACTTTCTGCCTACTCTTGTTGTTTACAAAGTGAGTTCATTAGCAATTCAGTACCAAAACAAAGATTTATTTCTGGCTAAACCTTTTTCACTGTTTACTCACTTATACTGAGATCAAGACATATTACAAAAACCAATCCATTTTCCTGTAAACAAGATTTTCCAAATCCAGAACAATTTTCAGGATGCATTAAGACTTAAACTCATCAACGTCCTTTTCCACTATAATTAAACCTTTACTATCTTAGTGGAGGTAGGACCAGAATCAGATGGTAACACACAGTTAGCTAAATTTAAATATCAGGCTTTTTTTCTTTCCTTTCATACCTGGAAAAGATGACTTCCTCCCAAATTGCTGGAAATTGATTACTCTTCCCTTCTAAAGTTTAAAGTTAAGTTTTTCTGACACTATGCCTCCCCCCGCCCCCCCCCCCCCCCAGGGGTCTTAACTTCTTTCATGCTTGGAGTTTTTTTTTTTTTTTTCCCATTTCCAGAATCCTCTTAGACCTTCAGTTGCATCTGATTCTAGCTGGGAGAATTCTAGCAGAGCCCGCATCCTCTTTCTGGACTGAAGAGAGTCCAGGGGCACCCAGATTTGAGGTTCACCTGAGTCTTCCTGGCTTCCTCAGAGACATCTGGCAAGGGTAATGAAGTACTCCCATCTCTGGCCTTCATTGCAATGCCAGACGAGCCCCCAGATATGTTGCAGAAGTTGAGATATTCAATAATTGCATATGGACAGCCAGAACTCAATAATAACTTGGGGAAGGAAAAAAAAAATTATGACCAGCTGACTCGGGAGCTTCTCTGTCCAAAACCTGAGCACCAAATAAGGTTTTTGGGTTCTTTTTCTATAGAGGAAGAGCCAAATAGTGCTTTGTTTGAGTGCTCAATAAGCTTGAGTTAACACATATTTCCTACATTCCAGGTAGGTTTGAAGTAACATATTTCATTCACACCCTTCCTGAATATTCAAAGTTGATAAGCCTATACTACTTAATTGGTTTTCCAGGACTGGAGTGGTTGACATGTTTATGAAGGGCAGGGCTGCAGTTCTTATTGTCTGATACACACAGCATGGGTTATTTATGAAAAGATGCACAGCCCCCACCCATAGCCTATATCAGTAGTAATATTACTACTACTACTTCTACTACTACTACTACTACTAGTAATATTTAGTGTATTCATCAGGCAAAGGGATGCTGATGCAAAATACCAGAATCATTTGGTTTTTTAAAGGGCATTTATTTGGGGTAGAAGCTTATAGTCACAAGATCCCAAAGAGTCCAACTCAAGGTACCATAGAGGTTTTTTCTCACCTACAGTCTGTTACCATGTGTTGACACAAGATGGCAGGCCATGTCTATGAGGTTTTAGTCTTCCTCCTTTTCCCAAGGCTCCCTCATCCCAGATTCTTCCATTCTCAGCCACAGGCTGAGAAAAATCTTATTTCTTTCCCAGGGCTCATTTCTCCTGGGGCTCAGATGCTCTGCTCTCTCCACCAGCAAGCTATAAACTGTCAGGAGAATGGCTGTCTCTCTTCCCTAGGCCTCTAATATGTCTAATGTAACCTTCTGCCTTTCCTCACATATCTGCTTCTCTGTGTGCTTACTTCCTAGGCTCTTAGATCAAACTAGCTAACTACTCTAACTTGTCTTTTTCTCTGAGCCCCCACAAACAAAGTGGCTGGGTACTCAAAGTCCTACTGATGTAGCTCAATCAAAGCCTTATTCATTATTTAATCAAGTAAAAATGAAACTTCTGAATCCAAAACAATCTAATATACCCAGAGGAACAGACCAATTTATAAATATTATCCAATATCTCTTTTTGGTATTCATAAATAATACCAAATTCCTACACTTATCTAACATTGTGATTAGACTAGTATCTTCTGTAAAGTAGACTAGTAATGAATATATTCCTCCCTTACCACAGCACATGATTAAAGAAAGTCATTTCCCAGCTGTAAGTGAGGGTTCAATTGACAGGCTGAGCCTAATCATTTTAACCAAACAAAAACTGGAAGTTTTTGGAGAATTTTCCTTTAAATTGCAGTCTGTGATTCTGACCCAGAGAAAGAAGAAATGTATAAATTGTACTAACAGTATAGTTTAATGAGTTATGATAAATCAATTTAACTTAAAATCTTTTTAACTTTATAAAATTATTATATCAATATTTTCAAACTGCTTCATATTTTGGGGAACAAAAGAAGACTTTATTACTCATTCTGTATATTTGTAGATGCATATCATTCAAAAGTAGCAAATAAAGTATGAGAAAAATCCACTGTTACAAAGTAAAATATAGCATCACTAAAATAAAGCATTTCCTTGCCTTGTTGTTTTAAATATGAAATACATTTGCCTCTTTTATCTCTAAAAGTATATCTTAAGGAAATGATAATTTGTTTAACAGTAGTTAAAATTTGGGTCATTGGCATTAAGGACCTAACTACTAAAGTACAGCTACTAAAACCCCAAACAAATATAACTCTGCCTTCATAGACATTATAAATTTTAAATATACTTGTTACTTTGAATATTTCATTTTTCATTTTACTAAATAATGTTCTAAAAAAAGATTCTTGTTACTAGGACCATATCTGGATTAAATTAGACACTGGAACAATATATGCCTAGAGCAGATATTCAATAATGATTCAAAAGGATTTTGAAAATATAATTTTATATATATAATTATGTATATATATAATTACATATATATATATATATATATATAATGTCCAAGGCATTGATTATACTAGATAATATGAGATATTTAAGAGGAAGATGATAAATTACTTGCTATTTAAGATTTTATGCAAGCAAGGTATGTATGTGTGTGTGTGTGTGTGTATATATATATATATATATGCATCATGTGCTCCTTTTCAACCTTTCAATGAATAATTATACATACTAAAGAACAACTATAAAAATAAACTAAATAAATTGTAATTGACTGAAGAGGTACTGAGGAAGTCCTGAGCTTCTTTAGACAATTGGGGAACAATTCTCCTTTGATTATAAGTAACAAATAAAGAAGGAAACTAGACTGAAAAAATATTCTTTGACCTAAATTTAAAATTCATTACCTAGAGAACAATAGATCTGAAAATCACTGAAACTTTATGTTTAGGTTATACATCTTGTTCTACTTTAAACAGGCATTCCATTTATAATTTTTCTAACACCAAATAGAGTTAATAATAGTCTTTAACATATGGATAGCTAATTGTACCAAATGGTGGTAGCAGTGATAAGCTTAGTACAATATGGTGTGAATATTAGTCTTACACTTGCTCTTGTGTTTTGCTTCCTGTATTTTGAATAGGCCCAAAACAGGCACATTTAATATTTTTTAACAAAAAAAGTAAAGTAGATTATTTTAATCTTCCTCAGCTATTTATTTTCTAATAGCTATTAAATTGGACAATTTCTTTGTTCAATGTTAGTAGAATAATTTTTCAGAATAATGGAAATGTCAGGCACTCATGATAGTGCAATTATATCATTGTTAACTCTCCTTTAGTATACAGGTTAGTAAAATTGTGAAATGTCTTAATTATATATTATGTATTAAAAAATTATTATTTTTAACCACAGCTATGCTTGGTAGTCATACTCTTATCATACTCTTAATAAAAATAAACTTGCTAGCCTTTGGCTTTCCTCAGAAAAGTATGGTAAAGAACACAGTTTCAATTTCCAATCTTTGATCTCAACAATACTGAAATGGATCCAATGTTCAGGTGAAGTTTGAAGAAAAGCATCATCACAACCCCTATGAATTTTGAAATGCATTGTACCAAACTTTATAATAATTTCAAAATCTAGAAACAGGCCCTCTTACTGAGGGTATTGTAGCATTAAAACACCTTCCACTCCACCTGCAGTATATGTTTATTGCAAAATGCAACCAAAGACCCACAAAACCTGACAGAAATTCACATCACAAAGCAATACTGAATATGAGGTTAAGCCTACAGATTTAATTTTATGAAGAAAAGTATTTGGAAATAACATAGAAAATTTAAAAATCTGTCTGTAAATATTGACATGATTTCTCAATATTTTCAAGTGTTTATTTGTCCCTGAGTTTTCACAGGTTTGACTGCAAGCATGTTTGATTACTTGCTAATTAAAGCATTTATATTTGTTTATGACATGAAGGATTTACAAGTTTAATCATTGTTCTTGCTATATATTCTTGACTTTAAAAAAATGTTGGAATATTATTTAAGCTTTCAAATGTCCCTTTTGTCAAGATGGTTAAATGTCTTTAATTAATAAATTAAACATTTCAATAATCTTTCAAGAAGATTTTATTCACATATCTTACCTTATTATTATTGTACTAAATGTGCCCAAATCTAATTGAAAGTGTACAAATAGAGGATTTTTAAAAAATAATAATTTAATTAAAAGCGTTTTTCTACCTGAATTTAGGGAGAATATAGATTATGACTATGCATTTAAAATATTTAACTGATTCCAATCTTTTAAAATATTTTTTTCTTTTCCAATAAAACTTTTAATTCTTACAATTTACTAAAGAAAAGAGTATTTGAAAAGGTAAGATTTGATTATTCAGACCCTAGGATCAGAAAGAAAACTGGTTAAAATATTTTTTTTGATATTTTTCTTTAAATTTTGATATTAATTTATTTAGCCATTTGTAAAAAAAAATGAGAACAGTATTGAAGAAAAGTTTCTACTTCATTTCTCAATTTATTTAGGTCTCTGTAAGAAAAGAGTAGGTAATATTTATAGGGTTCCTCCCAGAACACCATATTCTTAGATATTTATTTAAATTTTCTCATTTAAATTTTTAGCTTCAAGATTAACAACTCCAATGAGATATAGATTCCAATATTCAACTGCCCATCTGCCATGTCTCCTTTTACTACTCATAGGATATCAAAATTAATATTTCCAAATCTGAATTCTTTATCAATTCCTGTCAATATCTCATTAAATAGTAGGACCATTGCCTCACTTCCTTGGTCAAAACTCAATTAATCTTGGGTCCTTCAATTTCCTCATTCCTCATGTATAATCATATCAAAATATCTTGTCTTCTCTGCAAGTTATAACCTAATTAATCCTAGTTATCTTTTTGTAAAATAATACAGGACAATCATGACTTACATAATGGCAGTAACAATGGACTCTTTTCTACATTTGTTCATCCATAAATCTTTCTCTTCATAATAGTAACAGGTGTCTCTATATACCATGGTAGTTCAAAAGATTCATATGATTTCTCATTGAATTCAAATGAATTTCAAAACCCTCAATCTGACCTAGGTTACTCTCCATTATTCAGTTTCTTTCAACATCTAATCTCTCTTATTGACAGTGCTTAATTGCAAATAAATCGCAGGGTGTGAAAGGATGGAAAGTGATAGTTAAAAATAGAAGTGATTCTAATAATTATTGTGAGAGATAATGGTGGATTGGAACATGATACTAGCAATGAGGATGGTGAAAGTTGTTAGAAGCTTATGTATATATATTTATTATTAGAGAAGTTATCATCTTACAATCATATATAATGTGCAGATTTCCCATACATCACTCTACACCAACACCTTACATTTTTATGGAATACTTAATACAGGTTATGAAAGAGCATGATTAGACTATTACCAGGAACTCTGGTCCATATCATACACTTTGTGTATGTTTTCTCTTTACCCTCTTTTATTAAAACTATGTATTAGTTTTGTACATTTGTTATAGTTCATGAGAGAACACTCTCATACTTGTACTGTTAACCACATCTATATTCTACCATATGGTTCACTGTGGTATACAGTCCATGTCTTGTATATCCAATGTTTACACTCAGTGGTCTCATTTTCATCACAGACTTGTGTGGTCATTGCCCCAGTAAACTTCTGAATGTTTTCCTTAGCTCAAAATAAAATATCCAATACCCCACTATTATTGATCCTGAGTATTGATAAAGTAACTTTATCGGCATTGAAGCAAGAATATTACAATAATGCTGTTAACTCTAGTTCATTTTATGTTAATGGCATTTTTCCCATTCATCACTATATTCTTAACACCTTGTAATAATGACATACATGTGTTCTAGTTCATAGAACAGTATTGCATTTGTATTATTAAACACAATCCTAATGCACCTCTGGTATCACTACATTATTCAGTCCTTACATTATTCTTCAGCTTTCTGTCAATTGGTCTTTTTAACCCTAGACTATCCCATTCATTCACAATCCCATTTATAAACCGGACATGTTAGTTATCATACTCACTATGTTCTACCATCAAATCTATTCATTTTCATACTTTTAGTCTATCCAATTGAAAATTTTACATACATTAAGCTTTAGTACCCCTTCTCAGGGCTCATCCTAATTCCTAATAACCTATAGTCTAGGTTTTAACTCCATGTGTTTATTCTTAGTATTTAGTTCATATTAGTGAGACCTTAAAATATTTGTCCTTTTGGATCTGGCTTATTTCATTTAGCATAACATCCTTTGTATGTATACACCACATTTGTTTATCCATTCATTGATTGATGGACACTTGGATTGTTACCATCTGTGGGCAATTGTATCCATTTTCACTATGAACATTGATGTGCAAATGTCTGTTTGCATCAGTTATCAAATTTTCAGGATATATTCCTAGTTGAGGGATTGCCAGATCATATAGCAGTTCTATATTTAGCTTCCCGAGGAACTGCCAAACTGTCTTTCACAGAGGTGCACCTTTCTACACTCCCACCAACAGTGAAAGAGTGTTCCTATTTTTCTGCATCTTCTCCAGCACTTGATGTTTTTAGGTTATTGGGTTTTTTTGTTTTATTTTTTAAATCATGCCCATTCTATGAGGTGTGAGATGATATCTCATTATAGTTTTGATTTGCATTTCTCTAAAGCTAGTTATATCGAACATTTTTCATCCTTTTTGCCATTTGTATTTCCTCTTGAGAGAAATGTCTAAGACTTACACTCATTTAAAAATTATTTTTAATATATTTTTATTAGGTTATGAGCTTACAAAATTATTACGCACATGTGTGGAATGCCCATACAACATGTTTCCACCAACACATTACATTGTTATGGAACACTTGTTACATATTATAAGAATGCCATCAGACTATTAACATTAATTATGGTTTAGTGTATATTTTGTGTATTTTTCTATACCCCTCTATTATTAACACAGTGCATCTTTGACATTGATGCAAGAATATTACAGTATTGCTGCTAACTAGAGGCCACAGTTTACATTACTTGTACTTTTCCCATGCTTCTCCGATTCTTACCAGCTTGGACTAGTAATATACATTTTTTTTTCTATTTCATAGAATGACAGACTCTATTTGTACCATTAACCACATTTCCCATCCACCTCTGAGTTCATGATGTTATTCAGTCCCTACATTTTTCTCTAGCTTACTTTCAATTGACATTTACATCCCTACACTACTGCTTTCAGCCACAATCCCATTTATAAAGCTGCTGTGTTAGCTCTACTCACTATAATGTGTGACCATCAACTCTATCCATTTCCACACTTCACAGTCAAGTTAATTAAACTTGCACATATACATTAAGCATCAGTTCCCCTTCTCAACATCCTATCTCCTAAAAACCTATATTCTAGTTTAAACTCCATGCATTTATTCTCTGTATTTAGTTCATATTAGTGAGATCATGTAATATTTCTCCTTTTGTGCCTAGCTTATTTCACTTAGAATAATGTCTACAAGATTCATGCATGTTATCATGTGTGTCCCATTTCCATTTCTTCTTATAATAGCATAGTATTTCATTGTATGTATATACCATATTTTGTTTATCCATTCATCAGTTAATGGACACTAAGGTTGTTTGCATCTTTGGGCTATTGTGCAGAATGCCTCTGTTAGAATCAGTGAGCAAATGTCTGTTCACCTGAGTTTTCAGTTCTTCAGGATATATTAATATTTGAGGAATTGCTGGATCATATCAAAGTTCTATATTTAGCAGCTTTCTAAGGAACATGCCAAACTTTTCCACTGAGATGGCAGCATTTTACCTTCCCCACAACAGTGAAGGAGTGTTGAGACCAGCTCAGCAATAGGTTCGCATGAAGAGAAGGTGATGAAGAGCTTAAGAAATAAAAGGACAGAAAGAAATATACAAGAGAGAAAATAGAGATGGGACCAAGGGACTCAACAGCTTCTGGAACTGAAAGCTTAGACCCTAGTTTTCACATCATATTTATTAGAAATTACAAAACAGTAGTTATCTATGTTTACTTTCAAGGCTGCTTGTTATTAAAGATGCAACACCTGCAATACTAGGAAACAGGCCATACAAAGTTCAAATGCCCCTTCATGCAAACAATTTTCATGCTGCCCAGACAGCATTCCATCTAGTCAAGACTGGTGTTCCTAAGCCCACACTATTTATCTGCATTATGGAAACATTTCAATGTCAAGCCAGGTTCCCACATTCAAATTCAAGCTATTATCCCACAAAGAAGTGTTCATATTTCTCATCATCCTCTCCAGAACTTATTGTTTTCTGTTCTTTTTAATAATGGCCATTCTATGTAGTGTGAAATGATAACTCATTGTTTTGATTTGCATTTCACTAATAGCTAGTGATACTGAACGTTTTTTTCATTTGCTCTTTGGCCATTTGTGTTCCTTATTTAGAGAGATATTTAAGTCTTTTGCACATTTTAAAAATTGAATTGCTTGCTCTCTTATTTTTGAGTTGCATGATCAGTTTGTATAGACTGGAACTAAACTCTTACTGGATATGTGGTTTCAAATATTTTCTCCCATTGAGTGGGCTGTCTTTTTACATTTTTGGAGAAGTTATTTGACTCACAAAAGTGTTTAAGTTTGAATAGGTCCCATTTATCCATGTTTTCTTATAAGGTTTAAGAGCCCACCACGTATCACCATGTCTTGAAGATGTTTCCCTACATTTTCTTCGAGAAGCTTATGGTTCTAGCTTTCATATTTAGGTCTTTGATTAATTCTGAGTTAATTTTTGTATAACATGTGAGATAGTGGTCCTCTCTCTTTCCTTTGAATATGGAAATTCAGTTCTCCCAGCACCTTTTGTTGAATAGATATTTCTGCCCTAGTGGGGTGGGTTACATAGGCATGTCAAAAGTCACTTGACCATAGGTGTGAGGGTCTGTTTTTTTCATTTGTTTGTTTGTTTTTAATTAATTATTTTTTATTTTTAAAGAAGTTTTAGATACTTAAATGTTACATAATAAAATATAGGTGATTTCCATATGCTCTGCTCCCTTACCCTCCCACACATTCCCACATCAACAACATCCCTTATTCCTGTGGTGCATTTATTTCCATTGATGAACACATATTGAAGCATTGCTACTAACCATGGATTATAGTAGGGGGATTTACTAGGTCTAGAATTATGTCATCTGCAAGCAGCAAAAGTCCTTTCCAATTTATATTCCTTTTATTTCATTTTCTTGCCTGATTGCTCTAGCTAGAACCTCTAGTACTATATTGAACAATAGTGGTGACAATGGGCATCCTTGTCTTGTTTCTGATCTCAATGGGAAAGTGTTCAGTCTTTCACCATTGAATACAATATTAACTGTGGGTTTTTCATATATGGACTTTAACTTGTAGAGAGTGTTTCCTTCAATTCCTATCATTTCTACTATTTCTGTTAAGAAAGTGTGGTGTATTTTGTCAAATACCTTTTCTGCATCACTTAATAGGATCATGTGATTTTTCTTCTTTGATTAATTAAGGTAGTGATTGATTTTCTTATGTTGAAACACCCCTACATGTCTGTTATAAAACCCACTTGATCATGATGAATAATTCTTTTAATGTGCTGAAGGATTCAATTATCATGTATTTTGTTGAGGATTTTTGCATCTGTATTCATTAGGGATATGGGTCTATGATTTTCTTTTTTCATAACATCTTTGCATAGCTTGGGTATTAGGGTGATATTGTCTTCAGAGAATGAGTTAGGTAGCATTTTTTCTTGCTCCAATTTTTTGGAAAAGCTTGAGTAAGATTGATATTAAATCTTTTTTGAATGCTTGGTAGAACTCACCTTTGAAACCATCTCATCCCAGGCTTTTAATTTTGGGAAGTTCTTTGATGACTGTTTCAATCTTCTATTTCTTCTAGGGTCAGAGTAGGTTGTTGTATGTTCCTAGGAGTTTTTTCATTTCATCTACATTCTAGTTTGTTGTCATATAGTTGTTCATGGTATCCTCTTATGATTATTTCTGTAGGGTCAGGAGTAATGTTCCATTTTCATTTTTTATTTTATTTGTTTGCATCTCTCATTTTTCTTTGGCAGTCTAGCTAAAGGTTTTGAATTTTGTTGATCTTCTTGAAGAACCAAGTTTTGGTTTGTTAATAGTCTCTTCTCTTTTTTTAGATACTTAGTTTTATTTATTTCTGATCTGATATTTCTTATTCATTCTTTCTGCTTGCTTTGGGTACAATTTGCTGTTCTTTTCCTAGTTCCTCCAGCTGTGTAGTTAGATTATTGATTTTACCTTATTCTTCTCTTTTAATGCAAGAATTCAGTGCTATAAATTTCCCTCTCAGCATTTCTTTCACTGTATCCCATAGGTTCTGATACACTGTATTTATGTTTTCATTCATCTTGACATACTTATTGATTTCTCTTGCAGTTTCTTCCTTGATCCATTGATTATTTGTGTTGTTTAATCTCCATATATTTGAGAATTTTCTTTTTTTCTGCCTGTTGGTAATTTCCAACTTTATTTTATTATTATGATCAGGTAAAGTGTTTTGTATAATTTCCAACTTTTACATTTATTGGAATCTTCTTCATCACCTAACATATAGTTTCCCCAGGGGAAAGATAAAATGGACCTTGAAAAGAATGTATATCCTGCTGTTTTGGGATGCAATGTCCTTTATATATCTGTTAGGCTTAGTTATCATATCTTCCAAGACCTTTGTTCATTTATTCATTCTCTACCAGATAATCCATCCAAAGATGGAAATGGTGTATTGAAAACTGCAACTATGATTGAATAGACATCTATTTCTCCCTTAACTTTTGCTGTGTTTGTCTCATGTAATTTAGGGCATCTTTGTTATGTGCATATATATTTATGATGGTTGTTTCCTTCTGGTGAATTGCCTTTGTTATTAGTATATAATGGCCTTCCTTGTCTCTAATAACAGCTATGCTTTTAAAGGCTATTTTATCTAATATAAGTATAGCTATTCCAGTTGTTTTTTTATTACTGATGTGTGGAATATCTTTTTATAGCCTTTCACTTTCAATCTATTGGTATCCTTAGGTCTAATGTGAGTCTCTGCAGACAACATATAGGTGGCTCACCATCAATTTGCCAGTCTATGTCTTTTGATTGGGGAGTTTAATCCCTAACATTTAATGCTATTACTGTAAGATAGTACTTAGTTCACCCATTTTAATCTTTGGATTCTATCTGTCATGTTTTGTTTTCACATCTTTTATCACAATTTTTATTATTTTACTGATATAATCTTCATTTCTAGACTCTCTCTGAGCCTATCTCTACATATTTTTCTTTTAAGACTGTAACACTCCCTTTATACTTTCCTGTAAAGCTAGTATCGTTACAAACTTTTTCAGCTTTCTGTTTATTTGTGAATATGCTCATCCTCATATTTTCAAAGAAAAGCTTCCTGTGTATAAAATATTTGTCTGGCAGTTTTTCTCTTTCAGTATCTTAAATATATCATACCACTGCCTTCTTGCCTCCATGAATTCTGATGAGAAATCAGCATTTAATCTTATTAGGCATCCCTCATATGTGATGAATCACTTTTCTCTTGCTGCTTTCCAGATTCTCTCTTAACTTATGGCATTTGACATTCTAATTATTATGTGTCTCAGAGTAGGTCTATTTGGATTTATTAAGATGGGAGTATGTTGAGCTTCCTCGACATTGATATCTATGGCTCTCAATAGGGTTGGGAAATTTTCTACCATTATTTCCTCAAATATTCTTTCTGCCCATTTTCTCTTCCAGTTGCATTCAGCCTGCACAGACTAGATTGCTGGACACAACAGAAACTCCATTCCCACCCTTGGTAGAGGAGGAAGGGAGTCATTGTTTTGTCATTCTACCTGGGCAATTGCTGTCAGTTCTGACTCACATAGCTTAGTTTGCTGCCCACACATGTGGCTCCACCCTGACCCCATGTAGGGGAAGAAAGGGCAAGGGCCTTCATCATTCTAACTGAGCAACTATTGTCTGTCTTGGTCTACAATCCTTGAATTGCTGCATATTCTGTGGCTTGATCCCTAACTATGGCAGGGAAGAAAGGTGGGAGAAACTTCATCAGTTACTGGGGCAACATGGGTTGCTTCAGGCTGCACAGCTTACAGTACCAGTTACATCCTCAGCTACTATTATACAACCAGCAAGGGAAGAAGGGCAAGAAACAGATGAAAAAGAGCTGCAAAAATTCAGATTGGTTAAACATGAACCACTATAAAGTTCCAAATTAAGTTGAACCAAGTATCAAAGAGGGGATTTAGCATAAAGCCAATCAAATAGAAAACTGTAAGGAGAGAAAAGTAGTCAAGAATTACAGCTACTAAATCAGTGCAGAGACACCAAGAAAAAATTATAATCCACACCAAGAAACAGGAAGATATGCTTCAGTCAAAGGAAAACCTGAGCCTCCAGATGACATAATTGAGTGTAGACAACTAATCATTGATAATCAAACAAATCTCCTTAGTAAATTCAATGAGATGGATAAAAAGAGTAAGGACATCAAGAAGATGCTTGTTGAGCCCAAAGAAGAATTAGAAAGTTTCCTTAGAAAAATAACAGATCTTATGGGAGTGAGAGGCACAATAAATGAAATAAAAAATACACTGGATGCACTTAACAACAGATTCGAAGAAGCAGAAGAAATGATCAGTGATCTTGAAGACATTGCCACTGAAAGAAAATCTATAGATAATGAAAGAATGGGAACAAATTGAACAGGGTCTCAGGGAACTGAATGATGGCAAGAGACATACAAACATGTGTCATGGGTGTTCCAGAAGTAGAAGGTGCAGTCGTCCTAAGTGGCTGAAGGAGCAATGTTCCTCCTCTTGACTTGTCATGACCCATCAGGGATAGGGATGGAGTGAGATATATGTCCAACAGTCTATTCCATGCAGGCTGAAATGTCTGCAGTTGCCCAGAGAAGCTGGTTCAGCTTCTTCCCTGGGTTGGCACCTAGACAAAGGCTGCAATCTGATCTGGGTGGAAAGAAACTTGTCCCTATCTTCAATGTGGTTTTCAATCAGCCCTGCTTCCCCTCATATTAGGGATGTGTTAAAATGGTAACTACCAGCCTCTTTCTAACTTGGAGAGTTTCAAACTTTAGCTGTTTTTAGGATTGGATTTTAACCAGTTCCCAACCATCACTTCCTTTCCCATTTTTTGAAAATGGAGCTTCCAACTCTAGCAAGGGAATAGTTCCTGATGTGACTTGAGCCACCAGTGGTGGTTGGGCTTCAGCTCCCATAGCATGAAGTGCTTCACTCATGAATTTTCACTGAAGATGGGAAGTCTCCTCATGTTCTTCCAAGAATGCTACAGAACTTTCATCTTGTTTCCTAGGTTTCCAAAACAGGTGATTAAGTACTGATGGCTGATTACTTACTAACTACACTGTTGGATGAGCTGACTTATGGAGCTTCCTACTTGGCCACCATCTTGCCTGCTTCAGAAATTTTATATTTTAAAAGAACAGACAGAAAGATTGTGATGGATAACAGGCAGAGCACAATGTTCTCACATGAACAATGGAGAAAGAGCCAAATTCTTGCTGAGGGATCTGCTTTGGAGTCAGCAAGCCAAGACAGTGCACTTCTGCCATGAGAATAAGAGACAGAGAGACAAAGAAACTGAAACAACAAACATGAGTTACCAAGCTGCTGTGGTGGCTGAATAGGGCTCCCTTTCCCGCCCCCAAGATATTAAGTTGCAGTAAAACCCCGGATAACTGCAGTGAACTGAAAGGGAAACAGACATTTTCCTCCATGTCTGCTGTTTCAAGGGAAAAGGGAGGGGGAGTCAGGGTGCTTTGTTTCAGTGAATTTGGCCAACACGGCCTGCTTTGAATCTCTGATCTGGAAATTCAACACAGGGACAAATACAATCCTAGATTGGAACACATCCCTGGAAAGGTGCACTAATGAGCACTATCTGCTGGCCAGTCTGGAAATTGCATGGATTAAAACTGTTCTGGCTTGAAAGAAAATCTGTGCCCTACTAGTAAGTTCCTGGCCTGATTTTGATAATTTTAAAAACTGATAAAGGTGAACCAAATATTGAAGAAGAGCTGTGAAAAAATAAACAATAGGCAAGAGAGAGAAATTGGCCACTGGAGTAAATTCACAAACAGATTCAGACACTTAGACATCAGCATTATATTACAATCCACACTAGGAAACAGGAAGAGATCACTCAGAAATAGACCTAACCAAATAGCCTAAAGAGATACAGGATTTAAGACAATTCATCAATGATTATTACACATCTTTACTAAACAAGTTTAAAGAATTTAAACAAAATATAAATAAAGAAATAAAGGATATTAAGAAGACACTGGATTAGCATAAAGAATAATTTGAAAGCCTGCAAAGAAAAGTAATAGTAATTATGGGAATGAAAAATATGATGAATGAGATTTAAAATATATTAGAGGCACATAAGAGCAGTTATGAATTGCTTAAAGAAATAGTGATTTTGAAGACAGAACATCAGAACTGGAAAACACAAGAAAACAAAAAGAGAAGAGAATGGAAAAAATGGAACAGAGTCTCAGGAAATTGAATGACACTTGAAAGACACAAACATTCACATTACCCATGTCACAGAAGGAAAAGAAAATGGAAAAGGGGTAGAAATAATATTTGAGGAAATAATGACCACAAACTTCCCAACCAGCACTGAAAGACATACCAAATTCCAAGAAATATAATGCATGCCAAACAGAATAACTCTAAATAGACCTAACCCCAAATACCTTCTATTCAGAATGACAAATATCAGAGATAAAGAGAGGATTCTGAAGGCAGCAAGAGAAAAGCAAAGCATCACATATAAGGGAAACATGCTAAGATTAAGTGCTGACTTCTCATCAGAAACCATGGAGAAGAAATTGGTATGATGCATTTAGGGAACTGAAAAAGAAAACTGCCAGCCAAGAATCCTATATCCAGCAAAAATGTCTTTTACAAAATGAGGGTGAGTTCAAGGTCTTCACAGACAAACAGAAACTTGTAGAATATGTTACCAAAAGACCAGAATTTTAAGAGATACTAAAGGGAGTGCTGTAGACAGAAAGGAAAAGAGAAATAAGGGCAGGAGATTTGGAGAAGAGTTTAGAAATGAAGAATATTAGGAAGGATAAACTAAAAGATAAGAAAACAGATAATAGAATGATATGACAACAGAGAGCTGAAGGAAAAAAGTAGATGAATTAAGGAATACCTTTCCAGTAATAACATTGAATGTTAATGGCTTGAATTCCCCAATCAAAATACATAGACTGATAGAATGGAGAAAAAACGTAAGCCATCTATTTGTTGTCTACAAGAGACCAAGCTCAGATGTAAGCACACAACCAGGTTAAAAGTGAAAGGTAGTAAAAAAAGGTATTCCATTCAAGTAGTAACCAAAAAGAGCTGGAGTAGGGATACTAATATTGGAAAAAGATATATTTCAAAGTCAAAACTGTTAGAAAGGATGAACAAGGTCATTACATCTTAGCAAAAGAGGCTATTCACTAACAGGAAATAGCTGTGTTTTTGCAATTAATCAGATTGTCCCATGATACATTAGGCACACAGTGACAAAACTGGAGGGAGAAATAAATGTTTCTACAAGAATAGTTAGAGACATCAATACACTACTCTCAATATTGGATAGAATATCTGGGCTTAGGATAAATAAAGAAACAGAGAACTTGAATAATATATGTGTATTAGCTCTAACAGACATCTATATAGCACTGCACTCTAAATCAGAAGGATGTACTTTCTTTTCAAGTTCTCATGGATCCTTCTCCAAGGTAGACCATATGTTGGATCACAAAAAAAGTCTCAATAAATTTAAAAAGATTGATATTATACAAAACTCTTTCTCTGATCATAATAGAATTAAGCTGGAATTCAGTAATGTATGGGAAAAGGGAAAATTCATAAACATATGGATATTAAGCAACAAACTTAAATAATCAGTGGGTCAAAGAAGAAATTGCAAAATAATTTAGCAAATATCCTGAGATAACTGAAAATGAGAACACAGCATATCAAAACCTATGGTATACAGAAAGGGCATTGCTGAGAGGGAAATATATAGCTCTCTATGTGTACTTAAAAAAGAAGAAAAACCTAAAATTGAAGATCTAACTGCACACCTAGATGAAGTAGAAAAAGAACAACAAACTAATCCCAAACCAAGAGAAATGAAAAAATAGTAACAATCAGAGCAGAAATAAATGAACAAAAAACAATAGATAAAACTGATAAAACTGAGTGTTGTTTCTTTGAGAAGATCAATAAAATCAACCAACTCTAATATAAGCAGAACTGACAAAGAAAAAAAGACAGCAGACTCAAATAGATAAAATTAAAAATGGGAGGTAAGACTTTATCACTGACTCTGCAGAAATAAGGGAGATCATAAAAGAATACCATGGACAAATGTATGGCAAAAAACTAGACAATATAGAGGGTGGGCAAATTCCTAGAAACACACAAACCACCTGCACTGACCCTAGAAGGAATAGAAGACCTCAACAAACTAATCACAAGTGAAGAGATTGAAACAGTCATTAAAATCATCCCAAAGATGAAAAGACAGGAACCAAGATAGTTTCACAAGTGAATTTTAATAATAATGATCTAATACAGGGGTTCTTAACCATTTTTGTTCCACAGACCCGTTTGCCTGTCAGGTGAAAACAATGGACCTCTTACTAATTCCACACTCTACTGTGTATTATTGAATAGATATATCACAATCACACCTAAATGTATCCACAAGAAAAATGATTTATTAAATGTAAAATCATGCTCATGGACTCCTTATTAACAACCCCATATCTAATACTAATCTTGCTTCAAAAAAATTGAACAGGAAAGAATGTTACCAAACTCATCTATGAATCCAACATCATGCTAATACCAAAACCAGGTAAAAATACCATGCAAAAAAAGAAAATTACCAACCAATATCTCTAATGAATAATGATGCAGCAGTCCTCAACAAAATACTTGTAAACAAAATCCAAAAGCACATTAAAAGAATTATACCTCACAGTCAAGTAGGTTTTATCCCCAGCATGCCAGGGTGGTTCAACACAAGAAAATCAATTAGTTTAATAAGCCACAGTGATAAATTGAAGATGAAAAGTCACATAATCTTATCATTTGATACAGAAAAGGTACTTGTCAAAATACAGCATCTGTCCTTGATTAAAAAAGAAAGAAAGAAAAAAAAAAACAACTCCAAAGATAGGACTAGAAGTAAGCTTTCTCAATATGGTAAAGTGAATACATGAAAAACCTATAGCTAGCATGGTGCTCAATGGTAAAAGACTGAAAGCTTTCTTGCTGAGATTAGGATCAACAGTCAAGACAACGATGTCCACTGTTGCCATTGTTATTCAATATTGTGCTAGAGGTTTTAGCTAGGGAACTTAGTGTAGATAAATAAATAAAAGACATACAAATAAGAATGGAATAAGTAACACTTTCACTATTCAGTGATTATATGATCCTATAAACAGAATCTCCTGAAAAATCCACAACAAAGCTACCAGAACTAATAGATGATTTCAGCAAAGTGGCAGGATAAATTAATATGAAAAAATCAATAGTGTTTCTATATACTACTAATGTGCAATCTGAGAGGAAATCAGAAAAAAAAATCATAATAGCAACTAAATCAAATATTTAGCAAAAATTTAACCAAGGTCATAAAGGATCTGTATTCAGAGAACCACAAAATATTGTTGAAATAGACTACAGAAGACTTAAATAAATTGAAGGACATTCCATGTTCATAAATTGGAAGACTAAATATCATTAAGACGTCAATTCTACCCAAACTGATTGACAGATTCAATGCAACCCAAATAAAATCATAACAGACTTTTCTTCAGAAGTGAAAAAACCAATTAGCTAATTTATTTGGAAGTGTAAGGACCACTAATAGCAAAAAATATATTTAAAAAGGAAAATAAAGTTTGAGAACACTCACTTCCAGACTTTAAAACATATTACCTATCTACAGTGGTAAAATGGCATGGTACTGGCATAAAGAGAGACATATTGACCAGTGGAACCAAATCAAGAACTCAGGAATAAACTCACAATTACAGTCAATTTTTGACAAGGTGATTGAGCCCTCCCAGCTGAACCAGAATAGTCTATACATCAAATGGTGCTGAGAGAACTGTATGTCCATAACCAAAAGAAAGAAAAAAGACTCCTATCCCACACATAATACACAAATTAACTCAAAATGGATCAAGGACCTAATATAAGAATGATAACCATAAAACTTCTAGAAGAAAATGTAGGAAACATACTCAAGATCTTGTGGCAGGAAGTAGTTCCTTAAACCTTAAATCAAAAGCATGGCCAAAAAAGAAAAAAAAAATAGAGAAATGGAACCTCCTCAAAATTAAACATGTTTTCACCTCTAAGAACTTTGTCGAAAGGGAGAAAAAGCAGCCAACTCAATGGAAGAAAATATTTGGCAATCACATATGTGATGAGGTTTAATATCTGTGATATACAAAGAGATCACGCAACTCAATAATAAGAAGGCTATCTACCCAGTTAAAATTTTGGCAAAATGTTTGAAAAGATATTTGTTGAAAGAAGAAATTCAAGTGGTGAAGAAAACATGAAAAAATGTTCAACATCACTAGTGATTAGGGAAATGCAAATCAAAACTACAATGAGATATCATTACCTCCTATTAGACTGGCTGCAATTAAAAAGTTAGAAAAATATAAATGTTAGAGTGGATATGAAGAGATAAGAATGCTTATTATCATTGTTTACAATGGAGAAATCCTAGACTCCTTCCCTCTAAACTCAGGAACAAGACAAGGATGCCCACTGTCGCCGCTCCTATTTAACATTGTCTTAGAAGTACTTGCTCGAGCACTGAGGCAAGAACCAGAAATAAAAGGCATTCAAATTGGAAAGGACGAAGTCAAAATTTCATTATTTGCAGATGACATGATCCTATACATAGAAAACCCTGAGAGATCTACAACGAAGATTCTAGAACTCATAAATGAGTTTAGTAAAGTCGCAGGTTATAAGATCAATGCGCAAAAATCAGTAGCATTTCTGTACACCAATAATGAGCAAGATCAGGAGGAAATCAAGAAACAAATACCATTCACAATAGTAAATAAAAAAATCAAATACTTAGGAATAAATTTAACTAAAGAGGTAAAGAACTTATACACTGAGAACTATACAAGATTGTTCAAGGAAATCAAAGAAGACCTAAATAAATGGAAGACTATTCCTTGTTCATGGATAGGAAGACTGAACATTATTAAGATGTCTATCCTACCAAAATTGATCTACACATTCAATGCAATCCCAATAAAAATCAATGCAGCCTTCTTTAAGGAACTAGAAAAACTAACTATGAAATTTATTTGGAAAGGAAAGAGACCCCGAATAGCCAAAGACATACTGAAAAAGAAAAACGAAATTGGAGGAATCACACTACCTGACTTCAAAACATACTATAAAGCTACGGTGGTGAAAACAGCATGGTATTGGCATAAGGAGAGACATATAGACCAATGGAATCGAATTGAAAGCTCTGATATAGAACCTCACATATACAACCACATAATATTTGATAAAGCCACCAAACCCTCTCAACTGGGAGAGAGTGGCCTATTCAACAAATGGTGTCTGGAGAACTGGATAGCCA
This sequence comes from Dasypus novemcinctus, assembly GCF_030445035.2. Taxonomy (NCBI): domain Eukaryota; kingdom Metazoa; phylum Chordata; class Mammalia; order Cingulata; family Dasypodidae; genus Dasypus; species Dasypus novemcinctus. The sequence goes on along the minus strand of NC_080673.1, from coordinate 143,418,970 downwards.
TATGTAGAAGAATGAAAGAGGATTACCATCTCACACCTTATACAAAGATCAACTCAAGATGGATCAAAGACCTAAATATAAGAGCCAAGACCATAAAAACCTTAGAAAGCAGTGTAGGGAAACATCTACAGGACCTTGTAATAGGTAATGGATTTATGAATATCTCACCAAAAGCACGAGCAGCAAAAGAACTAATAGATAAATGGGACTTCCTCAAAATTAAAGCCTTCTGCACCTCAAAGGAGTTTGTCAAGAAAGTAAAAAGGGAGCCCACACAGTGGGAGAAAATATTTGGCAATCATATATCTGATAAGAAACTTATAACTTGCATATATAAAGAACTCCTATATCTTGAAAATAAAAAGATAAACAACCCATTTAAAAAATGGGAAAAAGACTTAAACAAACACTTCTCCGAAGAAGAAATACAAATGGCAAGAAAGCACATGAAAAAATGTTCCAAATCTCTAGCTATCAGGGAAATGCAAATCAAAACCACAATGAGATACCATCTTACACCCATAAGATTGGCAGCTATGAAAAAAACAGAAGAATACAAGTGCTGGAGAGGATGTGAAGGAAGGGGAACACTCATCCACTACTGGTGGGAATGCAGAAGGATCCAACCATTCTGGAGAACAGTATGGCGGTTTCTCAAAAAACTAGCCATAGATTTGCCATATGACCCAGCAATTCCACTGCTGGGAATATACCCAGCAGAACTGAAAACAAGAACACAAACCAATATATGTACACCAATGTTCATAGCAGCATTGTTCACTATTGCCAAAAGTTGGAATCAACCCAAATGCCCATCAACAGACGAGTGGATCAATAAAATGTGGTATATACACACAATGGAATACTACTCGGCTGTAAGAACAAACACACTACAAACACATGTGATAACATGGATGAATCTTGAGAACCTTATGTTGAGTGAAGCAACCCAGACATTGAAGGACAAATACTACATGACCTCAATGATATGAAATAAACAAGCTGCCCTAGATAGCAAGAGACTGAACGATAGGCTTGCAGGAAATCGGAGGGTGGAGGAAGGATATGAGCCGATGTCTGCAGGGGTGGAATTTAAGACGAGATGGTGGTAAGTATGAACACAAAGAAGAGATAAAAGGGGGGCAAGGGGTTGCCTTTGCTTGGGACTTTGCGGGTTTGAGGGTGGCTGGGGAGGGACGGGTGGGTAACGTTGCCCAAAAGTGGGGGGAGGGAGGGGTAGCATACGAACCAGGAGAGGGTCAGGTGTTGGTGGAGAGTAAAATGCTGAGAAAATCATATCAAAATATAATAAAGAGGGTTACCTGTTTAGAATGCTCGGAGGGGAGGGTCTGATGCAGGACGGGCTCCTGGGGAATGTCTAAATGCTCATTCTGCCAGAGTGGGTGACACCATGGGGTAGAAACCCAAGTAGTGAGAGTGGGGGTGGACCCACATCCTGGGGAGGACTAATGCCATCCAATAGAGGGAACTGTATCCCTCGAGAGAAAGGGTGGCTCCCAGGGCATTGGGGCAGTTGAGCAAGTTAGGCCCTGAACACTATTCCATCTATCTCTGGAAGTGGCTCCTCAGGAAACGGAGGTTGGCTATCACTGAGGGCACCAAGGTGGAAGGGAAAATGGACGTTAAATGTGTGGAACCAAAGTAAATGGGGGGTAAGAGAGGAGTTTCTTGAGAGTACACAAAGATGGATATAAAACATGTAATATTACACCATAACATATAGGAGATGACAGACTGATAATGTAAACCATAATGTAAAACATAGGATAACTAAAAATGTAAAGAACTGTGTATCCTAAAGTATGCACCATAATGTAAGCACAGATGTCACCTTGTTAGAAAGCTAATGTCTCAGACTCTGTACATCACTTTAAGTAAATATGATATGAATAGGGCGTAAGAGTATCACTGTGGAAGGGAAAAGGTTTTCTGGTGGATGTGTGGGAGTGCTGTATATTATATATATACATTGCTGTGGTCTAGGACTCCTGTGAAGAAAAGCTGAATAATTTGGGGGGGGGGAAAAAAAAAGAAAAAAGAAAAAATAGGATGTGGAATTTTTTCAAGTCAACATTCTTTATCTAAGTTCTTTATCTAACTTTATTCAAGCTCTTTATCTATCCTTTAAACTCATCGCTATATGCCATTCCCTAGTAAGGGACCATGACATTATATTGGGCTTCAAATTTCGGGGAGTTCTGGATCACAGAGTGTTTCAACAATGGCAATGGAGGGATACTGGTATGGGATACCAATGACAGGTGATATATGACTGACAGGGAGCTGTACAGAACATATGTCCAGGGTGCATGGTAATGTTTGGATATACTCATAGTGGCAACAATTAAAAACCACAGTAGGGGGGGTACTGGGTTCCTGGCCAGTGGTGCTCTGTCGTGGTCCCTAGGGGAGCAGCGACAGTCTCCCAGGTACAGTGGTGGGGACCGGGAGGGAGTGAGGGTTCAACAGTGAGCCCCAGATGCTAATGACTATGCTTGTGAGCTGATGAACCCAAAATAAGAACAAGGCCTAGAGCAACTTTGTGCCTGGGAATTTCCTTCTGTCAGCCTTCATGTTACTCAAATGTGGCCAGTCTCGAAGCCAAACTCAGCATGTAAATGCAATGCCTTCCCCCCAGCGCGGGACATGACACCCGGGGATGAGCCTCCCTGGCAACGAGGGACCACTATCAACTACCAACTGATGATGCAACTGGAAAATGACCTTATACGGAAGGTTCAATGCGGATCAGCAGAATATCCATGTCTACATAAAATACCATGACTTTAAAATGCTGTTTGACCTAAAGTAAGGGGGAAATGGAAAGGAGAAATGAGTTTATATGGCTACGAGTTTCTAAAAAAGAGTCTGGAGGCTGGCAGAAGGTTTGCCCTCATGCACAACTGAGCAGAGTCAGAGAGACAGATAAAGCAGATACAACCCCCAGATATTGGTTCCTTTGAGGGCTAAAGAGACCCATGGGAGTTATGGTCATGGCCGATGGGGTTAACTACCAGGGCAGAGGGCCCCTCTTTGGAAATGGTGTTTATGTGTGATGAATCTGGACTCAGATGGGATCTCCCTTCATAAGACTTTCATGCTAATGTCCTGGAGGTGCAGTTAATGTTGGGGTTTAAGATATATTTAGGGGATTTGAATCTCTGGACTGACAATGTGATAGCCAGATCCTGAGCCTCAACAGACTCCAGCACCTACAATCTGATTTATTGGACTTACCACACTCAGCTAAGATGGAGTTGAAGAAGGACAACCACCACACCATGGAGCCTAGAGTGATTACAACTGAAAATGGGAGGATTGCATCCAGCATCCAGGTGAAATCTGAGCCTCCTCTTGACATAGAGGTGCAATGGACACAACCAATCCAATGTCCACATAGAAGAGGTGGCATTGGATTGGGAAAAGTGGACATAATGGACAAAGGGTATGGGGAAAGGCAGGAAGAGATGAGAGGTGGAGGCGTCTTTGGGACATGGAGCTGCCCTGGATGGTGCTTCAGAGGTAATCACCGGACATTGTAAATCCTCACAGGGCCCACTTGATGGAATAGAGGAGAGTATGGGCCATGATGTGAACCAATGTATATGAGGTACAGAGGTGCCCAAAGATGTACTTACCAAATCCAATGGATGTGTCATGATGATGGGAACGAGTGTTGTTGGGGGGGGGAGAGGGGGGGGTGGGGGGTGGGGTTGAATGGGACCTCACATATATATTTTTAATGTAATATTATTACAAAGTCAATAAAAAATAAAAAAATTAAAAAAAAAAAGAATGCTTATTATCTGTTGGTGAGAATGTTGAATGGTATAGCCACTGTGGAGGACTGTTTGGCCGTTCCAAAAGAAGTAAAATATACACTTGTCATGTGACCCATCAATACCAGTACTAGATACAAACCCAGAAAAAACTGAGATAAAGACACAAACAGATATCTGCACACAAATGTTCATAGCGATGTTATTCACAATTGCCAAATTTGGAGACAATCTTGGTGACTATCAACTGATGAATGGATAAACCAATTATGGCATGTATTAGCCAGCTGAAGGGATGCTGATGCAAAATACTTGAAATCTGTTGGCTTTTATAAAGGGTATTTATTTGGGGTAGAAGCTTAGTCACACGGCCATAAAGCCTAAGTTACTTCCTTCACCAAAGTCTGTTGTCAAGTATTGGAGCAAGATGACTGCCAGTCTCTGAAAGAGTTAAGTCTTCCTTTCTCTTAAGGCTCCATGGTCCCAGCTCCTTCAGATCTCAGCTATAGACTGGCATAAGGCTTTGTCTTTCTCCCTCGGGTTCAAGTAATTCTAGGTTCAGCTACTCTATTCTCTCCCACAAGGTCAGTTGGAGACTAACATGCTCTCTCTCTTCCCAGGGCTTCTGCCGTATTTATAGAGCCATCTCTATTCTCCCATACTCTTCTGTGTGTTTGCTTCCTGGGGCTCCAACATCAAAACTCCAACTTTCTCCTCTCCCTTGTCATTTTCTCACCATCCTACTGAGGTGGCTAAAACAAAATCTTAATCATAATTTAATCAAGTAAAAGTGAAACCTCTGATTCCAACACAATGTAATACACTGAGAGGAACAACCCAGCTAACAAATACAATCCAATATCTATTTTTGGAATTCATAAACAATGCCAAACTGCCCCATTCCACCCTCTGAATTCTAAGAGAGATTGCAATATTAAAAACAAGAGAAACAAAAATCCTTAGTACAATGCTAAGTAGAAAATCCTATCACAATCAGTTTTAAAAAATACAGTTTTTCTTGGGGCAAAATCCCATCTGGCTGTAGACCTCTGAAATGTACAAAACAACTTACCTACTTCCCATATACAAATGGACAGACAAAGGATAAATATTTGTGATACAATAAGGATAAATTGAGAGGGAAACATGAGCCATGGCTCTACAACAGTTCTGAAAACCAGAAAGGCATATTTCATTAGAATTTAAAGTCTAAGAATTCTTAAATTGATGTTTTTCTTTTCTTCCTGCATCCTCATGGGGTCCCACCTTATCCACAGACTTGCCCAATGGCCATTTTGTTGGCTCTACCATCATCAAGCTTCTGGGTGGCAAATGAGCCCAGACCTCTCCTCTCCCTCCAAGAGTGTGTGTGGAGGGGTCATTGCCGCACTTTACCCAATTTTGGGTTAGAGTCTTAACTCTCATTGTACAGTGAAGTGAAGGCAAACTCCTCCCTAAACTCTGGTGTGCAGGTCCAACCCTCTCAGAGCAAAGAGTCGGCAACTTGGCCTTCTCTAATCCATGGGGCCAGGGAGAGCCCAATTTCTCTCAGACCTATGGGATGTTGACCTTACACTCCCTAAATTTAGGGTGATGTGCTCCACCTTCCCTGTACCCTGGGGTAGAAAAACTCTTCCAGAAGAGTAGGAGGAAATATCTACCCTCTTCAACTGCTGGGGTATATTCACCCTCTCTGTACAGATGGGTAGGGTTCCTCTCTTGGTCTGAGAAGATGTCTTAATTCCAGATCCCAGCTTCCATGGTTTTCCTCTTAAGCTGTTTCCCTTCCCATCTTTCCCCTATATGTCCCTTTTAGTTCAAGCTGACAGTGGTTTTGTTTATACAGCTCTCTCAAAAAACTTGTATGTTTAGGATACAAGAAGCAGGGGTCCAAACCTTCAGAGAGTAAGACTTCCCACAAGTCTTTCATTTTCAATCCTTATTTACGAGTTTCAAGTTTAGTTAAGTCCTCATATGGGGCACTATTGTGTGATGGCTTGATTTCCAAAGAGGAATGGAATTTCCAGAATTACTTTCTAGTTCATTGTGACCAAAAACTTGGTTTTCAGCTTATCTCTCTCATCGAACATTTTACTATAAGCTACAAGGGGAAGTCAAGCTACATTCACCAAGTTTACTTTTGAAAATTCTTTAGCTAGCTCTCCAGGCTTACAATTTTCTAATTCTGCCTTCCTTATACTCTTAGTAAGTTCTCTGAAACTTAAAACATGGATTGCCTTTCTTCCATTTTCCAATAATAACTTTATCATTTATTTCTAAGGCCTCATAAAATGTTATTTTAGTATCCATATTCCTACCAACAATTTCAAGCATTCTAGGCTTTATCTATCAAGCATTTCATAATTCCTTCAAAAAATATTCCTTACCCATTTATAATACCGTTCCAGCATTTTGGAATTGGCAAAAGCACTAGTCCACTTTCCAATGTGCAGGCGAGTTGAACATTGTTAGGTGGAAATGTGTGTGTGTGTGTATATATATATATATATATATATATATATATGCATGTCTGTTATTATTTTTACTTATTAAGTATGGTTTAAGGTATTGTATACATTTGCCAGGTTGACAAGGGGTGGACTGTGATGGTTAAGCTAATGTATCAACTAGGCCAGATAATTGTATCCAGTTATTTGGTCAATCAAGCACTGGGTAATTGTAATACAAGATCATTTATGGACTTTAGTCATCAGTGAGTTTACTGCATAGATGGTTGATTGCACCTATGATCAACCAGGGACACTGCTGTCAACAATGAGTGACATCTTATCCAATCAATTGAATGCCTTAAAAGGGGAAGTGATTTCAGCATTCAAAGATAATTTCCCAGTTCATCTTTGTACCAAAAAATGTCTCCCAGAAACTCATCAAGTACTTGCACTAGACTTTCATCAAAGCCCCTGCTTTGCAGCTTCCCTGCAGAATCTGGACTTGTGTATGCCCATGGTCACATGGGGGAATTTTATAAAATATCATCTTATTTACAGATATCTCCTGTTGATCCTGTTTCCCTAGAGAACCCTGAATAATATATGGTGTATATACATGATAGACTATTATGCATAAGAAATGACGTCTTTAAGTTTACGACAATATGGATGAAACTAGAGGACATTATGTTGAGTGAAGCAAGCCAGACACAAGAGGACAAATACTGTACAATTGCACTATCATGAACTAAATATACTGTGTAAATTCATGGAGTTTATAATTAGAATATAGGTCATCAGAAAATTGAAAGAGGGTTGAATATGGAAAGCTGAGAGTTAATCTGTATAGAATTGTTTATAAGGTTGTTTGTAAATGTTTGGAAATGAATAGATATGTTTAAAACACATCATGGTGTTTGTAACTAGCAGTATTATTGTATGGGTATGACATTGGTTGAAAAGGAAGGTCTAAGGTCATATATGTTATATAAGGAAAGCTAAAAGCTACAATGTGGGATTGTATAAGATAGTGAAACCTCATGAAAAACATGAATATGGGTGACATGGCTATGTAAGACTGTTTTTGCAAAATATTAATGCAATGTACTAGAACGAATAAAAAAGAAAAGTAGCTATGTATGGCATGTGAGGCATAGAAAGATTGAGAGTTGATGAGGTTTTAAAAATGAATGTGTTCTAGGGTTGATTGAGGTAATAATGCACAAACATGATTATACCTAATACCATTATTTTAGTCTTTGAGTGGATTTATGCTTTGTTAATATGTATCAATAAAATTGAAAAAAAATATAACTGAAAATAAGATTGCCTGTTTGGTTGGAATTATGTCGAGAGAATAAAAGTCATTAAGGATGACTTGCAACTTTTTTCATGAAACTTGGAAAATTTGGTTTGCAATATATTGGTATGGTCAAAATTGTAGGAGAACCTGAATTAGGAGTGATGTTGGGGAAAACAGGTATTTCTTTTAACTCAGAATAATATTGAGAAGCCTTTTGGACATTATTATATAGATGTCAAAGAGGCATAAAAATATGTGTGATTTTGGTTCTGAGAAGAGATATATACTATGAATATAAATTTGAGAATCATCTACATAGAAGAGATATTTAAAAGCTAGGATGAAACTACCAAGGAATTTAAAAGAAATAGAATAAATTACAGAAAAATAATATCCAACTAGATAGGTAATCTGAAAAACAGGCTTAAATATCTATCATTTTTTGAGATATGAATAACTTCATGAAAAAGAGTAAACGTTTTTATATGATAAAAATAAATATTATTTACCTAATAAAATTGAGCATGTTTTCTTAATGTTGCATGTAAAATTATGATACAAATTTTGGGAGAACTATGCTCTAAAGCTGTTGGTATTTCATTCTGTGAATGTACATTAAATAGCTTAGGGATTTTTGTAAATCTAACAAACACTACTCAGGAAAAATTTAGGAATCTTATTTCAATTCCATGAGGAAATATTATCTGGTTTAAAGACAAAATGATGCAAATTTTCTTTCATGGTCCTCTGGGAGGGACATGATGGGATAGAGAAGAAAGGTTGCAAACTCAGTATTTTTTGCAGACATTTCTGTCAGAACTCTTCTTTTATTGATATAGATTATTTGTGGGGGAGCTGTTCATCTCTTTGCAGATAACCTGAGCTGTATGAGTCTTGAGCTATGCATATGGGACAGTGAGAACTGCAGCCCTGCCCTTGGTAACCATGACAACAACTCCAGTCCTGGAAAAACAGTTTAGCAATGCAAACTCTATAAACTTTAAATATTCAGGGAGAATACAAATCAAATGTGTTAAAAGCTTCCATGGACTGTATGAAGTCCATGCTAAAAGCTTACTTAGGATGTGGAAGATAGATGTTAAGTCAAGCTTATTGAGCATTGAAACAAAGAAACATTTGGCTCTTCCTCTGTATTAAAAAAAAAAACAAAACAAAAAACCTCAAAATCTTGTTCAGGACTCGGGTTTTGAACAGAAAGCTCCTGAGTCTGGTCAGCTGTAAATAAATTACTTTTTCCTTCCTCAAATTATTCCTGTATTCTTGCCTTTCTATATGCAAATAATTGAACTTCTCTCAACTTCTACAACATTTTGGGGGGCTCTCCTGGGATTTGCAAATGAAGGCTACCCCTTCTGGATCCCCAAGGAAGCTGGGAGGACTCAGGTGAACCCCACCCTGGGTGCCCCTGGATTGCATTTAATCTAGAAAAGATGTGGGCTCCACTAGAATCTTCCTGATGAAAATTGAGGTCAATGGAAGGTCTGAAAAAAATTCTGGGAATGAAAAAGGCTCCAAACAAGGAAAATGATAAAATGATCCCCAGGGTCATAGTGCAGGAAAAGCCTAATTCTAAAATTAGGAGGTAGCCTGATCCACTTTCTAAGGGAGGAGGCCCCAGTACTCCTGAGAATATGGGAAGAAGCTGTCTCCTTCAGGTCTGAAAGGAAAGGGGGAAAAAAGGGGAAAAGCCTGGTGTTTTGGGTTTGTCAAACTGCATGTTAGTATCTGGTTTTGGTCTTGTCTCCACAGAGATAGTGAAGGCTTGATTATAATAAGAAGGAAGTTTATAGGTTTGAGTCCTAATGTCCTGGAAATTTGTCTGGATTTTGAAAAACTTGTTTACAGGAAAATGAATTGGCTTTCTAGCAAAGCTTGGTCTGGGTGTAAAGTTAATCAGTGAAAAGGTCTAGCTGGAATCTTTTGTTATGGTGAATTTGCTTTATGAACAGCAGGCATAAGCAGGAAATCCTGTTCAGATGTTAATGTTAAGAGTTCTCTCTTTCTAAAGTTTGTAATGGCTGCAGGCGCAGCCATGCCAAAGAAAATTTTTATAGAACTTGTAAGTCAGAATAATAAATTTTGTGCTTCTGTCTATGCCAGCTCAATACTAGTGTTAGAATTGTATATTATGTAAAGTGGTAAAATTTGGTTAAGCTGACAAAAGAGTTAATTGATTGTAGTTTATAAAGCAAAAACCGTGGCATGAATGTGAGTGTGCATGTTCTGCTGTCTTGTCTCTCTGGATCTGTTCCATTTGCCAGAACTCAGGGATTGTCTGTGTCCATATCTGCACCACACGCCCAAGTTTTATGGAACTGGCCCAGTCAGGGTGGCTGGTGGAGCCAGTGACTTGAATTATAGCCCTGCCAGGACAGGGGTTCCCCAGGAAAGGCACCTAATTTGAAAAGTTCTTTCAAGCCATTTTAGTAGCCTATAACTTGCTACCATCACCTTATCTCCCCTCCTCCCTTTAGGAAGATGCATAACAAAAGCAGAGAGCTGGGAAGGGGGAGTGGCTTTCCACATTCCAGTGAATCCATGCCTTCTATTCATAAACCACATTCCTATCAAATCACTGATCTACCTGGAAGGAGGGAGGTAAGTCTTTGTAGTCTCTTTTGTAAGTCTATGTAGAAATGCTTTGAAATGTTTAAAACTGTAAACTGGTAAAATACGTTGGTCTAAAAGAAAGAGACTATAGCTTGAAAACAATAAGCCTCTAATCACTTGGTAGCCCTTTTAATGGTTTGGCTGGGAGCAATCAGCAGTAAGTGTCATACGATACTGAAAAAAGATAGGAGAACTATGGAGGATTATTACTAATAAGGTTCTTGTAATTTAATTAATGTATCTAATTCATTTTAAAGTAAAACATACTAAGAACTATAGCTAAGAATTAAAATCACTATATAAGTACCCTTGTGTGTGTGTGTGTGTGTGTGTATGTTAGTAGCTGGGGCTATTGCAATGGAGTAAATGATGTAGCCTGGATTTCAGCTATTGTGGTGGTAATTGTAGTCTGCATTTATTTGTGATTCCTGGAAATCTGACCCACCCCTTAACAATTCAGCTTAACAATTAAACTTTAAAATCTTATAGTTAAATTAGAAAAAAAAAGGGGGAGGGGGTTCATGCATATCACTTTTGTGCCATTCTAAATCATTTTTTTTGCTCTTCTCATTTCCTCTTTACCCTTTTAAAGGAAAACTGACTTTTTCCTTGACCTTTAAAATAATATTAATTAATCCTGATTAGCCATCAGAAATCAGAAATAACTGTTGTCAGGTTTTCCAAAATAAACAATATTCTTCCTAGGGTACCAGGCCTTCCTAAGCAACCCCTCATTGTTCAGGCTGTCTCAGAGAAAAAATGAGTAAAAGCTACCCAGTTTCTTTCCAGTCTAAACAGAAGCCCAAATGCTTGCCAGGTTCCCTCCAAATAGCAATTTTTGTCAGGCTTTGCCACCATATCCAGCCGACTCCTAACCCCATTGCCTGCATTAGTACCTGGTACATAATAAGTGCTCAGTAAATAAATTGATGTGTTTAAAACCTCTCAGGGAATTTACTATAAAGCATTTCCTCTAATTGTTGTTTTAACTGATTCATATGTGTGTATGTGTGCATATGTATGACTTCTATACTAATGTAATGCTACCTGCCATATTAGAGGGTGTATGGCTGTGTGCACCAGTGGTGAGACTTCAGATATAAAATGTTATAGCCCTTGATCATATACATAAATATATATATATATATATTACTCTATGTTTGTAATTCTTTAATTATAAACAGAGAAGTAAAAAGGGAGGTTTTAAATAACAAATTGGTGTTTCTGTATCAAACTATTCATATCTGCCTATTTCCTCAATTTATTAAAATTAAATACGCAGTTATATAAGATATATATATATATATTTCTAAAACCCAAATTAAACTAATGGTATAAAAGGTCATGTAAAATCTAAATATACAGAACTGTTAAAAGGCTATGAAATCCTCATTAAATTATAATAAAAACAAGTTAAATAATTGCTTTATATTTTAGAACCCAAAAGTGGATATGCTTTTGAAATTATTCAGTTTTAAAATTATCAAAAATAAAAGGTTTTACACTCCTGTAAAAAGGAAAACAACATTCTTTATTTAAACAATAACAATTTCAACCTGTTTGGCTTAAGTATCATCTCTTAAGTTTATAAAATATCAGGTTGGTAAGTTAGCATTGTATGTGTTGAATCTTTTTAAAATAATGGAAACTGTAAACTTGTGTTTCATGAAATTATATTAAAAGTGTAAAACTGCTCCCTTTCTCTCTTAGATTCAAGGGGTAGATTCCATTGGTTGCTAATTGTAATCTGAAGTAAATTTCAGTCTATAATTGTGGTCAATTGTAAAAAGTTTGTGAAAACATCTTCTAAACTGAAACATTTAAATGTTTCTAGTTCTAAAAGTCTTTATTAACTAAAACTTGAATTGGTATTAATGGCAAAAAGTAAAATTGTGGTAATAAAACCTGTCTGAAAGTCACTGCAAGGTGCATATTTAAGTAAATGGTAATGGAAAGTTATCTTGATTCCATTAGGAATCTTCTGTTTTCATTTTAACAATGAAAATAGTTTTTTCTTCTACAACTAAGGTAAAATGCCTGCTAATATCTTCATGGTAAAACTGTAAAAAGTAAACAAAGTCATTTAGTATATAATGGGTTGCATAAATATTTTTATATTTTTTTATATATTTAAAAATATATGAAAACAAGCGATACACTTTAACATTGTCAAACTCTCATGCATTCAAACCAGACCTTGAATACATTGCAGGTTGCCTCTCCATGTGAGATATTGTTTAGGCTGGTCACTGACCTCTCAAATAAAAATGTACAGCCAAGTGTACAATGGATATTGCCTCCAGACTGGCACTGTTCCATAGTACCAGAGAGCACTGTGCACTAGGCCAGTAAAATACTGGAAACTCTTTCTAGGATCAACAATGCTGTAATTTGCTCACTGTGTGAAGAACATGCTAAGTGGAGCCATGATTACCAGGATACTGTAAGTAAAACTTAAACACAATTGGCATTATGGCCTGTTCCCATGGAGCAATAACATGCAAAGTATTACAAATCTCAAGCTAAAAACTATTAATTGCAACTCAGAATCCTTATGCATTAAGTAATAAAGTACATTAAGCTGTACTTTTTATCTGTTGTAAATATATGCCTAATAATTATAACATTACCTTTTCTATTCTGGATAACGTACAAAAGTACATTAGACCTGTTAAATTCCTGGTAACTTCATTTTCTAAATAGTTAATAAATGTCTATAAAATAAGGTGGTGGTCTTAGCTGAAAACAGTGGGGCTACCAATGGATTGCAGGTTGCTACTTAATTGGTGCCAGGCTCAGCCACCCTACTACTCTATTAAACTCTACTGTGTAGCAAAATGTAGCTTGCTTGCTAGTAATGGGTCATCTATTGAACAGTCAAAATTATCAGAAATTATTCAATTAAAACCAAAATGTAAAAAAAAAAAACTTTATTCTGTAGTTCTGATCACTCCCACAGCTAAAAAAACCTAAGAGAATTTCCAACTTGGTGCACTAATCCTGAATGAAACCAACTGCCCAAAAGTTGCCAGTTCACCAGAAGCACCTGATGGAGCACACGAATGCCAATCATTAACAGCCTGAAATGCATGTTCAGAACAAAGTTAAGTACCTAATACTGTCATCTATTATAATTTCTCTCTGAAAATAAATAACTTAAAATATACATATAAATAAATATATTTATGTATATATACTGTTCTCCACCAACTTTTATGAAGGGTGCCATCTTTATAGACACCTAACCTTATCTACCTCTATAATCCAATGTCTTCTTTTAAAAAAACAAAAACAAAAACCAAAAAAACACAGGTATTCCAAAATTTTATTTAAGTTTGTTTCTTTCAGAATGAACATCTTATTAACCATATGAAAACTTCATCCAGCTTTGTACAGAATGCCAGATCCATCTTCCTCCAGTCAAAATAAAATAACAAAGTTTTTACACTTTGTTGTATATGGATTACACCCATGGCCAGCATGAAGTAGTAACAGAAAAGAGATCATCTCCCTTCAGCACCCCTTTAAGATTAAAGATGTAAACTCTCTAAGGGTAAAATAAAATTAATAAATGGATCTGGAGCTTAGCAGGAATTCCACATAAGCACCAATAGCCCCCAGGATGACTGCTGGGGAGCCCGCCCCCAGGATTCTACTGTCCAGAATGAGAACTTCTTCTGAAAGCAAGATAAACCCTGGATGTTACCCAGGAACTTTGTCTTTGGGACCTCACTGGGAAATTGATAAGTGAGATAATCAAGCAAAACAATGAACAATCACCCACCTCATTATTCCAACAATAATTATCCCAAAATTTAGTAAGATAAACTGGCATAAAGGGGGGAAATGATGTAGGCTATGGGTAGGGGTGCTGTTCATCTCTTTGCAGATAACCTGAGCTGTATGTCTCCTGTGCTATGCATATGGGACAGTGAGAACTGCAGCCCTGCCCTTGGTAACCATGACAACAACTCCAGTCCTGGAAAAACAGTTTAGCAATGCAAATTCTATAAACTTTAAATATTCAGGGAGAATACAAACAAAATATGTTAAAAGCTTCCCATGGACTGTATGAAGTCCATGCCAAAAGCTTACCTACGATGTGGAAGATATATGTTCATTTAAGCTTATTGAGCACTGAAACAAAGAACTGTTTGGCCCTTCCTCTGTATAAAAAAAAACTTGAAAATCTTGTTCAAGGTTTGGGTTTTGAACAGAAAGCTCTCAAGTCCAGCTGGCCATAAATAAATTACTTTTTCCTTCCCTAAATTATTCCTGAGTCCTGGCCTTTCTATATGCAAATGATTGAACTTCTCTTGACTTCTACAACATTATTATAGCATCATTGCAGAAAATCAGGTGGTGAGAAAGGTCATCAGCTTGCATTCAATGGGGAGAAGTACCCAGCTTTTGAAAGTGACACAGTCCTAAATTAGAGGTTTTATCTAAAGCCTTTTAAATTACTTAGCCCTGTATTTTTCCATTTAAAACAATAATTGTTTCCCCAAAGCACAACTTTTTTCATTAGTGGATGAAATAATTTGCAAGCATGTATTATCTAAAACAGATGATATTTTATTTTGACATATTTATACTAAAAACTATTAATGACATTTTGATTTCAATTCTTTGAAATTTGTTGAGGTTTTTTTTTTTTTTTTTTTTTAATAACCAGCATGTGGCCAGTTTGATAAAAGTTTCATATCCACATGAAAATAATGGACTTTCTCTGTCATTTAAGTTGTGTTTGTTATTTGGGTGCCTGAAATAACACACGTCCCTACTGATTTTTCCTATGCTCCTTTAAACTATTGAGAAAGATATTTTACTGTGTTCTGTGACTTATTGTTGTATATTTTTCTTTTAGTTTTCTCAAGTTTTGCTTTATATATTATGGAATTATAATACTGACTACATTGGTTCAGAATTTTTATCTTCTTGGTGGATTGACTATGTTATAAATAATGACTATCTCTTTAAAAATGCTTCTTGCATTAAAGTCCTTTTTATTTATTATTTCTATGAGTAAAACAGTCGGTCTATTTTGTTAGCAGTTTCATGTATGCTTTTTATCCATCATTTCAATTTTCACAATTGTACTAATATATTTTAATTGTGATACACCACTGAAATTATCATTTTTTAAAATTCTAGTTCATCAATCTTAGTCTTTAAATAGGAAACTTTAACATGTTTAGATTTTCTGTAATTATGCAAAGTTTTGTTATTATAGCCATCATCTAATACTGATTTTCTCTTCACCCAACCTGGTCTGATCCCTTGTTTTTTCCTTCATGGTTTTGTTTGGGATTAATCAAATACATACATCCCCCCTACCCCCCCGCTATGAGATTTTTAATTAAACAATTTTGACTGAAAATTTGGCAGTTTTCATGGATATTAAACTTTCATACATGACGTTATATCTAGAAAATGATCACTACTTGAACCATCTCTTTCAATACTAGGATGTACAACATTTAATCAGGCCAAGACATCAGGCTCTTCCTCACACCCTGAGATTCGTAAATACATCCAGACAATAGCAGCAGAAATAGGCTCCTTTCTTCATATCCTTTCTCCTTTTCCCTGGGTCCAGGCTACTAGCATCCAGCTTGCCTTAGTAACTGTCTAATGGTGTCAAATACTTCTTAATTTCACTCCATCACCAATTTTAGTTGTTCTCTGTGGGGACTGCTTGTTAACATAGCAACAGTGACTAATGAAGACATACTTAACATCTTCATTGTTCCTTTTATTTCACAAATTTTATTTCTGTAGGTATATTTCTTAAATAAATAAATATGAGACTTTTATCTGTCATATAAAAGCCATGTCAAAACTACAAATTTGTATTTTATTTTTCCATAGACTTAGATGGTAGTACATTTTTTTCCCTATATTGCAGAAACATTTTAGCATTTCAAAAAAAGGCTGGTTTCGATAACACAACCAGTTTATTCAGAATTCTATCATTGCCTTCTAAGTAGTGTTTCCTTAGTGTCAGGCACTTTTCTACATATTTTACTAAGAGGAAATAGTTATTCAAGATGCCACAACTACTAACATTGGAGCATTGCTATAGAATTTAGTTTGTGGCAATAAATTATCTATACATACATAATTTCTATATATTTTTGATAATTCTTGGATTATCAATAATTTCTTAAAGTCCAGAATACCTCTGTTAAAATTTCATCTTGGTCAGTATTAAATATTGAACTTTGGGGAGGTTACTCATCATCTTTATGAGTGAATTTCCCTAATTTGTAAAGTAGGGAAATAATGGTATTCAGTAGAAATTTTATGAAACATAGCTGACTTAATTGTTAAAATCTTAGACAACAGGTGGGGGGAAGGAGAGAGAAATAAATTAAAAAAATAAATCTTTAAAAAATAATCTTAAAACAATACCCATACTTGGTGTACACTAAATGAGTGTTGCTAAAATATATTTAGCAAGATATAATTTTAGTTGGAAAAATAATCTTAAAACTAAGCCAAATGCATTTATTTCCCAATATAGGTTTAAATGAGTAAAGTTATTAAAGATATATTTTTAGCTAATGTAGTACGCAGTTTCAGCCAATAAAAAAATATTTATTTGGCTACATGGCATTAAAATTTAAGGAATTCTTAAATGTTATAAAATACCATATTTAGTATTAAATATATAGTGGTAGACCTTGGTTATAGAAATACTTCAATATTTATTCCTCAACTGTAACAAATGTACCACACTATTGTAAGATGTTATCAATAGGGAAAGATATAGGAGGGGATGGGGTTAAGGAATATGGGAATACTTTATACTTTTGATGTAACTTTTCCATAATCTAAAATCTCTTTTATAATAATTTTATATTATATATAAAGTATATATATTCCATAGCATAAAAGAAATTCTTAAATGTTAAATATCAATAATAAATAATAATTAGTGTTAAATATATTATATATTACAAAATATTTTTTTATAATCATGTATTTCTCAAAACTGCTTTATTTCCTTTGCATCAAATTTACGACTTGCTCTTTTTTCAGTGGTTCTACCTTAGTTCTTTCTTAAATTTGCGATATCAAGACAAGCCTTTTCTTTTCTCTATTATCTAATTTTTAAAAATTGTAAAGAATATCTTTCTTTTATAATCTTCCTTATCATTTATTCTATGAATTGCTTATCTAATAAGATGTTTCAAACATTACTTTTACTTTTGTTCCTTTAATTTGCATAGATGATATTACTAAGAATTATCTTGCCTTTATTTTGAAAGATCCTCTCTCACCTTAGACTCTGACACAAACAAATTGCACACTAATTTTCCACTAGTGTCTTAGATTTGATTTGCTACTTAAAAGGTATTTGAACAGAAACCACAAGGCCATCACTATACACTATACAAGATTTATTTTATAACATAACTAATTTAACCTAACATTTTGGTTTATCATCTAAGAAACATAGCATGAACTACAGAAAGATCTGGATTCAAATCCTTGCTCCACTAAAACTTCTCTTCAATTTCTCTTTTCATGAACTACAACAAATATTGCTTCTCCATTATGCTAGTTTTTGAGGAAAAGCAATTACATAATTGTTTCCATCTTATGGAATAAAAAGAACACAATATGAGTTTTCAAGCAACAGTATGGATTATTAAAACTGAAATGAATGTTGACATGTCAAGGAAAAAATTCAATGAATAATTAAGGGAAGATATGTAAAGGATACCATTCATCCTTTCAAACTATCCCTGACTTAGAAATACAGCAGCATTAATATGGCTTTAGAAAAGTATGTTTACGATCTTTACTAAATCTAACATAAAACATTTTATAATTTTTAACTTTCTACTAGAGCACATAATTGATGAGCTACAAGTTGTATGTGTGCCTGTGTTTTAATGAGTGAGTTAGTATGTGGTAAAATAATAGAACACAAATTGGTTTGAACTACCTCACTATAGGAGTTTCAAATTATAATAAAGACAGAACCTCTCTTGCATACTAATTGATTTGCTCTCTGTGATTCTTGTTATGTGTCCCAACATATTCACTGGTATCAATCAGGAACTCCAACTGCAGATGTACAACAAACAGTGCACTCCAGCAGCCACTGTAAACCACACATAACAGAAGAAAAGTGGTCAAAGATACCAAGTTCATTACAGAAAAGTTATTTTTCTTTTCTTGACATAATTTCATCTTCTTCAAAATGAATATAATCTCATAATATCATTATTAGACTTTTAAACATTATGATTAATTTGAGTAAGTTTATATATTAATTGATTAATGACGGCTTACTATGTGACTCAAATAATCTCTCTTTAAACTAATATTCTCTTTATTATAGTAGCATTACTCTCTATTGAGAGAGCATTTTGGTCACATAATGAGTTTTCATTACTTGTTGGCTAATATTACCTTCTGTGGTAACTGTAGGACCTTTGTCGCTTAAAGCAATAACTAAAATGTGGAAAGGTAGGTGGTTACTTCAATGTGTCTGTCAAAACCTAATGGCGTATAGATATACAGAAATGCAGTACATATTTTTACAACACTAGATTACTTAAAGAATATAACATACTTTATTGTCATGCTTGATCTTTATACATACTCTTTCCTTTACTAGAATAATCTTCTGCTTTCCCTCCACCTCTCCCTTACCTATGTTTTTTCTACTTACATGTCACTTCTGAAAAGACATTCTGGTTTCCATCAAAAGACTCATTAAAACCTTCTCAATAATAATAATAATAAACCAGTTTTATTTTAATAAAGTAAAGGAGTTGGAGACTCAGAAAATATTGTTTAATGACAAAAATTTAGCTTCACATATTAAAGAGGTATTGCATAAATTTCATCATATTGTTCAGAGGAGATTACAAGGATGTATTTGGGAAATTCTTCTTGCTAGTTCAAGGATAATGAATGATATTTATTATTTACCATGCTGAGAATATGAGTCTAGAGGAAATAGAAGAAAACAATGTAAATGATACAAATAATCCTCTCATACCTTCTTAATGGAAAAATAATATAATACATAATATCCACAAGTTTCAAAATTTTAGTGTTTCCGATTCATGAATGTGTTACTGATTTCCAATCTATGGAAGAGAAAGAAAAATTGGGTCTAATACAGGTATGTTTTTTTGCTTTTGTTTTTTAATTGGTGAAGTCAGTTTTATGTAAGGTAAAGGTGATTGGTATAATGAAGAAGATTGAGGAAAAGCAATGAAAGTCATATGACAAAAAAACAAGTCTTTAGTCAGTGTCCTGGTTTTCCCCCAGAAGGCTCTGTATCCAGAAAGATCAGTAAACAAAAATGAAAAGTAGTCCTGGGTGAGTCCAGTGAACTGAAGAGTAGGTGTTGCAACTCTATTGAGATTCAGGGTCCAGCTGGCACATGAACAGCCCAAACATTTAGTCTCTTGGACATATACCTATCAATCCTATTAAAATAAATGGGTTAAAATAAATGGTTAAAATAAATGGGTCAAAAGAACCATGTTTAGGGAAATCACAACTGAGTCCAACTCTGTCCAGGAGACTACTAACAAGGATATGATGATGGACAATGATCATCCCTAGGAATTGAGAGAGTTTACAACTACAAGCAAGAGAGTCCCATCCATCTGCCCCATTGCATCAAAGCCTCCTCTCAATTAGAGGTAGAATGGGCATCACCATCCTAGAATCCTTGGGATTGGGGAATGAACTATGGACTAAGTTGACTTACTGGTATTCTGTAGATTTATTGTGATTCTAGCAATGGAAGAAATTATATCATTGGTGTGGAGACAATGGCCACTGGAGGTTCTAGAGGGAGGGAGAGGGAAAAATAGGTGAAATATGGGGGCATTTTCAGGACTTTGGAATTGTCCTGGATGACATTGCAATAACAGATACAGACCATTATGTATCTTGCCATAACCTACAAAAATGTGTGGGAAAGAGTGTAAACTACAATGTAAACTATAATCTATGCTTAGTGGCAGTGCTCCAGAATGTTTTCATCAATTATAACAAATGTGCCACACTAATGCACTAATGAAGGCTGTCGTTAATGTGGGAAAACGTGGGAGGTACAGTGAGCGGAGCATATGGGAATTCCTTATTTTATGTAACATTTATGTAATCTAAATATCTTTTTTAAATTTAAAAATACTAAAAAAAAGAAAAGTGGTTAGAAATTACAAATATGTAGACAAGATTCAGGCATTGTAAGGGTAGCAAAAGTACTTTCCTATAAAATCTATTACATCCATTTCTAATTCTTTGCTTTGTTCACCAATTTAGTAAAAGCAGAATCATATCTTGAAACTCCTTAATACCAAGAATTGTGAACCTTCTCAGATTTTATTCTAGCTACAAGCTAATAAGTACTTATTATTACATCATGGAAGGTAGCAGAAGACAGACAGTCCCTGGGACTGAATCAAATGACTTTATTACTTGAGGTGAAGGCAATAACCAGAATTTCCTATTTGTGAGTTTCCTGTGTCTTCCAAGTTCCATAGAAACTATTCAAAAGAGTCCAAGAAAGATGCCTGAATATGCAGTGTGTTATATTACAGGAAAGTAACACTGCCCTTTAAGAATTTTCTGTGATTAAAGTGAGTGGAAGCAAGACTCTTCTCTGAGAAGAGGGGCATTTTACCTCTTCTTCAAGGCTGTTTGTTGCAAACACAACCTTGAGAAATGTCCATGGTAAAGAAGAGTCAGAGGTGGCGGACTTGGCCCAGTGGTTAGGGAGTCTGTCTACCACATGGGAGGTCTGCGGTTCAAACCCTGGACCTCCTCAACCCGTGTGGAGCTGGCCCGTGAACAGTGCTGATGCGTGCAAGGAGTGCAAGGAGTGCCCTGCAACCCAGGGGCGTCCCCCGCGTAGGGGAGCCCCACACACAAGGAGTGCGCCCGTGAGGAGAGCCTCCCAGCACAAAAGAAAGTGCAACCTGCCCAGGAATGGTGTCGCCCACACTTTGCCAGCCACTGACAACAACAGAAGCGGACAAAGAAACGACGCAGCAAATAGACACAGAGAACAGACAACCAGGGGAGGGGGGAATTAAATAAATAAATACATCTTAAAAAAAAAAAAAAAGAAGAGTCAGAGATTTGCTTTTTTGGCATAGTCAGCAAAAATGTCAAGGGAATCTCAGTACATGAGGTAAATTTCCTCCCCTTACACTTAAAAACTATTGATAGTCTGCCAGGAAGAGTAGCCACTCAAGCTAACAGTAAGATAAGAGAGATTGAAAGAAGAGTAGACTGACAAAAACCGAGGGTGAATGGCCTTTAATTACCACAGAGAGGGAAAAAAATTCTTGTACATGCAAGCAATTTTACTACACAAACAATGAGGGGGACAATAAATATAACATCTCAGTAAAAGAGATGTCATTTGCTATTAACATAAATTTGAAATGAAAGAAAACTCACTACATTCAATACTCTTTAAGTTCCTCTACATAGAAATACATATTTTTAAAACACTATAAACTTCATCAGATGCTCTTTATCACTTTGATTCAATCATACTTTTGGAAAATTTTCAGTATTATTTAGGAATTAACTTGCACAGAGCATATTAAAACTAAAATATAATTTAGAACAAGATTAAAATGAATAATACATTTTTATATTGAAACAGTATATCAGAAAATATGTAGATCAAGGTACTGTTTTTCTTCTTCAACTAATAAATAAGGTCAGTATATAATTTTCAGAGAAATAATGAATATTGTGCAAATAATACTCAATTGTCATTAACAACTTTTAAATAGAGTATTCTATATCAGCCCACATAATCGCCCCACAGAAAACCATGAACCATATTACCAGGTTTTCCCACAAACTAAAATCGAGAAATGATAGGTTATTGTGAGATTATTATCATGAAATAAGTAGAACATTAACAATAAATTAATTACTGCATATGCCATTTTCAATGTCAGAATCTCTAAAACAATGAATTATAACAGTATACTAACATGTATATGAAAATCTATAACCATTTTCAATATTTATGTAGGTACAAGTAATTATCTATTTTGTTTGATTGTTATTTTCTAAGTAGCCCAAATGTGATAAGACTTAAAGTCAAAATAAGGAAATGGTTAAGTAATGAATAGGACACAGTTGATGGAAATACTATACAGGCTATAAACACATATTTATGAACACATATTTAGGAGAAACAATATAGTGCACTGTGGAAACAAGCTTTGTGGCTTAAATTTTCAACTGTTGAACATATTAATTGTTGGACTTTGGACATGTATTACTTGAACTATCTATGGCATGAGAAAAACACAGATTGTAATATGCCTCTAGAGTTATTATGGTTTTCTGTAAAATCATTTATTAATATTACAAAACCTGGGATTAAGTACTTCCTTAAAGTTGAGACCTTAGGTACCTCACCTTAGTATTAACCCTGGTGTTTAATCAAAGAGACTAGGATGGAAGATTAGCAATAATTAATTGATTCGAGGGCACTTTTTTTGGGAGGGGGCAAAACAAAATTTAAAACTATGTAGGTTAAAGTAAATTTACCCCTAGACTAGAATAATTCTAGCCTTAATTCTTAGGATGCCTTGATATCTGGCTTTGACTCTTGGCTAAAATAAGTACTTTGTGAATATTTTATGATGTGAAATGAAATGGAATGAAATGAAATGAAAGGATGGATAGGATAGGATAGGATAGGATAGGATAGGATAGGATAGGATAGGATAGGTTAGGGTAGGGTAGGGTAGGGTAGGGTAGGGTAGGGTAGGGTAGGGTAGGATAGGATAAGATATGAAAGTTTGAAATGCCCCTTGTGACACCAAGAGCAAGTGTGTTTACTAATGGGTTTTAATTGGCCTAACCAGTAAGATAACATGGCTTGATTATAAAACTAGAGAAACATAAAACATGTAGTGAGAACTTTTGCCTTAGATTCTTCCAAAGCCAATAGTTGAGCTAGATTTTGAGTAATATACTGGGTTTGGAAATTGAATATGAAGATAAAAGAATGTTAATAAATTCTGTAGAATTTAACTTACTTGGGTAGTTATAGGCAATATATTACCAATATATCATTGAGAATGCATCTACACATGTAAGTAAAACTGTTATGGGATTGCTAGCAATGTGGAAAAGAGAAGTATTTATGATTGTTAATCTTTTTGACAGATAAAAGCAAATTTAAGTTTGTTTTTTTTCATAATGCAACTTGTCATAATATCCAATATATCATTTTATGACTGAATATTAAAACTGACATGAAAGAATTTAAGAAATTATAGGAAACAGAGGAAAACAAATGCCTTTTCCATTGGTAATATATGGTTTTTCTCTAAAAATCCATTTTTATATATCTGATATTGTTAATTCAATCTTCATATTCTAAAACTTTCAGTATTGGCAAGTTATGTTATGAAAAATGAATAAGAAAAAAACTTTTTCTTATAATTTTAATGTAGAACTTGTCTTATTACAAATATCTGTATTACAATTTAATTTACTTACATATATTTTCTCTAAGGGCAGATAACGTACTTTGAACTTGTTTATGGTGATTTTGCTATTTTAGATGGATACATATATTCTTTCTTCAGCAAAAATATGACAAATGATTTCTGCCACAAATTTTAGGTAGAAGGCATAAACAGGTTGGATGTAAAGCACTGGTATTGAAAGGAAAAATAATCTATGCCCTCTGTTAAAATATTCATTTAAGATTTATATACTGCAAAATCATAACCCATTCCATACAAAGTAAAAAATGATTACCACAATAAAAGTATTTAAAGAGAAGTCATCTAGTGGCAAATGCAATTTGCAGAGGAAGCAAGAGACTTCTTAGGGCGCACTGGGAGGTCACATCTGTTCATTAATTTGCAGAAAGGCTTAGAAGACTTAAAACTGTGTGCTCATTATAAAGCACAGAGGTACCTCACTTCGTAGTTACTACACATAGTTTATTTGATAAAGTGTTTTAGAAATTCTATCACTTCCATAAGGCACTATTTTAAAAGATGTATTTTTACCTGAAATTAAAATATAAAATTACATTCTTTGTGCATAAAAGAGCAGTATATTCATCCATTTTACTTTAATCTTTTATTATAGAATTTAAAAATACAAATTTACCTGAAATAAAATGATTTTATATGTTTTCAATTTTGGAATTGGAAGGGAACAGTCAGCTTAGCAGTGCTCTGGATATTATTTGCTGATAGCTAAGGTACTTAATATGCTTATCTCAGCATATTGAACTGAAACTAATCCATCATTTTTTTAGTAAATCACACAAATGTTAATCTAAATACTTTATTAATAAACATGGCTTATATTCAATCAGAAGTACATGGATTGGAGGTATTTATCTTTGTATGAACTTGAATGAAAAATATTTGTAAGATTCATAAGAAGGAATAACTGGGATTCAGAATAGAATTGATAAAACTGTCCTATATTATTCTCCTCATGATTAAAAAAAAAACCCAAAGCACTGTAAAGATAAATATACACATATCTATGTATGGTGTTCGGTATTGTACCATACAAAAATACCTTGTTCATTGAAACTTACTATATAATAAAAATATGAAGAAACAATTAAGTTAATATTTGGTCAAAATAAACCATTATTTAAAATATCAAAAAAATTTACTTGACAAACAAAGCAGAATGATGTTTATCCCTCCCATTGAAAAATCAGACCCTAACTATTTTTCTTCCCCCACTCACTGAAAATTAAGCAATTATCCTCTTTAACACTATGAAGTGTCTATCAGTTACTACTTCCACTGTTCAACCACTAAAATCTTAGATAACATCAAACCACTCAGGAACAAAAGTCCATCTTTGTTATCAATCCCTTATAGACCTTCATTTCTGAGTCATACGTTTTCTTGAATTCTCTTCATACTGGAGCACTTGCTTTTTTCCCTGTAAGTCATATACTCATTCACTCTTTTACTTTATACTTCTCTGTCTGAGATTTTCTCCACCATTTAGCTCCTTTGAAAACATATACATTTGCTTTTCCCACTTAATTCATGTCTCCCACTCAGCAATCACAGCATGTGAACATCCTCTTTAGGGAATCAGAAGGCTGGCTAAATGGCTTTCCTAATGTGTTTCCAGGTGTTTTGTTCACAGTCTTATCAAAACATTTATCAATCAATATTGCATTTACCTGAAACCATTATACTTTTCATCAAGCTTTTTGAAAGTAGAGGCTATCCTTTTTCCACATTGTATCCCCAAGACCCAGTAAAATACCCAGGAAAGATTAGTTGCCAATAAATATTTTGATTAAAAATTCCATAATTAAATAAATGATGAAAGAATATTTTGAGTTCCAAATTTACATTAGTTGAGAGTTTCCGTACTGGGGTCTAGGAATTCTTAGGTCATATTGCTAGACTGTTATTTCATTTCCAATATATCCCAGGTAAGCATATATAAAACCCATGAAAGGAGAGAACAGTAAATTTTATTAGGTGGTTAAGGCAATAACTTAGATTTTTACTTTTCCTTTAAGTTTCTTGGTACAAAACTAGGTAACAACTTATGCCTGTAATTTTGCAAGGTATCCACAAGCATTTATGCTGGTGATCTAATCCTTTTTATTCTATTGAAATGAGTTAATAAACTGTACTATAAAATTTTATGTCAAAATCAAGCAAATTACTCCCACAATTGAAGTGGAATTATCTAGTATCTGGCCTTTGATACTCTTATGAAAGCAAACCACTTTGGTGAAATAATTAACACATGGCTTCTATACAACTTGTCAGCTAATATTTTATATATGACAAGAGGTATGAAGAGAAAATGATTTGAGTTGGTTTTAGTTTTAGAAAACATGTACACTAGTAGATATATTTGCATCTGTTGTGGTATTGCCACAGATGCTTCTAGTGCCTAGGATTTAATAATGGATAAGTAGAAAAAATGTATTCAAAACTTTTCTGTAAATATAATTTTTATAGAGTGGGTTTATTTTTTATCTTAAACTGCACATTTTTCACCATTTTCAATGAAACTTGGAATGTAAAGCAGCAACTACAAATGTTTGCATCTTATAGACTGTCTTTATAAAAGTTGGTCCTATGTTTCTACTTTCATTGTTTCCCTAGATATTGTCTCTTACCCTTAAAGTCCTTCAAGATGGTAAGAACTACACTGAATACAGAATACAAAGAGAGGAGAAATATGTCATGAAAATTCAACATTTTAATATCACTTGTCCGAACAATTCTGTTCATATGCTACTGGATATATTGATGTCTAAGATGTTTTACATTATATTCATATTAATTTAATATAATTCAGATCTTATAAAAATTGTTGAAAATATAGAAGAAAAAAACACAAAATTTTACCTATGCTGTACAAGTGTGAGAATGGTTTTATACAATTTAACTGTTCTCCCATGGACTGATTTTCTTGTGTTACATATTTGCTCTTAACAGGCTTTTATAGGAAAGCTTGCAGGTAACCAGAAAGTTAATGAAACAGTTTTTCTTTTAATAAAAATTGGATTTTTATAAAGAACTTTACAAATGAACTCTTCACATGCAGTATTTATATTCCATCATTTAATATGTTTTGTAGTTTTCAATATTTCATATTATTTTTACCACTAATTTATTTGAGTTAATTAAAAAGAATGTTTAGATTAAATCATATTTCCTTGTTCCTGTTCATTGATAACATATATTATTCACATTGAATTTGAGATAGAAGTGTAAGCTCTCTTTTTCAATGAATTATCTTCTAAAATTTTTTTATTTATTTTTAAAGCCTTATTTATTTATTTATTTCTCTCCCCTCCCCCACACTGCCCTGGTTGTCTGCTCTCTGTGTCTATTTGCTGTGTCTTCTTCTTTGTCTGCTTCTGTTGTTGTCAGTGGCACGGAACCTGTGTTTCTTTTTGTTGCTCATCTTGTTGTGTCGGCTCTCCGTGTGTGCAGCGCCATTCTTGGGCAGGCTGCACTTTCTTTCACTCTGGGCAACTCTCCTTATGGGATGCACTCCTTGTGGGTGGGGCTCCCCTACGTGGGGACACTCCTGCATGTCACGGCACTCCTTGCACGCATTAGCTCTGCACATGGGCCAGCTCCACACGGGTCAAGGAGGCCCAGGCTTTGAACCACGGACCTCCCATGTGGTGGATGGACGCCCTAACCACTGGGCCAGGTCTGCTTCCCCTAAAATTTATGATCAATGTTTTTTTTTGTGTGTGTGTATATATATATATGTTGGGAGCGGTCAATACGAGTATACACTGAGTTCAGCAATGCCGGCAACATGGCCACCAGAGCAGAGCCCACTTCCTTGTTCTTCTCCCTCCCTGCTCCTCTGTTCTCCGTCTTCCCACCACTGCCCAGGCTGATAAGATAGTGCGCAGGCGCAAGGCGCAAAACTAAGGGCTGCCTCCCACCCCCGGCGACAGCAACAACCAATCCTTAGCCTCTACTACCTCACTCCCCGCTCCTCCCCCACCCAAGGGTATATATACTTTGCCCCCTTTAATAAAGTTGCAGTTTGATCAGAACCCTGTCTTGCTGTCATTCTTTGTGTCTCTTGTCCCACCATTCTTTCTCGGCAGGTTTCGGGTCTCCGTTGCCGTCCCGCGGGCTGGGGCATATATATATATATATGTATATATATATATAAATGTATTATAAATTAATTATATCAATATCATTTCTAGAATATCTGTTTTGATAAAATTGCGATTTTTTATGACATTGTGGCAGTGTAACAGAAGTAGGTTGTTAAAAACACCTTTCTGAAGATGCAAATATATTAGTATAGGTTTAAAATAAAATTGCTTTAGAAGAGCAAGTGAGAAATACAGAAAGTAATAAAGGATAAATCTGATAATAAGAAAAAGGCTTACCATTAATCCATTACCATACATTTGTGTGTACTGTGCTGGATACTATGAAGGGCACTAAATCAAACACATGTACAATAGCTAAGAAATATAATATTAACTAGAAAGTAAAATGCAAGTAAGCACATACAATATGACATATAAGAGTTTTGATGTTCAACTGGCAAACACATACATATCCCTTAAGACTCAATAAAATAGGTTCTTCTAGAAATGATTTCTTTACACCCTCAAGGTTGACGTGATACCCCTCAAAAGATTCTGTTAGAATCTTGCGCACTTGGATGGTACCTACCCAAATCAAGATCATTCTGCTAGAAGTGTGCAAAGCCCACCTATCCTAGCTATGAGCTACAATATCCAGAGCATTGCCCTTTGTTTTAGCACAGCCTCTCCACTCTCAACACAGTTGGAAATGTCTAGCTCTCTTTGTCCCCCTGCCCCTCTGCTCACTCACCCACACCCCAGTGGCCAATGACCTATTACTAGTACCAGGACTACAAAAGTCCCCCTCTTTTGCCTCCAGGTGGGTGAACTGTAGAGTTGTAATTTGCACTTTAGAGTTTTTCCTCAGATAAGTGTGAGTCTGGAACTTCAGTCAAATCACCCTTGTGAAGCATCTTTCCCTTTTCCATTTTGCTTCCCCTACTCTCTTTCTGGGTTCTCCTGAGAAATCTTCTGTAATAAGTCACTTGCACTAAGATCTTATTTAGGGTGTGCTCTTTGGTAAACATTATTTTTATGCTTATATATTTATTAAAGTGTACCACACGCGCTTTTTACTGGCCAAATTAGGACCATGTACTTTCTATCTTTGTGTCTTCTAACTATGACATATAGGAAACTTAATCAATTGCTAACTGTATATTGCTGAGACCAGCCCAGCAATAGGTCTGCACAAAAGGAAGGAAACACAGAACTGAAGAAATAAAAGGACAGAAAGAAAGACACAGAGAAAACAAAGATGGGTCCAGGGGGCTTCACAGCTTTTGAAACTGAGAGCCTCAACCCTAGTTTCCCTATTGTATTTATTTGAAAGCTTAAAGAGCAGCTGTGGGCTATAGGAAGCAACTTGCAACATCTACAATAAGGTAATTTACAATAATAGGAAGCAACTTAGAACATCTTGTATAATAATAGGAAGCAACAAATAGGTAGGCTAATTTCCCACAACAATATATAACAATTTAACATGTAAAGAAAGATTGCCAAAAGTAATATATAAAAGGAGACACCTCTTCTTTTTGACCAGACTTGGGAGAAATAATATGAGACTCTCTACAATTTGAAGAATTAGATCTTTAGAAACTGCTTCATGATAATTTATAAATCCTGGCCTTTATATCTTGCTCAATATGAGTTCCCAAACCTGAATATATGTAATAATATAACTATTATGATGTTATTTATATTATTACTGTGGCTGACAAAGTGAAGAAAAAAACATGGAAATTTAATTATTTTTCAACTATTTTGTCTTTAAAGGTAATTTTAACTTAATCATATATATTTTTTAATGCATGCTTATTCTCAGCACTACTTATGAATTTTCAGAAAAGATGAAAGAATTGAGAAAAGGCAGGGAAATTGTATAACTTAATCCTGGCTCAGAAAGCAAATGGCTACACAAGCATTTCAACCAAGGCATTGTCTCCAGTCTGTGCTGCTAGCCTCCTACAGTTTACTACTGACTCATGAAGAAGATAGTCTCATCATAATCAAATGACTGATAAAAGGACCAGCATTTAAGGAATCCTAATCTGATTCCAGTGTTTTGCATACCTTATACCATTTACCTTCCAAAACAGTTCTCTGAGTTATGTATCAATATTATATAGTTGAAAAAAACAGAATTACCTAGAGGTTAAACAACTTTCTCAATTTCAACCAGTTAATTTTAGTAATGTAATGTGAACTTGTCTGTTTGACTCTAAGCCTAAATTTAAATCATTTGCAAATCTTTTGCTAAGGGAAAGTAAAGTTCCCAAAGGTGGAAAATTATTTTAATAGCAACTACTATATTGTATACAAAAGTAAAGCAAAGTATAAACTATTACAATACTTAATTTAATATAAAAATCACAGATTATGTAATAAAAACTTCTTAAAATTAAAATTGACATTAATTTTATGGAAAAGATGACATCACATTGAAAAACCAAAAGGCTCCATTGTGTGTATGGTCTAATCAGTTTTAGAGAATACCCCCAAATATAGTATTGAAAAAGTAATCAACTTTTACAAAGGAATTCTTCATAGCATATTTACAACTGTCTTAGTACTAGGTGTACTAACAGTAGCATTATTTCATAATATATTCACCATGATATGTTGTAATATCTTTCAGACTGTGTGCTGCATTATTCAATCATCTGAACACAATTCTCCTTTTGAACTATTTCAGTCATTTTCTCATACAGTATATTTGATTCAAGTTAATTATTATTTTTTAAAAATGGGAGGTTTCTTGTATCTGTGCAGGGGCCATGCTAATCTTCTCTGTGTCATTCCAATGCCAGTACCTGTGCTGCCAGAGCAAGCACTCAAATTATTTGTACTTGTCACCATTTATTATCTCATAAGATAATTAAACAAAATATGAATTACTGCACTATTTATTGATGACACATTAAATATTTAATATTTAAATTAATTATTTTAAATATTCTAAGAAATACACATTATAACCTATAAAAATAAATTTTAATTACAATGTATCAGTGCAAACTAAAACTGTCCTTATTTATGAGTATAATCTATGATGATAATTCAAATAAAAGAGATACTGAGTGTTTCATGAATGTAAGATATTGTTCTAGGTGATTAAATATGTCAGAGGGAAAACAAAAGAAGACAAAAAATAAAGGCAAAATCTCTGTGTTGATGGAGTTTGTATGAAAGAGATAATTGATGTCATTGTACATTAGGAGATGCCAAAGTAGGGAAGCCATAGATACCATTACTGTTAAGTTCTGTTATCTTAGCTTTGTACTTGGCAGTAAATAAATCCTCCATTTAAACCAACATATAAAAACATGTGCTGGCCTTTTCTACAAAATTATAATTGAGAAGAGTATTTTTAATATTATTAATATCATTCAAATGTATTTTATAATATATACTTTAAATTATCATTGAAATAAAAATCTAAATTTAAAATATTTAAATTTTTTATCATGACTTGAGGATACATTTGTGAATCTGCAAAGTTCAGAAATCCAAATTTTTGAGAAATTACCACCCTCTAATACCTTTCTGTCTCCTGTAGACCTATCTTCCAGACACTAGGTCTGTGTGTCTTCTCAATTTGCTTAATATCAATGATGTCATCATGTAATGTTTGTCCTTCAATGACTGGCTTATTTCACTCAAAATAATGTCTTCAAGGTTCATCCATGTTATCCCATGTGTTAATACTACATTCCTCCTTTAAGCTGAGTATATTGCATTATATATATAGTGATGTTGGTCATCTTTTCATGTGCTTTTGAGCCATTTTATTTCTTTGGAGAAGTGTCTATTCAAATCACTTCCCCAGTTTTTAAATGGGTTCTTTTTCTTTTTCTTTTTGAAATGTAGGATTTACAAAAAAAAAAAAAAGTTCTAAGTATTAGGCTCCTATTGCATAGATGGTTACCAAAATTTTTTCCCACTGAGTAGGCTGCCTTTTCACTCTCTTGACAAACTCCTTTGATGCACAAAAGTTTTTTTAATTTTGAAGAGATCCCATTTATCTAATTTTTCTTTCAATCCTTGTGCTTTGCATGTAGTTTATGAAGCCATTTCCTACTACATGTTGTCATAGATGCTTTCCTATATTATATTCCAGAAACTTTATGGTCTTGGCTCTTATATTTAGATTTTTGATCCATCTTGAGTTAATTTTTATATAGGGCATGAGACAGTGGTCCTCTCTCATTCTTTTGAATATGGGTATCCAGTTCTCCAAGCACCATTTGTTGAAGAGATGATTCTCTCCCAATTCAGTGGGCTTGATGACCTTGTAAAATATCAGTTGACCAAGTATGTGAGGATATATGTCAGAACTCTTAGTTCTGTTCCATTGTTCAGTATATCTATCCTTGTGCCAATACAATGTAGTTTTGACCACTGTTGCTTTGTAGCATGATTTAAAGTCAGGTAATGTGATTCCTCCAATTTCATTTTTATTTTTAAATATGTCTTCAGCTATTTGGAGTCTCTTGCCCTTCCAAATAAATTTCATAGTTAACTTTTAAAATTCACTAAAAATGCTGTTGTAATTTTCATTGGGATTGTGTTAAATCTGCAAATCAGTTTGGGGAAGATACATATCTTAATGAAGTTTAGTTTTCATATTCATGAATAGGAAATATTCTTCCATTTATTTAGGTGTTCTTTGGTTTCCTTTAACAATGTTATGCAGTTTTCTGCACACAACTCCTTTACATCTTATGTTAAGTTTATTCCTAGGTATTTGATTCTTTTAGTTGCTATTGCAAATGGAATTTTTTTTCCTGATTTCCTCCTCAGATTGTTCATTATTGGTATATAGAAATGCTGGTTTTTGCATCTCTGATTTTTCCTGGTGTTGACTTATCTCCTGACACTTTATTGAAATCATTTATCAGCTCTAGGAGCTTTGTTATAGATTTCACAGGGGTTTCTATGTATAGTATCATGCCATCTGCCAATATTGATATTTTTACTTCTTCCTTTCAATTCGGATGTCATTTATATCTTTTTCTTGCCTAAATGCTCAAGCTAGTACTTCTTTTTTTCTCTCTTTATTTTTAAATGTTACATTAAAAATATAAGAGGTCCCTATATAGCCCCCACCCCCTTACCCCACCCCTCCCACATCAACAACCTCTTTCTTCATCGAGGGACATTCATTGCATTTTGTGAATACAGTTTGTATCACTGCTGCACCACATGTATAATGGTTTACATTGTAGTTTAAACTCTCCCCCAGTCCACCCAGTGGGCCATGGCAGGACATACAATGTCCAGCATCTGTCCCTGCAGTACCACCCAGGACAACTCCAAGTCCTGAAAATACCCCCACATTATATCTCTTCTTCTCTCTCCCTACCCACAGCAGCTACCATGGCCACTTTCTCCACATCAATGCCACAATTTCTTCCATTACCAGTCATAATAGTTCCATAGTAGAATAACAGTAAATCCTCTCTAATCCATACTCCATTCTTCCATCTTGTGGATCCTGGAATGGTTATGTCCCCTCCACCTCTATATGGAGAGGGGGCTTAGATTCCACATGGATGATGGATGCAATTCTGCTTGCAGTTGTAGGCACTCTTGGCTCCCTGGTGTGGTGGTTGACCTTCTTCACCTCCCTGTTAGCTGGCTGGGGTAAGTCCAATAATCCAGAGGGTAGGAGTTGCAAATCTGCTGAGGCCCAGGGCCTGGCTGTCACATGGACAGTCCAGAGGTTCAGGTCTCCTGAGTATACACCAACTCCAGCCCCAACCATGGGTCCATAAAAGTGACAGAGGAGGAATGTGTAGAAAGGTCACATCTGAGTTCAACTCCATCACACTCAGGAACACAAACTCCAAAGTAAGACCAACTGACATGGCATGAAACTCCAGAGCCATCTGCCATGACCTTAGAACCTGTGGGTCTCTGTAGTTCTCAGGAGAACCAGTACCTGGGTTTCTACTTTGATTGTCTCTGGGAGCCTGATGAGTTATGTGTAAGCATGACCCCTCTGATGACCTCCTAACTCCTTTTTGGAGACTCATAGCCATATAAACTCATTTGTCTTTTCCATTTCCCCCTTTTATTCAAGTTCAAAAAGCAGCTTTTAACACCTGATATTACATGTAGGCTAAAATATTCTGCTGGTCTAAGTTAACCCTTTTATTCAAGGTCTTTTTCTAATTACATCAACTGTGCTTAGTAGTAATCCCTCAGTGCCAAGGAAGCTCATCCCCAGGAGTCATGTCCCATACTGGGGGGAAGATAATGTATTTATAGGCTGAGTTTGGCTTAGATAGAGGCCACATTTGAGCAACATGGAGGCTCTCAGGGGGTAAATCTTAGCCACTCTGCAGCTCTAGACCTAGTTCATATTTCAGGCATACAGGCTCATAAATATAGTCATCAGTATCAAGGGCTCATTGTTGGATCATCCTTCTTTATTGGTCTTTGCCATTGCACTTGGGGGATTGTTGTGAGCTGACACCTACATAGGTGAAATCTATGGTAAGCTGGAGGTCAGTATTTATACAGGAAAGTGTCTTAGGGATAACTTTGGGTGGGGCTTTGGGCAGGCTTGACAGGGCTAGGGATGGTAGGATGGGTCAGATGGCCCAAGAAATTGAGGGGAGAGTGGGGGGAACTTTTGAACATAGGAGATTGTCCGGTTTGTGTTTGAAAGTATAGTGTTGAGAAAACTCTTTAGAAAATATAATAAGGAAGGTTACTTCTTTAAGATACTTAAGGGGGGCATCTGACACAGGGCAGACTTCTAGGGAGTATGTGAGTGCTCATTTTGTCATAGTGGGTTATATCATTGGGTGGAGACCCATAAAGTGAGAATTAAGCATACCCACATCCTGGGGAGGACTGATGTTCTTCAACAGAGGGAATTGTATCTCTCAAGGTAATTGGTGGCTCCCAAAGGGTTAGGGCAGTCGAGTATGTTAAGACCTCAACATTATTGCAAGTATCTGTCGATATGGTCCTTTAAGCAATGACAGTTGATTGTAACTCTGGGACTTGAGGGGAGGGGGAGATAGGTATTGAATAGATGGAATCAGTGTAACTGTGGGACAGTGGAAGTGTTCCATAAGATCATGCAATGATGGATATAGGACATGTTAAATTACACCAAAAATGTATAAAAGTCTATAAACTAAAATGTAAACCATATTATAAAACATAACCAAAAATTTAGAAAATTGTATAGTCTAAAATATAAACCATATATAAACCAAAATGGAACCATATTTGAAAGCTATGTTTCAATATCTGTATATCAGGTGCAGCAAATATAATATGAACATGTAAAAGGATCATTGCTGGGGAAGGGATAAAGTGTTTGATGTTGGATATGTGGAAGTACCCTATA
The DNA here is from genome assembly GCF_030445035.2 of Dasypus novemcinctus. Taxonomy (NCBI): domain Eukaryota; kingdom Metazoa; phylum Chordata; class Mammalia; order Cingulata; family Dasypodidae; genus Dasypus; species Dasypus novemcinctus. The sequence continues at coordinate 143,383,797 of NC_080673.1, read as the reverse complement.
TTGTATATGTGAATTACTGTGATCTAAAACTTTTGTGAAGACAAACTTAATAATTAGAAAATAAAAAAAAGAAAGAATGTAGACACTGAGGAAGAAATGAAAGAAATTGCCTTGCCACTGTACATATTGCAGTGATGAGAGGCAAAACATCAAAAACAAAGCTTTGTCATTTTTTTGATATCCAATTTATTTTTTATTTAATTTTTCTAAATTAGTATGTATTCTGTATCTAACCTTTAAACCCATCACTATATTACATTTTACTATTAATGGAACTTGTTAATGTATTAGGCTTTGTTTTTGAAGAAATTTTGGACCACAGAGAGGTCCCCTATGATGGGGGAGGTACACTGGTGTGGGATGTTATTGAGGGGGGTACATGGTTGGGAGGAGTTCTCCAGGGCATGTACATAGGGTACATAAAAATGTTTGGATATTTTGATAGTAGTTACAGCTAAAAATGACAAATAAGGGAGTGTTGCGTTCCTAGCCAGGGGAGCTCTATCACATTCCTCAAGCTAGTACTTCTAACACAATGTTAAATAAGAGTGTGACAGTGGGCATGCATGTCTTGTTCCAGAACTTAGAGAGAATGCTTTTAGCATTTCATGGTTGAATATATTGGTTGTGGATTTTTCATATATACTCTTTATCATACTGAGGAAGATTCTTTCTGTGTTAGTCAGCCAAAGGGGAGCTGATGCACTATACCAGAAATCTGTTGGCTTTAAAAAGGGTGTTTATTTGAAGTAGAAGTTTACATTTACCAGGCCATAAAGTATAAGTTACTTTCCTCACCAAAATCTATTTCCATGTGTTGGGGCAAGTTGGCTGTCGACATCTGCCAAGAGTTCAGGTTTCTTGGGTTCCTCCCTTCCCAGAGTTTTGTTTCTCTCTGGGCTCAGCTGCTATGCTCTCTTCATAAGGACAGCTGTAGACTATCAGGTGAATGGCTCTGTCATTCTACCCAGGAGTTTTGCCATGTCTAAGGAGCCAACTCTGTTCCTCTGTGTTCTTCTCCTGAGTGTTGACTACCTGGGCTCAGCACAAAACTCCAGCATTAAAACTCTAACATCAGCCCCAGAGTGATAAATTTGGCTTCAGACAGGCCTCAGTGCAAGCTGTAATCCAGAGATCTATGGTGGTGGTGGTTGGGACCGGGTGGTGGCTTCAGCAGGTACTCCTCTGAGCTGAGAGCTTCAAGCAGTCCCAACTCCTTCCTCCCCCTTCCCCCACCAGTTTTTGTTTTCTGTTCCCCTTCCCCCGCCTTACCCTGTTCTGGACTACCAATCCTGAGGAGGCAGATGCGGTAGCAGCTGCTGAGTTCTCGGTGAAGGTTTCTCATTTCTCCCTTCCCCTCCTCTCCCCTACCCTCCCCACCCCATCCATTAATATTAGTGTTTTGAAGATCCTTTGTTGTCAAGCTGCAAAGGTGGAGAGTGCGATTGCAGAAGAAGGTGCTTTTCCTTTCAGTGCTTCTTCTGGAGGAAGAGAAAGTAGGGATGCATCTCAGCCCTATCCCAAGACTGCTGGCAACAGCTAATTCCTGGGGAAACCCCAGGGCAAAAACGCTCAGAAATGGATTCCTCCACAAAGCACCAGACGAGATGACAACTCCGCAGCAAACAACTCCGCAAAAGAAAAAGAACAATATGATGTAATCTTCAGGAAAGTAAGGGGCATACTAAATAAGCTTACCCCTGAAAAATTTTGACAAGCTATTTCTTGAGCTCCTCAGTGTAGATGTAGAGTCTAAACTCATCCTTAAAGGGGTCATACTGCTGATTGTGGTCAAAGTACTAGAAGAGCCAAAGTATAGTTCATAGTAAGCTCAGCTATGTCTGCGATTGGCAGAAGATGCACCAAGCTTTGATGGACCAGCAGCAGAGGGTCAACCAGCAAAACACAACATTCAGATGTCTCCTAATTTCAAAATTAAAAGAGAATTTGAAAACCAGAACCAAAAATGTTGATGTCTGTGATAAGCGTGAAAATCCCCTACTCCCAGAGGAGGAGGAACAGAGACCCATTGCTAAGATCAAGATGTTGGGGAATATCAAATTCACTGGAAAACTTGGCAAGGTTGATCTTATTCATGAATCTATCCTTCGTAAGTGCATGAAAACACTTTTGGAAAAGAAGAAGAGAGTCCAACTTAAGGATTTTGGGGAGGATTTGTAGTACCTCTGTCAGATAATGAGGACAGTAGGACTTAGATTAGACCATGAATAAGCTAAGTCCTTAATGGATAAGTACTTTGCCCAAATGTGCTCCTTGATGTTAAGTAAAGAATTGCCAGTGAGGATTCGATTCCTGCTGCAGTATACAGTAGATTTGCAAGAACACCATTGCATTCCGCCCAAAGCTTTTCTTGACAGTGGGCCAAAGACAAATCCACCGAGATGCAGTAAAAGATCTACGAGTGTTTATTCTTGCTCCTTTGGTCAAGGGATGAGAAGTGACTTCTTTCTGGAGGGACTGTTCATACCACCAAGGATGAAAATGGATAGGGACCCATTGGGGAACTTGCTGATATGTTTGGACAAAGCCAGGTAGCAGAATTGGTACTGGTCCAGGAGTTATCCAGGATAGATTTTCATCCACCGTGGGGCATCATCATTCAAATCAACTCTTCAATGCCTTCCACACAATTGCAGTGTTGGGAGATGGAAGGCAAGTTTATGAAAAGCCAGGGACTAAGCCACCTCTACCATAACCAGAGTCAGGAATTCTTATCCCAGCTGCAAAGTCAGTCAAAGGATAGGCCACTTCAGTTTTCTTAGAAAGTTTAATGTAGATGAGATTAGCCTGAGACCTGCTCAGTCTTTCCTAATGAATAAAAATAAAGTGCCAAAGCTTCAGCCCCAGATAACTATGATCCCTCCTAGTGCACAACCACGATGCACTCAAACACCACCTTTGGGACAGACACCTCAGCCTGGTCTCAAAACTAATCCACCACTCATCCAGGAAAAACCTGCCAAGACCAGCAAAAAACCACCACCATCAAAGGAATAACTACTTAAATTAACTGAAACTGTTGTAATAGAGTATATAAATAGTGGAAATGCAAATGAGGCAATCAATAGCATAAGAAAAATGATGGCTCTAAACATTTTCTTCCTGAGATGTTGAGCAAAGTAATTATCCTTTCACTAGATAGAAATGAAGATAAAGAAAAATCAAGTTCTTTGATGAGTTTACTCAAACATGAAAGTATAGCCACTAATAACAACTTCATGCATGCTTTCTCCTGAATGTATTGGACAAGTGTCCCAAACTGGGGTTGACATCACCTTGGTGAAATAATATTTAGCACAGTTGGCAGCTTGTACCATCATTTCAGAGCTGGTGAGAATTTCAGAACCAGCTCAACCACTGGAAAGTGGCACCCATTTTCTTGTCTTCTTACTTTGTCTCCAGCAGTTAGCTAAATTACAAGATCGGGATGGTTAACAGAACTTTTTCAACAAAGCAAGGTCAATATGCAGAAAATGCTCCCAGAAATTAATCAGAATAAGAACCACATGTTGGAAATTTTGGAAGAAAAGGGGGTGAGTTTCTTATTCCCACTCCAAAAACTATAGAAGGAACTGTTGAAGCAAATTAAGTTGGATCCATCCCTCAAATCATATGTAAATGAATTAAAGATAACATCTCTCCCAAACTTCATGTAGGTAAAAGATTGGTGAATATCTTGAAGTTCACAAATACATCTTATGGTATATTTCTAGTGAATATGGTATATTTCTAGTGTTTCATCCAGTGATGAAACAGATTCTTCCATTGCTCCTTCCAAAGAACAGTTAGAGCAGGAAAAACAGTTGCTACTTTCTTTCAAGCCAGTAATGCAGAAATCCCTTCATGATCATGTTGATCTACAAGTCAGTGCTCTCTGTACTCTTCAGGTGCACTGCTACAATAGCAACTTCCCAAAAGGTATGTGACTTCACTTTTATGTTTCCTTCTGTGACATGGAGATTATTGAAGAAGAAGCTTTCTTGGCTTGGAAAGAAGATATAACCCAAGAGTTTCCAGGGAAAGGCAAGACTTTGTTCCAGGTGAATCAGTGGCTAACCCGGCTAGAAACTACTGAAGAAGAATTGGAGGAAGGAGTCGACTAAAGAACCAGCCAAAGCCTTACATTGTGAAGAACATACTGTTGCTATGATATAACTGCATTTGAGCTAACCAGTGTGAAAATTCATTCTGCTGTAATGTTTTCACAATATTTAAAGCAGAAGCACATCAGTAGGATATCCTTCTGCATAAGGTATTTTTGTAGTGTAATGTCTTAGTCATAGTTTACCATCAAATATTTTAGGAGTATCTTTAATGTTTAGATAATATATTAGCAGCATGCAATAATTACATCATAAGTTCTAGTTCTCGAGCAGAGACAGTCTATTGCAAGGATCTTCATTGCTACCCGTTATCATAAGCTGTTTTAAGTTAGAAAATTGAATAGCAAGATTGAATACTGTAGAAATGCACTTTGCTCAGTAATGCTTGAGTTGCTGCAATATTTGATTATCCATTTGGTTGTTACAGAAAAATTCTTAATTGCAATAGATGGTTTTGCCATAATAGTATATTGCCTGTATTTCTACCTCTAGTAATGGGCTTTATGTGCTAGATTTTAATATCCTTGAGCCTGGGCAAGTACACAAGTCTTTTTAAAAGAAACATGGTTTACTTGCAAAAAACTGATCAGTTTTGAGAGATTGCTAATGTCCTTGGAGTAGTTTTGTGGGTGTGAAACAAATGGTGAGAATTTGAATTGGTCCCTCTTATTATAGTATTGAAATTAAGTCTACTTAATTTATCAAGTCATGTTCATGCCCTGATTTTATATACTTGTATCAATCAATAAATATTGTGATACTTGAAAAAAAACCTCCAACACAAAAACTCCAATTAACTCCTCTGTTCTGCCATATAGTATTATCTGTGAGTTCCCAAACCCAATGTCCTACTGACGTGGCCCAATCAAAGCCCTAATCATAATTTAATCATGCCCAGGTCCAGACCAGTTTACAAACATAATCCAATATCTATTTTTGGAATTCATAAACCATATCAAACTGCTACACACCATCATCTGAATTCCAAAAAGACATTACGATATTAAAAAAATAAAAAAAAACTAAATCAGTAGCAATGCTAAGTATAGAATCACATTGCAAGGGGTTTAAAGAAACAGTTTGTCTTGGGGCAAAATCCCATCTGCTATAGACCTCTGAAACTTACAAAACAATTTATCTGCTTCCAATACACAATTGGATAGACAAATGATAAACATTTTCTTTATTATAAGGAGAAATTGGGAGGGAAACATGATTCATGGATCCTCTACAGTTCAGTAAACTTGCAGGTCATACTTCTTTAGATGTTAACATCAAAGAGTCATTCTTAAGATTATGCTTTTTCTTCCTGGGGCCTTATGGGAACCCACCCTTTCCACAGGCTTTCCCAATGACTGTTTTCTTGGTTCTATCCTCATCAAGCATCTAGGTCGGTGATCAAGCCCCAGACTTCACCCTCCAAGAGCATTGAGGTGATTGGTACACTTCACCTAATCTTTGGGTTACAGTCCTAACCCCCTAGTACAGTGATGTGAAGACAACATTCCCCTTAACATTTGGCATACAAGCTCAAGCCTATCAGAGCAATGAGTTGATCTTCCCTAGTCCATGAGGGACAGGGCCACCCCTCTCAGACCTGTGCAGCAGTGACCTTAACCACACTAATCCTTGAGGAATGTGCCCCACCCTACTTGTGTCTGGGGAGGCAAAACTCTCTCTGAATATTGGGTGGGAACATCCACCCTCTTCAACTGCCAGGGCAAACTCACCCTCTCTGTACACATGAGTGGGTTTCCTCTCTTGCTCAAGGAAATGTCTTAATTCCAGATCTCAGCTTCCATTGTTTTCCTCTTAAAGTTGTTTCCCGTTCCATGTCTCCCACTGATGGCCTTTTTTTCTCCAAGTTGGCAGTGGTTTTGTTCATACAGCTCTCTAAAAAAGATTGTTGGTTTAGTATAAAAGAAGTAGGGGTCCAAGCCTCAGACTGTAAGACTTTCCACAACTCTTCCTGAGATAACTTCATCTTCACTCTTGCTTTAAAAGTTCCAATTTTAGGTAAGTTCTCAAATGGGGCATTTTCATCTTGGGGCTTGATTTCTAGAGATTGGAAGTTCCAGAATCAGTTTCTGTTTATGTTGTAACCAACAGTTCAGTTCTCAGTTTGTCTTGCTCTTCTAACATTTTGCTATAAGCTGCCAGGAAAAGTCAAGACACGTTATCTGAGTTTAGTTTGAAAAGCTCTTCAGCTAAATGCCCAGGCCGGCCATTTTCAATTTCTGCCTTCCATAAAACACCAGGAGTTAATCTTGCTAACTTCTCTGCAACTTTCAAACATGGATTGCCTTTCCTCCAGTTTCCAATAATAGTTTCATCATTTACTTCTAAGACAATCTAAAAAGTCTCTTCAGCATCCATATTACTAACATCAGTCTTCTCAAAGCAAACTAGGACTTTTTTATCAAGTGTTTCAAAATTCCTCCTAAAAAATACCCCTGACCTATTTAGAAAATGATTCCAAAATTTTGGTAGTTGCAAAAGCACTTCCTTATTCTCTGGAACCAAGTTCTGTATTAGTCAGCCAAAGGGATGCTGATGCAAAATCCCTGAAATCTGATGGCTTTTAGAAAGGGTATTTATCTGATATAGAAGCTTAGTGATCAGGCCATAAAGCATAAGTTACTTTCTTCGCCAAAGTCTATTGCCACATGTTTTGACAAAAAGGTTGCTTATGTATGCCAAGAAGTCAGGCTTCTTGGGTTTCTTTCATCCTGGGTTTCTGTTTTTCTCCAGGCTTAGCTGCTTTGTTCTCTCCACAAGGCCAGCTGTAGACTATCAGGCAAATGGTTCTGTCGCTCTCCCCAGGGCTTCTGCCATGTCTATGGGGCCAACTCTATTCCTCTGTGTTTCTCTCCTGAGTGTTCACTTCCTGGGATCTAGGTCAAAACTCCAGCACCAAAACTCCAACTAATGCCTCTGCTTTTTCACATAGTTTTACCTGTGAGTCCCTGCCCTCCAAGTCCTACTGATGTGACTCAGTCAAAGCCCTAATCTAATTTAATCAAGCCCAGGTCCAGGCCACTTTACAAATATAACCCAATATCTATTTTTGGAATTCACAAACCATATTAACTGCTTCACCTTCTATTCTTATCTTTTGAAGTGTTTTTTATTAGGAAAGATGTTGTATTTTGTCAAATGCTTTATTTGCATCAATAGAGATGATAATGTGATTACTTTAAATATCTGTAAATGTGGTGTACTATATTGATTGATTTTCTTATGTTGAACCATCCTTGCATGCCAGGCATGAAACCCACTTGATCATAAGTCATAATTTGATGTGTTGATGAATGTGATTGGCAAATATTTTGTTGAGGATTTTAGCAGCTAGCCTTGTTAGAGAGATTGGTTTTCACTTCCAGTGGCATCTGTGTTCCTCTGGTAATAGGGTAATATTGGCAACATAGAATGAGATAGACAACATTCCTCCCTCCACTTTTATTTTTTGGAAGAGTTTAAGCAGAATTGGTGTTACTTCTTTCTGGAATGATAGGTAGAATTCACCTGTGAAGCGATCTGGTCCTGGGCTTGTCTTAGTTGGGAGGTTTTAAATGAATAATTAAATCTCATTGCTCGTGATTGGTCTACTGAGTTCATTAATTTCTTCTTTCATCAATGTAGGCTGCTTATGTGTTTCTTGAAATTTGTCTATTTCATCTAATTTATAATTCTTGTCAACATACATTTTTTTCAAAGTATCCCTTTATGAAATATATGTGGTTTCAGTGGTGATATCCCTTTCTCATTTCTTATTTTATGTATTTGACTCTTCTTTCTTTTTTTTCTTTGTTAGTTTACCTAAGGGTTTGTCAATTTTATTAATCTCAAAGAACCACCTTTGGGTTTTGTTCATTTATTCTAGTTCTTTTATATTTTCAATTTCATTTACCTCTGCTATAATCTATGTAATTTCCATCTTTCAATTTGCTTTGGTATTAGTTTGCAGTTTCTAATTCTACTAGGTGTAGATAGGTCTTTTATTTTAGCTCTTTCTTCTTTTTAAATATGGCATTTATGGCTATAAATTTCCCACTCACCATTGCTTTTGCTGCACCCCATAGATTTTGATATGCTGTGTTGTCATTTCCATTCATTTCAAGGTAGTTACTGATTTCTTTTGCAATTTCCTCCTTGACCCACTGATTGTTGAAAAGTGTGTTATATATATTCCAAATCTTTGTGCCTAGTCTGGATCTCTGGACCTTACTGATTTCAAGCTTCATTCTGTTGTAGTCAGGAAAATTACTTTGCATAATTTCAATCTTTCTAAATTTGTTGAGAGTTCTGTGGCCTAGAATGTGGCTTATGATGGAGAATGATCCATGTGTGCTAGAGAAGAATGTATATCCTGCTGTATTTGGGTGTAATATTCCATATATATCTATTATGTCTAGATCCTCTAACATATGGCTAGGTGCAAAAATGTTTATGATTGTTCTTTCTTCTTGATAATTTACCCCTTTTATTAATATATAGTGTTTTTCTTTGTCTTTTTTAATGGCTTTGCATTTAAAGTCTATTTTGTCGGATATTAGTATAGATACTCCTGCCCTTTTATGGTTATTGTTTGTATGTAAAATTGTTTTCCATCCCTTCACTTTCAACCTGCTTATGTCCCTGGGCTTAAGATGAGTTTCTTGTAGTCAGCATACAGGTGATCATATTTCCTTATCTATTCTGTGAATCTGTGTTTCTTGATTGGAAAGTTCAATCCATTAATATTCAGTATTATTACTGTGAAGGCATTACTTACATTAGCCATATTTTCTTTAGGTGTACATATGTCATATATTTGTTTAAATTTATCTTTTTATCTTTTTAGTTGTTCTTATCAATAATCTTCCTTCCTACACTTTCCTCCAACCCTCTCTCTCTTGTTTTCTTCCTTTCAACCTGCAGAACTCACTTTAATATTTCTTGAAGAGCAGGTTTCTTGTTGACAAACTCTCTTAATTTCTCTTTATCTATGAATATACTGAACTCTCCCTCATTTTTGAATGTCAGTTTTGCTGGCACAGAATTCTTGGCTGTCAGGTTTTTTTCTTTAGCACCTTAACTATGTCATACTGCTGTCTTCTCTCCATAGTTTTAGATAAGAAATCAGCACTTAGTCTTATCAAGCTTCCCTAGTATGTGACTGATCTCTTTTTTTCTTCTTCTTCTTCTTGCTGCTTTCAGTATTCTCTGTTTGTCCTAAGAATTGGACAATTTGGATAGGCCTATTAGTAGTTATACTGTTTGGGGTTTGCTGTGCTTCCTGGACATGTACATCCAGGTCCCTCAAAAGTGTTGGGAAATTTATAATCATTATTTCTTCCAACTCACTTTCTGCCCACTTTCCCTTCTCTTCTCTCTCTGGCATGCTTATAATGTGTATGTTTGTGTGTTTCTTATTGTCATTAAAATCTCTAAGTCCCTGTTTGATTTTTTCTATCTTTTTATCTACTATCTGCCTGCTTTCAGATGTACTATCTTTGACATCACTGATTCTTTGTCTGCCTGTTCAAATCTGTTGTTATGTACTCTTGTTTTTTTTTTTTTTATTTCTTGTATTGTGCCATTCATCACCATCAGCTCTATTATCTTTTAATATATTTTTACAATTTCTTCAGTATGTTCCCCCAGTGTCTTGTTAATGTTCTTTATCTCTTCCTTCAATTCATTAGTTGATTCATAATATTTGTTTGGACATTCTTGATCAGCTGTTCCATGTTTTACAAATCCTCTGATTTTATAGTTTGTTCACTAGACTGAACAATGTTTTTCTGTTTCTTAGTATGGCTTGTAAGTTTTGCTGGTGTCTAAACATCTGTTTAACTTGATGGGATTAGTCAGTTGATTAGCTTCTCTTTCTACTCTAGAGTTTTACTTTGTTGTTTTTGTGTGACTGGTAAGGTTCATTTTTGACACTTGGTTTCTCTTATTCTATCCTTGCAGTTGTCTATGTTCTCTTGAAAAAATAAAGATAAAAGGAAAGAGATAAAAAGAGAAAAAACACATATGAATTAGGAAAATAAATAAGTAATTGAGTAAAAACTCATAAAATACAAATGAGTAAGAATAAAATGGTGGAATGGAAAAAATGAAACAAGAAACAAAATAGAGGAAAAACTAGAATGAATTAAGAGGTCTTAAAGATGAGAAGAGAAGAAAAGAAGAAAAGAAAGAAAGAAAAAGAAAAGGGAGGGGAAAAATTAGAGGCCAAAAAGAAAAGGTGAAATGGAAGAAAAATAGCAGAAGACAGAATATAGAAAAATGAAGGGAAAAAATTAAAATAGGTAGAAAAAATAAGTAAAAGAAAAAAGGAAACAAAAAAGGGAAAAGACAACAAATAAGAAACTAAACAACAATAAGAACAACAAAAACACCCCAGGAAAAATAGCCTTCCCTCAGGCCTGTAAGGAGCTTCTCAGGCTGCTGGTACTCATCAACCACCCTGCAGCCTGTCCTCCACAGGCAATGTACCTGGTTTTAGTGAATAAAATAAAGGGCGGGGGGGAGGAACCAATTAAAAAAAAATAACAGCTCCATTAACACCTAAAACAGAAAAAAAAAGTCTGTCTAAAAGTTCCCTGTCATAAGGTACCAGCTAGGTGCATGATAAGCCAGTGGGCCACTTTCTGAATCCCTTCTATTAGGAGGGGCCATGAATTGAACCACGGACATTACATATGCAAGGCAAGAATTCCTCTAATAAGCTACACCAGTAGCAGAAGTTAAATAGACTTCTGAAAACTTATCTACTTCTAGCCACCCTCATTCCCTCAGGTGAGTTGGGCTTCTAACAGTTTGCAGGAGTAGGGCTGGTTAGGTGCCTGTCCCTGTCCCCTCATTGACCTAGTTCATCTCTCTCTCAGGGTGCCTGGGTATGACAACCTACCTGATCAGATAACCCTTCCTCTCTCCCTGGCTGCCCTTCAGTAGGGGTTGGGGTATTTTCTGAAACTCAAAGATGGCTCAGCTGGTCAAACTCACTGAAAAGAAACCACTCTCCACCCTCTACTAAACATCTCTTCCTCCCAGGGAGCTTTCTGACAGACCCTCTTCCTCCCAGGGAACACTCCCTCCCACTCAGTTGCCATCAGTGAGCCAGGGGTTTTACTGAGCTATTTGCCTTGAGAATGGGGTATTTGTGCCATTTCCAGCCATAATGGCAAGTAACTCATAGTTTTCCTTTGACTTCTTTACCTGTCTTTCTTCCTTCTGGATGATGTGTGGTACTTTCCTATTCTATAGATCCCCAAAGCAGTGCCCTCAGGTAGATTTTTGCTCTTTGTCCTTTGTGTGTGTGTGTGTCTGTAGAGAGAGAGTTGAGCTATGCTTAACTACTTCAAAACCATCTTCCTGGAAGTTCCCCCACATAATTCTTTATTATATTTTTACTTTTTTTATAGTTTACATAAAAAATTTCTTAAAATATATAAGGGATTTCCACATGCCACACTCCCAACACCTTCTAATTTTCCCCACATTAATAACTTCTTTCATTATGTGGTACATTCATTGCAATTGATGAACACATTTTGGAGCACTGCCAATAATCATAGATTATAAATTACATTGAGTTTACACTCTCTCCCACTCAATTATGAAGATTATGGAAGGATTTATAGTGGCCTGTATACACCATTGAAATGTCATTCAGGACAATTCCAAGTCCTGAATATGCCGCCATATTACACCTTTTCTACCCTTCCCCTGACTTCAACTTCCAGTGGCTACTCTCACCACATCAATGATATAATTTCTTCCATTGCTAGAATCACAATAAGTCTATAGTAGAATACCAGTAAGTCCACTCTAGTCCATATTGTATCCTCCAATCCTGAGGATTCTGGGATAATGATGCCCAATCCACCTTTAAGTGAGAGGCAACTTTGAACCTATATTGCTGTTGGATGGGACTCTCTTGCTTGATGTTTTGGACTCTCTCAGTTCCTTGGTATGGTGGTTGTCCATCCTCACCTCCTTGTTAGTTGTCCTGGGTGAGTCCAACCAACTGGAGAGTAGGCATTGCAACTGTGCTGAGGCTCATGGCACAACTGGCAAATGGACAGCACAGAATTCAAGTCTCTTTGATGTAGACCTACCAACTCCAGCACCAACTATAAGATCATATAAAAGGGACAGAAGAAGCATGTACAGAAATATCACAAATGAGCCCAACTCTGTCACAGGAGCACAAACTCCAAAGTAGGTCCCACTGGCAAGGCACCAAGCTTTGGAGCTATCTATCATGACCATAGGACCTGGGTGCCTCCAGAGCCTCCAGGAACTAATTGGGGTAGTATCTTCCTTGGCAGTCTATGAGATCCTAGTGAGATGAGCATAAGTGTTACCTCTCTAATGAATTCCTTACTCACTTTGTAGACTCTTAGCCATATAAACTCATTTCTCATTACCTTTTCCTACTTTTATTCAAGGTCTTTTTCCAGTTGCATCATCAACCAGTGCTTTGTAATAATCCATTGGTGCCAGGGAGGCTCATTCCTGGGAATCATATCCCATGCTGGGGGGAAGGTAATGCATTTATATGCTGAGTTTGGCTTAGCAAGAGACCACATTTAAGCAGTATGGAGATTCTCAGGCAGTAACTCTTAAGCACCTTACAACACTAGCCTTAGTTGCAATTTCAAAAGCAAATGTTCATAAGCCTAGTCATCAATACCAAGGGCCCATCAGTGAACCATCTTTCTTCATTAGTCTTTGCCCCTGTACTTGGGGGATTATTGCTGTTCCATTTGAGAATGTGACAGAGCAATCCAGGATAGGAACTCAACATTCTTTCAGTTGTTGTGTGAATCTCTCCCCATTGTGGCAATGCTCTATGAACATTTGAACATGTTTTTATACCTTATACGTATACTCAGGTGATCTCCTCTCATGTATTCCCCATCACTGACACCCCACACCAATGATCCTCCCTTGCCATAATTGTAACCCTTCTGTGACCCAAAACTTCTTCAAAACTGAAGTCAACAATATTTACAAATGCAATTAATAGGAAAATGAGGTAGTAATGATAGGTTTAAATATAAGAAATAAGATACATAATAATTTAGAAAAGCAAAAACTAAATAAAATAGAATTGGGACATTAAAAATGAAAATTTTAATTTTTTTTGTCTTTCATCAATGTAATATCTAGCGTCCTTTATGTACAGTGACATTTTCTTGCATTTCTTTCCCAGTGTCTTCCTTTTTTCCGTTTGTTTTTAAAGAAGTTTTAGATTACAGAATATAGGGGACTCCCTTTACCCAACAACTTCCCCCTTTTCCCCCTTCCTATATTAGTAGCCTTTTTACATGTGGATGGCACATTTGTTACAACTGATGTACAAATTTTGATACAGAGCTAACCATGGTCAATGGTTTACATTATGGTTTATATTTTAGACCATACACTTTTATAAATTTTTGATGAAATTTAACATGGTCTGTATCCATTATTGCAAAATCATGCAGAACACTTCTATTGCTCACTAAATATTCCCTCTTCCATCTATCTGTTCCTCTCCACTCTCAGGGCCCACAGTGACCACCAGGCTTCATTCCTTGAATGGCAAGATTCATAGATACTTGCAATGATACTGTGGACCTGACACACTAATCTGTCCTCCCCTATAAGGAACCACCCATGCTCTTGAGAGAAACCCTCCCTTCTGCTTCAAACATATCAGATCTCCCCAGAATGGGAGTCCAATTCCTTCCTGCTCATTATATGGGTCTCCCCCGGCTAATACAACCCACTGTGCCAAAATGATCACTCGCACATTCTCTAGAAGACTGCCCTAGGAGTGCCTTGTCCCGAATGCCCTCCATCCAACCCCATAAACCAGTAACCCTTCCTTGTCATATTGCCAAAGGAGCTTTCTCAACATTGTAGTTTCAACCACATACCTGCCAATCCCCAGTGTTCATCTGTTCCCTCCTCCAACCTTTTCCAGTTCCATGGACTGCCCAAACCACACTCCCCACTCTACCCCCCCCCCCCCCCGTACCACCTGCACCACCCAACAGCATCACTACACTCCAGTAATATACCTTCACTGCCTAACTATCCACTTCCACCTTAACTTAGATTTCACCATCATGGGCAATGGCTCACTACCTTCTCCTCCCTTTCTATTTCCTGTAAACCTATCTTCCAAACTTTCACTCTCTGATTCTGCTCAATTTGCTTAAATCAAAATATCAGGTACTATTTGTCCATCAATGCCTTTTTGAAGAACCGCCCAACTGTCCTCCACAATGGCTAGGCAATTCTATATTCCCATCAGCAGTGGATGAGGTTTCCCATTTCTCCACATCCTCTCCAACACCTGTAATCCTCTGTTTTTTAAATGGACAAGAATCTAATGGGTTGTATGGTAGTATCTCATTGTAATTTTGACTTGCATTTCCCTAAAAGCTAGTGATACTGAGCATCCTTTCATGAGTTTATTAGCCATTTTATTTCTTCTTTGGAGAAGTGTCTACTCAAATTAGTTGCCCATATTTTAAATGTGTTCTTTGTCTTTATTTTCAAGATATAGGATTTCATTATATATGCTAGATATTAGACTCCTATCAGGTATATGGTTACCAAATGTTTTCTCCCATTGGGTAGGCTCTCTTTTCACTTTCTTGACACATTCATTTGAGGTGCAAAAGGTTTTAATCTTGAGGAGGTATCATTTATCTGTGTTTTTCTTTCACTGCTGGTGCTTTGGGTGTGAAATTCATGAAGCCACTTTCTATAACAAAGTCCTTCAGGTGCTTCCCTACATTATCTTTCAAGGTTTTTATGGTCTTGGGCTTACATTTAGATCTTTGATCCATCGATTTGAATTTTGTATAAGGTGTGTAAAGGTGTTACTCTCTCATTCTTTTGGATAGGGATATCCAGTTCTCCAAGCACTATTTCAAACAATTATTTTTGAAAACTAATCTATCCAAAAATATTACTGTTCTAGCATGTATTCAATTAAATATTATTAATGTATATTTTTATTTCTCTTTGTACTACATCCTCAAAATATTCTATGTATTTGTGGTAGTTTGAGTCTTTTTTGGATCCCAGAAAATTATGTTCTTAAATTAATCCATTCTTGTAAGTATGAAAATATTGTGAGTGGGTCTGTTTGATCAGAATACTTCAGTTAAGGGTCATTTGACTATATTACTTCAGTAAATTTAGCTCAGAATCGGTCTTAATTCTCTTACTTGAATCATTTATGAATGAAATGACTATACAAAGAATAAAAGCTGTAGAGACAGAGGAAAATCCACATGAGGTGAGAGGATGCTGAAGAGCAAGCAGAAACCAATGAGACCAGGAAAAGAGGAAGCAAGAAGTGAAACGGTGATACCAGAGGGGAAGGCAGACATCACCATGTGCCAGTCTTCAGGAAAAAGACATTGCCTGATGATGCCTTGATTTAGACACTCTCACAGCCTCAGAACTGTAAGCTTGCAACTTAATACAGCCCCATGTAAAAGCCAGCCCATTTCTGGTATATTACCATGTCTGCAATTAGCAAATTTAAACAGTATTTTGCATTTACAGCATATCTGATTCAACCTGCCTGAGGGGCGAGTTGCTACAAATTGGGACAGTATAGATTATAGATAAATTAATTATTAATTCCAAAAGATAATAAAGCATGATATGAAGGTAGTATCACTGAAATGAGTTAAGAGATCCAAGATGGCATTTTTTTGTACAATGTGTTTATAATTAATCTTTTAAATCTAATTCTTCCATTGTACATAAAAGTATTTTAAACTTAAAAATTACTTTTGAAATTACATTATATATATATATATATATATATATATATATATATATATATCTGAAATGAAATTAACATCTGGAATTTGTATTATGTAGTTTAGATGCCACTTGGAATTACAAATGTTAAAATAAACCCATATCTCTTCCAAGAATATAAATGGCAAATGGGCAGGTAGTGAGATCTCTCTATACCAGGGGTTCTTAACCAGGGGTCCATGGACGGCTAAGCGGTCTGTGAAAAGATTTCAGGAGATCTGTGAGGTTGAATTGAAAAAAAAATCTACTTATTGTCTTTATTTTCTCTGACTATTAAGTGAAATGTAGCATTTCTTTCACTTATGAATGTATGCAATAAATAAATTACAGTAGTATTCATTTCAACATACTGGCAAAGCGGTCCATGGAACAAAAAGTTAAGAACCCCTGATCTATGCAAAACTCTGATTGAAAAAAAAAAATCTTAATTTTGAAAAAGTAAACATATTTATTTTAAGAAACTGCCTCCTAAAATTTAACTCTTTTAATTGAAACAGTTGCCAATTAACTTTTAAAGTTCTCTGACTTATAAAAAAAAGTCCTGATTCAATTTCTGTGTTAATCTCTGCAAAAAGAAAAAAACATTTTACTACTCTCCTGACCAACACTTTCTGAGAGATATATCAACATCAGTAATAATAATCCTTACATTAATTGGACATTCAATATGCTAGACATTGTTATAAATACATATTATCTCATAGAACTTTAATTTTCCTATTATAAGATGGGTGATATCACTAAGTATGAAAAATTAACAGATGAAACTAATTGTTTTTGTAGTTGTTTTTCTTAAAGTATATAAAACACACAAAAAAGACAACTTTGGTAAACACAATATCTCTGGTTATGCTACATCTCTGTATCTTTCAAGCTCAATCTTGGGATATATTCCAAAAAATTCCTTTAGATACATTCAAATTCCACTTTAGTTAAAGAAGCTGCAGTCACACTTTTATAGAGAAGCCTGCAGCAAGAATGCTTGTCAGGAAATAATTGGGTTCAATAATAATTTTAAACTAAAAATACATGGAATTTATTTTTATTGTATCAAAGAAACAACAATTTACATTTTTAAATGTTGAAATATTTTAAAAATATTTCATTTATTCAGACACAGATATAATAATTCATTTAAATCTAGCTTGGTCTAACTTATGTTCATTTATCACTTTTGATAACAATACAAAACTCAAAGCAGTAGAGATGATAAGTTTAAAAAGGGTTAGAAATGACAGAGCTGCACTTGACTCTTGGTGCACCTCTTAATTGATCTCTCTATACTCACCTGCAAATTTCAGGTAGTAGTCCTGACCTTCTCAGGTAGATGGAATAATTAAATAAGCTATCATAGGTAAAGCCCTCAGTGTTGCATTGTAGATGTTTTGACTGCTTGGAAATGGTCATTATAGGAAAAAGAAATAGATTCTCAGGTGAAGCAAACAAATATGCTTAAAAACATATCAAATGAATCTTTTCCTAATGATGTAACAATGAATTTAAATGACTTCTGCTTTGCAATTTTAGGTGTAAATCAGTGAAGTTTCCTTTCAAGTATGGCTTGCCTGTGTAATCATTATTTTACGTGAGTTCATCTTAATGTAACCTGAAATATAAATCCAATGAATAATACATAGTCTTAGTATATCACAGGGGTGCTGATGCAAAATACCAGGAATGGGTTAGCTTTTATAATGGGATATTTATTAAGGTAAAAGCTTATAGTACTGAGATCATGAAATGTCCAAATCAGGGCATCATCAGAGATGTTTTCTCACCTAAGTTAGATACTTTTGATTCTGGGGTTCTGTCATGTGGCAAAGATGACTGCAGATCTCTGCCATCTGCTCCAGAATCTACCATCTTTCAGGTGTGGACAACTAGACAAAGAACTTGTCTCTTACAGGCCTCCTCTCTCAGTCTTGGAAGCTCTATTTTCTCCACAAGTTCAGCTGTGAGGTATCCGGCATATGGCACATGCTTTATTCTGGGCTAGTCTCTTCCACCATGAGCTTGTCTATGGGCTCAGCCTCTTGGGAACCTTGTGCTTAAGCTTTGGCTGCTCACAATCCTTGAACCTTCCTTTCACATTGCAAAGTCAAATATGCAGAGCTCCTTTTTCCTGTGTGTGTCTCTCTCTGTATCTCCGTTGTTATCAGACCCAGCAAGAGAGTGAACACAACCTGAGTCTTGCCTCACTGAGTAGTCCAAACAAAATGATCCCATATCCACAGGAATGGATTAGTTCAAAAATAATCATTCAGTTTTGAGAATTCATAGAAAGACTGTCACATACCTTATTGTTGCATTGCCAAAAATTCTGAGAAATTTCCCAAAATTTCTCTCAAAATAGACTGTGTATCCATAAGGTCAGAAATTTAACATTTTGATAAATAAAAAGGGAAAAAGAAGGATATAATAACAAAATTTAAATATACCCTAAAAATTTTAGGTATCATATTGTGATATTTCTTACATTGTTTTTATTACAATTATTATTTAAACATTTATATTCCTAAGTATGTATATATGAATATATGTATAATAGAACATCAAAGCATATTTAAATCCCTGATTTACAAAATATCACTATATATTTTCCTAACTTTTGCCTACAGGCAAAAATTAAAAAGCATACATTTATTATTAAAATATTTTTACTGGAGAATGGGGAGTGGGGTATATGGGAACCTCTTATATTTTTTAATGTAACATTTTGTTCAGTCTATGTATCTTTAATAAAAAGGTAGTAAAAATATTTGCTATTAAAATATATTCACAGAAAGGAATCTGGTTGTTCATCCTGGTTTGCCACTTCTTTTTCCTTGTAGCATGATGTACTGTGGGATTTCTGCAGTGATGCATGTAAAAATATCTCATTCTTTTGAATAGTACATAAAATTGATACATATTATTAATACAAGGTTTTAATAATACCATGAGTTAGAAATGACAGGTTCAGTGAACAGCTTTCCTCAACTTTTTAAAAATTATTGATCCGCCCAAAGATAGTTAAGCTTAAGTACTTAGTACTTTAAGCTTCAGCATGATTTCTCCGGGCAAGGACTTCATACATACACCATCAAGTTTTCTTGGCCCAGAGATTTTTTTCCTAATACCTGAAATGACAAATTCAAGTTTTATGTCAGAAAAAGAAAAAAGAAGAAATGTATCTATTTTCATTCTTTTTTTTAATCTTAAATGCCCTATAAATTCTTGACAAATGAAGATGAAGCCAGAATTTAATATTTTACATATTTTCAATAGCAAGGAATTTCTGACTCCCAGACACTTAATTTTTTTTTATTAGAGAAATTGTAGGCTTACAGAAAAATCATGCAGAAAATACAAATTTCCCATATATTCCCTCTCACACCATGTTCCCTATATTAATACATTATAAATGAATATCATTATAATTATACTCTAAACTACAGCCCATGATTTAGAGTTTGTTCTTTGTGTTGCACAGTCCTATTTTTAAAATATTCTAGTAACATATATACAACCTAAAATTTCCCCTTTTAATCACCTTCAAATATTTAATTCACCTCTCTTAATTACATTTAAAATCGTTTGCTACCATCATCACCATCCATTATCAAATCTATTCTATCACCCCAAAAAGAAGCACTATACTTCTTTATTTGCATAAAATAAACTCCCCATTCCCTATGCCCACCCTGGCCCCTTGTAGCCTGTACTCTAGTTTCAGACTTTACAAATTTGCTTATTCTAATTATTTTGTATCAGTGGGATCCTACTATATTTGACCTTTTGTGTCCTTTTACTTCAATCAATATGATGTCTTAAAGCTTTCTTTTTGCTATTTTTCACCACAAACCAGTTTTCGTTCTTTTCCACATGCGAATGCAGTGGCAGAGGAGAAAGCCTCTCATAAGTCACTAACAATAGCAACAATTAAAAAAAGTCCTGTAAAGATTTTGTTGCTACATCATGTCCTAAAATAACAATGCATTATAATTCCAGCTTTAAGAAAAACTAACTGCTTTTGTAATGCAGCATGAGTGGCTTATTACTTAACAGGCTGCAATACAACATGAAATATCTGAAAATAACTCTTCTCAAAAGTCAAAGCAAAAGCTGAGAATAAAAAAAATACACTTGCTGAATAGATCATATTTATAGAGCCTATAATTTACAAAAGTTTTGTGACATTTCTTATTTCCATGCCTTCCAGCAAAATGCCCAAATAATGGCATACTGCATTTTTAAATAAATCAGTAAATTTCTATCAGTTTACTGGTTCTCTTTTTTCTCTATGCATCCACAACCTTCTAAATTAGTGTTACCTGAAGTGGACTTTATAAATGCAGTTTTAGGACAGAAATTAATATGGGGCAGGAGACAATTGTTCATTTAAAATAAATGTAAGAGAAATATTGGTAGCAACTAATGCACTTTTGCTGCTAGTCTTATTTGGATGAGATGTTCAAGTCCAGTCTTTCAATATCATAAATTAAAATTCGGATAATTAAATTCCCTGTTCCTACTTTCTTACCACCCATTTTGTCTCCAATTAATATGATCAGAATTTCATCCTCATGACTCCACAAATTACTTTTGTCAGGGTTACCAATAACCTCCTAATTGCAAACACAAATGTCATTTTTCAGTCCTCATCTTTTTTCATTGTTTAGTAGTACTTAACATTATTATTTTTATTATTCATACTGTCATCAATATCATTGTCACCATTCTTTACTTACTCTCCAATTGTCTCTTTCTTATATAAAACATCCTCAATGTGCCACCAGAAACAATTTCATGTAGCCACTTCTCATCACTATTCTCTAATGTCCTAGTGGATGAACTTTGTATTTTTATCCCAGAAGCCTTTTCCAAATTTAGCCATTTTTGTCATTTCAATGTTATATACCCTATGTGGCAGCCCCAAACAGAATAATCACTGCATTTCAGAGCAAGTGTGAGTCCATGGCTGCTCTCATAATATTCCACTTAAAGAGGTGTCTTTTCTCTTTATTCATCATAAAATAAACACTCATTCTATGACATTTACATTGCTCCAAACAAACAAAAAAAATGTAAAAGAAAAGAAAACTCATTCTGTGATGTCCTAATACAATGCCTCCTGTATTAGTCGGCCAAAGACATGCTTATGCAAAGTACCAGCAATCTATTGGGTTTTATAAAGGATATTTATTTGGGGGGAAGCTTAGAGTCACAAGGCCATAAAGAGTAAGTCACTTCCTTCACCAAAGCCCGTTGCCAAGTGTTGGAGTAAGAGGGCTGCCTGGTTCTGTGAGGATTCAATCTTCCTCTCCTCTTAAGATTCCATGGTGCCAGGTCTCATGTTCGGTTCCCAGAGCCTCATAAAAAGAAGAGGAACACCCAGTGAACAGACACAGAGAGCAGACAGCAAGCGTAAACAATGAGGGGAGGGGGATAAATAAATAAAATAAATCTTCTTTTAAAAATGCCTATCATAATGCCCTGAGACCTTTATCTTAGCAAAGAGTCAAAGCAAGTTATTCAGGCATACTCATAGACAGATAAAATTATCACAGTCCACCTTTAAATTCACTCTGAATTATCACAAAAAATATTACTCATAGAGTACATTAAAATCTAACATATTTCCTCCTCCAAACAGAAGTCTTGGAATGGAAGAAAAAGACAACCTAAAACTGGGAAACATACAATTAAAAAAGGAATATTTTCCATAAAATAATTAGGATGTCTTACAAAAAAAATAAGAAAAAGCTAACAACCCTTATTTAAAGAAACTAAGAAAGAATCCTAGATCAATAATGTATCCAAGAGGAAGCTTGAATGGTTAATAGACATATGAAAAGAGGCTTATCATCATTAGAAATTAGCCAAATGAAAAAATCAAATAACTAATAATATTTTCCTTTAACTCTCTTAGATTTAACTTTAAAAATCTGAGAATATCAGTCATTTTCAAGGATTTGAAAGAACCAAAATGTAATCATCCTTAGTGGAACTATAAAATATTGCCACTACTTTGGAAAATGTTTGACCTTTTCTAGAGAATTCAGGTAATTAGTACAGCAGTTTAAAAACCATAACAGAAAATAGAAATGTGTTTCAAATCCATATTATAGTGCTATGATAAAAATTTGAGGACTGAGGACATATAAGACTAGCAAAAGATAATTTTTCTTTCTTATTATTTAGTCATAAGCCACAGTAACAAGAAGAACAGGCACGTCTATGTATTTATAACTTGCTATATACTTTCAAAATCTTTATTAATCTTAAAAAATCATGTCAGATAGAGTTATCCCTGTTATTCAGAGGAGGAAATTGAGGAACAAACAGTTAAATAATTTACCCAAGCTCACAAAGCAAATAAGTGGTGGAACCATGAATTACATGGCTCCAAATTTCCACTTTATGGCAATGTAAAACTTAAGAAATAATTATCATTATGTTTTAGCTATATGAAGCTAATAAAAAGTTACAAATGATTTTAACTAAGCAGCTCTTTTTGGCTAAATTATTTATTTTAATTTGTTAACTATTTCCCACCTATAATTAAAAATTCCAATATAATATCCTTTAAACCATTATCTATGCAAACACTCCTCATTTGAACCAGCTCTGTAATTTTCTATTTCATTAGATACAGTAATGAATGAAATCATAAATTCTTTGATGTTAGTAATATAGCCATTAATAATGCATCTGCCTCAATGCATTTCAAATAGTTCATATTACTTTTTCAGAAACTCATTTTTTATGTAAAAAGCCCAAACTAAATAAATTATTCTACAACAAAGATTTCTCCAAATGGTTTAGTTAATAACACAGAAAGATTATAGATACCATGTGTAGCAGTTTGATATGGTTATGAATTCCTGAACTAGATATTGGATTATGTTTATAAATTGGTCTGAACCTGGGCATGATTAAGTATTGATTAGGGCTTCTATTGGGCCATGTCATTAGAGTGTTAAGTCCCCACTCCTTGGTGGGTGGGGACTCACAGATAAAAGGCATGGCAAAGGTCAGAGTAGGAGGGGTTCAATGTAGAGTTTTGATGCTGGAGTTTGATGCTGAAGCCTTAAGTTGGAGCCCTGGGAAGTAAGCTCACATGGAAAGAGAAGCAAGTCGCAGGAAGAAAGGAATGCTAAGCTCAGAGAGAAGCAAGACCTTGGAAGGGAGGAACCCAGGAAGCCTGAACCCTCACAGATGTTGGCAGTCATCTCACTCCAACACATGAAAATAGACTTTGATGAGGGAAGTAACTTATGCTTTATGGCCTGGTATCTGTAAGCTCTTACCCAAGTAAATACCCTTTATAAAAACCAACCAATATCTGGTATTTTGCATCAGCACTCCTTTAACTGACTAATACACCATGTAAGAATATGCAATGCAAATATAGATTTTAGTACAAAATTATAAACTTGAGTCAGACTGGCAGAATTGTAATACCCTTGATGGAAGAATTATTCAAATATAAGATTAAACTTTAAAAAAAATCAGTAGAGAGGAGAAAAAAGTCCTCTGTGGAAGCAAAATTGAAGAAGGGAATACTCATGTTGCTTCTAGAATATTTGCATGTGAAAATGAAACCATATATTTCTTCCCCAGAATGTCCTGTCACCTCACCTTAAATGAAAGTGAAATATATTAATACATTTTGCACATGTATGTACTTTTGTCATTCAAATCATCATCAATACTATTTTTTGTCAGTTGTGTTTTGTGTTTACCTGAGTGACTATTGGTAGCATCTGTTGCGGGAAGAACGGGAATATGGACCTGATGAGCCAAACTGTTCAACTTTTGCTGTTCTGGGTGTGTATGCTTATGATCTGTCATTCTACTGAATGGCACAGTTTCTTTTAATTTGACAGACTCTGATGTTTTGGGAGTTTTGCTGTCTTAATGTGTTATTTTTAAAGCCATTTTATAAAACTGTCATTTGGATGAAAACTTTTAAAAGATACCATATTGAGTAAAAAAAGTTTTACTTTATATAATTCAGTTTTCATATATCTCAAATAAATCATATTTCTATTATCTCAAATAAAAAACAAAAGACATTTTATTCCCTGACTCTCCCTCATGAATTTGTATGAAAAATACTTAAACTTGGGGTGCTATTCTATTTTACTCTTAGGTTAAATTGTCCTTTCTTCTAAAAGGACAAGGCAAGAGAAAGAGAAAATTATTTTTGAAAATCTCAGGAATACAAAATAATTTTATAAATTAATATGCAACTTGCATGACTGATAAATGAGTTTAAGGGATCCATGAACTGAATAGCCTACTCTTTCTTTTGGAATTTTTGTTTAGCAAATTATGGTGGTCTTATTTTATGCTTATATGTTCAATATCCCCAAATCCAGTGAAAAGATATTTAAGTTTCCTTCAGTGGCCTAGTAACTACCTTGTGCTGGGTATGCTGCTTCATTAGGGAAACTTTTAATTTTAGTTTACTTTTATGCAGAATTACTTATTTCAGCTCCAGACTTCACCCTACTGCATAGGTACCTCAATTCTCTAATTCCTGAAACTGTTTGGAGTTCTTCTCAGAGAATTATCATGATTTCAGTGCATACCTGTGGCTAGTATGTGTGATAGGATTCAGTATTTTCTACTCTTCTAGGTATTCTACTTTCTAATTTCAACCTTCTAAAAATGTGTTGATGTCTCCTACTAGTTACTGTGTCCCTCTTTTCTCTTCATTATTTCAAGTGAGATTCAAAAGAAAAAGGAAATGAAGCATGTGCTAATTTTGCAATTTATAATAAGAAGTCCATACTCTTGCTTTTGGTACCCAGTAACCCTTAGTTCTAAACTCATAAAAGTGTTGTGCAGACTTTCAGCATAGCACAGAATAACATCACAAATTTTAGCCTTTCTAAGGGAATGAAGGATTCAGATGCTGGCCGCCTTATAATCTTTAGACACGGATTAAGAGAGTATGATACTCAAAGGCTGAACTTCAAAAATACGAGTATATTGTCAGAACACAAGCCTGGAAAATAAAATTCAGCTTTACTAGGGGATCAAGAGTTTGTTTTTTATTTCCCTCTTTTATTTTAAAGGTCTCTATGGCATTCAATGATATGTCACTGTTTAAGGAAAAAACAGCTATATTTGGGTCTTAAATAAAATCCCATTGACATATTTCAATCACACCTTTACAACCAATAATATTTACATAATTTAGTTTGTAAGTATATAAAACCTTCCTGTCTTCTTCACATTCAGGGGCAAATTAGTTATTTCAGTGTCTCAAAAGAAATACACTTATAACTTCATACTCATTATTCTTGAATATACACTAATAACTATACACAATTTAAATAATGAATTTAAAATAATTTATTTAAAATCATGATATCTACTCAAATAAATTCCTGAAACTAATCACTGGGAAAACAATTAAAAATATCTATGGAAGCTGAGGTAGAGGGAGTAAATGGGAACTCTTTGTGCATTTTGTGTAATTTTTCTGTAAATCTAAAATTCCCCTGAAACAAATCTAGTATTTTTAAAAAGTATTTTTCAGGGATACACTGAAACCTAAAACTTGTAAAATACATTATTATTTTCCTGGTAAAGTCAATCTAAACATTTTTACTCATTAATTACTGTGATATTCCAGTCTTATTTTACATTGGTGTACTGTAATTGGCTCTATTCTGGTAATATATATCACTAAATAAATAAAATTGCTTGTTTATCATTTGACACTGATTTTTTTTTCATGAGAATCCTGTGAAGACTTTATGGCCTCAAAATTGTACTATATTAACATATACTTCTAATTATTTTCTACTTCTAAAAGGAGGTGGTAAATGGTTAGCTTTTTCATTGCTTCTCTAGAAAGGCAGTGAGACAATATTAAGAGGATATTAATAATAAATGTCTAATACTGAACTTAAACTCAAAAAGGTTTGATTTTTGTTGAAAGTTTGACTCTCTTTAATGAGAGCATAGTTGGAAGGTAAATTAATAGTGCAAGTGAAATTATGTGTTAGCTATACAGCATATAATGCTCTCTTAAGTTAAATTATAAGGGCTATAAACTTTTTTAGAATTACCTCAGACAGCCTAGACTAACAAGAGCTTACAAGTATTTTGAATTTAGATGTTTGAAATTGCCATTTAAAATGTTTCCTTTAGGGTCTGCAAAAATGTTCAAAAGAATGTAATAGAATACATAGTTTTTAAAAAGTCAGTCACTAGAAGAAATACTATGATAATCTTCTCTTAAAGTCATATTCTGTAAAGTGACTACTTTTTTCTAAAGAGATTTCTTTGTTTAATGTACTTTTTTATTTTTTTGAAAGATACTTAGATTACATAAATGTTACATAAAAAATGTAGGGGATTCCCATATGCCCCACTCCCTATCCCTCCCACACTTGCCCACATTAACAACATCCTTCATTGGTGTAGTACATTTGTTATAATTGATGAGCATATATTGGAACACTGCCACTAAGTGTGGATTATAGTTTACATTATAGTTTATACTCTCTCCCACACAATTTTGTAAGTTACAACAAGATACATAATGACCTATATCTGTTACTGCAATGTCATTCAGGATAATTCCAATGTCCCAAACATGCCCTCATATTACAATCTCCCTCCCCTTAGAACCTCCAGTGGCCACTGCCTCAACACCAATGTTAAAAGCTCTTCCATTCTACATGTACTTGCAATGATGGATACAAGTCATGTTAAATTTCATAAAAATTTATAAAAGAGTATATATGGTCCAAAATGTAAAACATAATATAAACTGTGATTCTGAAAGATTTTTAAGTATTCCTCATGCTGATTTCACTTTGCTGGAATTTACTTACAAATGTGGTTATGGAACAGGGGTTCCCCATAACAAATATTATGTGAATCACTTGTGAAGCAATGAGTAAGGTATGAGGTTATTCCAATAAGTATAATACAAGCCTCCTGCTATTTCATAACTCATATTACTAGCAGACCAATATTTTAAAAATATAGATCTTATGCCATTTCCCTGTATAACATCTTTCAATTACTTTCCATACAAAATTGTAAGACATGAAATCCAAACTCCCTAAGATGGAGGAAAGTGGACTGCACAATGTGAGTGCTGGCTATTGCCAACCACTTCAGTCTGATTTGTTTTACTATCACCTCTCTCTTCCATGCACCAGGCAAATAGCTGCACTAAATTCATGAAATATGTCAAGCACTTTCCTACGTGAAAATATTCATTCTTATTCTTTTTTCAGCCTAGAACAAATCTCTTTTCTCCTGAATTTTACCCTTCACTAAATACTGCTCACTCTTAAGGATTCAATAATAATGCTCCCTCAGGGAAGGCTTATTTGGCACTTACCTAAATTAGTTCTCTTTACATATGTTAATATTATACTTATTTTTCCCCTTCATAGTAGTTAGAATTTCTAGTGATATAATCATTTGTGTGATTATTCGTGTATGGCTATGTCTTCCAATGGACTGTGAGTTTCAAGGAGGACAATCATCTTTGTCTTTCATTGCATCCCCAGGGATTGGGACTTGAATATATGTGAAATTAAAAGAACCATGTGGGATCTAAGCTCCCTCTCGATTTAGAGGTGGAGTGGATATCACCATTCGAGGGTCCACAGGATAGAGGAATAAAATTTAGATTAGAGTGGACTTACGGGCATTCTATGATAGAACAACTGTGACTAACAATGGAAAAAGTTGTAGCCTTGATGTGGAGAAAGTGGCCATGGTAGTTGCTGAAGGCATGGGAGAAGGAAGAAGAGATGTGATATGGAGGCATTTTCGAGACTTGGAGTTGTTCTAAATGATATTGCAGGGACAGATGCTGGACATTATATATCCTTTCATAACCACACTGAATGTACTGAGGGATAAGGTAAACTACAATGTAAACTATAATCCACGCAGTGCAGCAGAGCTCCAAAATGTATTCACCAAATGCAATTAAATTGCCACAATGATGAAAGAGGTTGTTGATGTGGGAAGAGTGAGGTAGGGTGGGGTGTGGGGTATATGGGAACCTCTTATATTTCTTAATGTGATGTTTTTTGTGATCTATGTATCTTTTTTAGAAAAGGCAATTAGTGAAGTGGCTGTGGCTTAGTTAGTTGGGCTCCTGTCTACCATAGGGGAGGTCCTAGGTTCATGTCCCAGGGCCTCCTTATGAAGGCAGGCTTGCCCACATGCTGTGGAGAGCCATCCAGCCTGCAAGCAGCCACTGCAGGGCACCACCCAGCCTACAGACTCCAGAGAGCACCCACTCAGCAAAGGTGATACAATAACAACAACAAAAAGGGAGACAAACAAAAACACAGAAGCATGCAGCAAATGGACACAGAGGGCAGACAGCAAGCAAGCTGCAAGAGGAGAGGGGAAAAATAAATAAATACAGACACAGAAGAATGCACAATGAATGGACACAGAGAGAGTAGACAGCATGCAAAAGCCACAAGAGGGAAATAAAAAATTAAAAAATTAAAAAAATTAAAAATGCAATTAAATAAACAAATTAAAAAATATTTCTTAATGTAACATTTTTGTGATCTATGTGTCTTTAAAAAAGCAATTAAATTTAAAAAGTAAAATAGAAAAAGGACATATCATCAAAATAGAACATGACTTGGATGATATAAATGTTTCTGAGTGGTTATCACTGGCCTGGCCTACATGAGAAATTCTGAAAGTATAGGTAAACAGAATTGATCCTCTGCTAGAACTTACATCCTTGTGGTTACCTTAAACAAATATGGTTCAAGCTTTTATGTTGATATCAACAAATAAATATGGTATTAATTTGACAATGTAAAGAATGCAAAATTGGCAGGTGTATTAGTCAGCCAAAGGGGTGCTGATTTCAAAATACCAGAAATTGGTTGGTTTTTATAAAGGGTATTTATTTGGGATAGGAGCTTTGGTGAGGCCATAAAGCATAAGTTAATTCCCTCACCAAAGTCTATTTTCATGTGTTGAAGCAAGATGGCTTTCAACATCTGTGAGGGTTCATGCTTCCTGGGTTCCTTCCTTCCCAGGGCTTGCTTCTCTTTCCTTTGTGAGCTTACTTCCTGGGGATCGAGCTTAAGGCTTCAGCATCAAACTCCAACATCAAAACTCCAGCATCAAAAACCCCCAACTCTGTTCTTTGACTTGTCTTTTATCTGTGAATCCCCACCCACCAAAGGGTGGGGACTCAATGCCCTACTGGCACAAGAGGTTTACATAATTAATCAAGCAAACCTATGAGTCCAGTGTAATCTAATATTCCCAGAGGAAAAGATCATTTTACAAACACAATCCAATATTTCTTTTTGGAATTCTTCAATAATATCAAACTGTTACACTCCACCCTGTGAATTCCAAAAAGACATTACAATATTCAAAAAATAAGCCTTAAATCAGTTACAATGCAAATATTAAATCATATCACAATCAATTTATAGAAATACAGTTTGCCTTGGGGCAAAGCCCCATCTCCTACAGACCTCTGAACCTTATGAAACAATTTATCAACTTCCAATACACAAATGGATAAACAAATTCTGGCTATTTCCTCTGTGGCTTCCTCTCTGCATGAATTCATTCCATTTATAAAATATTACAGTAATAGGCTTAATAGCCATCCTGATTGGGCTGGGTCATGCACATCTTAACTGAAGTAACCTCATCTAAAAGTACTATATGCAATGGGTTCAAACCCACAAGAATGGATTAAATTTTTTAAAAAACACATTTTTCTGATGTTATCTACACACTCAAACCACCACAGTTTCTTACTCTGTTTTAATAGCAATTACCCACAAAATTGGTGTAAATTAATGGCATTAAATTAGAAGGGAAATTCTTTTCTTGGAGTAGTTATCAAAACTGAGTAAAGTCTGGACCATTTTGCTAGTGTTGTTTTCAACCTGTGCTTGATGAGTCTGTTATCAAAACTAAAACTTCAGCCATTTTTCTACAATTTTGGTTGTATTTCCAGAAAAAGCTGAGAACTACATTTTCCTTGCTCTTATGCAGACTGATTCAGATAATGAGAGTCACTTATGCAAGACTTATAATACAGAGGAGGAAGAGAAGCCATTATTCTTCTGTATGTAAAAGTGTGGGCACTTAGCTCACACAAAGTTGTGGTAACTTCCAGACAGTTCTTAAGAACCACACATTTTATGTTGCAGGCAGCTGTGGTCATGGAAATAAGATAGCTAAACAGGTTTTTGACTGATCCTGATTATTAAGGAGAAATGCTGTGTTTATACAAAATCAGGACAGGGAAGAATATGTCTAGTGGGGCTATATAGGATGCTTCTTATTATTTTTATGTCCACTTGTAACATTAAAATGAAGACTATATTAATCGGTGAAGATATCACTTCTAATAGCAAAGAAATTTTAGAAATGTAGCCTTGGGTCATCACAAAAATTTAAATAAATATGGTACAGAGTTGGTGACAGAGTACAAAAGGAACATGAAATAGGTGGTAAAGATAGCAAAGTATAAATACCACATATGGTTGTATGTGTAGTTTCAGAAAAATTAACTGTATAAACTATGCCTTTCCTTTTCCTTTCCTCCTTGCTTCTTTACACACACACATATATATATGTATATACACATATATATATATTTCTTTGTATTAATTTTTTCTCACATTAATCTTTCTAATTGCTATTTTAGATAAGAAGTAAGAGGTATTGGAGGTTGTCAAGCTTATAATTAGCATTTAAAATATAGACTCAAAAGAGATTGTATTTGGACTAGAATTGGTGTATCACTCATGATACACAGAGTGATCACTAGGGCTTTTAATCTCACCTTTTTGGGAAAATGGTGGCCATATGTTCTTTTGTATAGGAAGGTTAGTTAAAATTCGATAGGCATATACTTTGGTTTATTGCCATAGATTAGAAGTTAAATATGAGTAGAAGGGAGTTCATGGATGCCAATAAAAGGATATACTATATCATAATATTTTTTATCAACTAAGGAATTTTTATTTTTATTTTCTCCCCTTTAGAGAAAGAGTAAGACCTAGGAATCACACATGTGAAGAATTTTCTGAGCAAAATTACAATTGTGATTTTACCAATGAAAGATGCTTTAGGAAAATTCAGAAGACAGATTAAAGGTTAAAGGTATTCTCAGATAAGATCTGTGGACAAATGCATGGACACATGGCAAAATGCTGTTAGTGGTAGCTTCTGGGCAAGCACCCCAAAATGCCTTCTTCAGTAGTCTGTGGAAAGTATGAACTCCAGATTTCCTTGATTAAAAGAGTCTTAGTACCTTTGATCTTCAGTCTAGCAATCACTGCAAAAGTTTCAATGGCATGTATTAAAACACTTACACGATGGTTTGGATGTTTGTGCCCTAGAAAAATCTATGTATGCTAGAAAATTCATTCCTTTGTGTGTTAACCCGTTGTAAGTAGGACCTTTTTATCAGGATACTTCAATTAAAGTGTGGCCCAACCAAATCACTATAAGTCCAGGTCCTATTCCTGGAGTCCTTTTCAAGCAGAATGAAATTCAGACAGAGAAAAGCCATGGAAAGAAAGAAGCTGAAGGACAATAGAACCTGTTAGAGAAGGGAAAGGCCAGGAAAGACCTTCATGTGCATTTCCATGTGACAGAGGATCCCAGGACCAAGGATCACCATAAGCTAGCCCCAGAATTCCAATCTGTGGGAAGAAAGCAATCCTTTGATGACATCTTATTTTGGACTTTTCCTGACCAAAAAACTGAGCTAATAAATTCTCATTACTTGAGTTTATCTATTGCATGGTGTTTGTGCTTGACCAGCCAAGGAAACTAGAGCAACTCACTAAAGAGAATATCAAAACTGATTGCAATTTTTCTGATAGTTACCTGACTGATCAAGCACTGAAACAAAATATTTTGGAAAATAGTAGCATTTACCACCTGTTACAAACTCAGTAAAATTTTCCATTGTGATTTCTTTCCAGATTCACCTAATAGGCCAGGGAGCATAAATTTAATACATCAAAAGGAATCATTACTATAAATAAAAACAAGTACATCTAAAAAAATTAAATTCTTATCGACCTCTTAAATTTCTTATCTATCATTTATCTTTTGATGCTGCTTTCTTATTTGTATCTCTCTCTTGCTCCTCTTTCTCAAATGATCTTCCATGTCTAAATGAACATAGGTGTGTATTGATTAGCATTTAGTGAGTTTTTATCCAATTGTATCTAATTAAAATATAATAATTTCTAGTTTTATTAGTCTTGAATTCCAAAAGTTTGGAAAATATAGACAAAATATAGTCTGTGAGATCAAACTATGCATCTTTTAGAAGTTCAATGAAGTATCAAAAGTTCTCAGAATCTTACATCAAATATCCCATGTTATCTTTTTTCAGCCACATGTCCTTCAAATGGGTCTGATAAGGTTATGCTGTTGAACACTTCATTCTTGAGAGGACAAATATTAGACATTTGATCAGAGCTGTCAATCATTCTAAATAATTAATGAAATAGGATAATGTATTTTCAGTTCTTTTTTAATCTACTTATAGTAATGACAACACTATCCAACATTTTCACATAATTATTTTATTGTGAAAGTGAAGTCAAATATATCATTAAATGTGTTTGTCACAAATCTGTGTGAAAGGAGAGAAGCAGAATCAAGAAAAAGACCAGCTGCTTTCTCAGAAAGAGAGAGAAGCTTGTATATTTATTGAATATATTGCATTCCTAGGAGTAAACAAAATGTACTGTATAAATATCCTCATGAAATTAGCTTTTGCATAGTTCATATAAAATGCTCATTTTATATGAAAGATGATTTCTGATAAAGGAAGTCATTAAAGTATACATTTTCATGCTTATCCTTTCAGTGTCATATTCTTATTGACGTGCTTCTCAAATTTAATAGTCTAAGAGTCACTAGTTTACAAATGCTACCCATTTTCACCAACCTTTGAATTCTTACATGAAAGGCTACATTTCACTTCTGTTCTCTGTCAATCTGGAATCTTTTTTTTTCTGAAATTAATTAAAAATTACAAAAATAATTTTTGTTATACTCTTTAAAATTAATATTAAAATGTCTTTATCTTTGCAAATATTAAATATAACAACTCTTCTTACCCAAGGTTTTAAAAATCAATTTTTTTCTTTACATTAAAATCAGAAAACAAAGTAGGAATGTTAGCAAAGTGTTACAAAATAAAATCCTATAGAGGGGAGAATAATTATGGCAATGTCCTTTTCTAATTTATAATATTTAAATAGTGTTCTCACCAACAACATTATATTCTATATTGGTGCTTGAAAATTTACTCAATGCTATTCTTTAGTTGGATATACTGTCTGACAGAGGGAAAATTATGCCTTCATCAAGCCATTTTCTTTTCCAACTGGCCACACATAAAATCTACATTTTCTACACATCATTATTCTTAGAAGGGTCATGCGACTGAGTCTTGACAATTCATGTGTACATAATTGATAAATACCAATTATAAACACTAAAATTTCATGGGAACTTCCATGAGGTTGTCCTGACTAACCCCTCTTCCAGATAGATGATTCCTGGATAATCTTTAAATTATGTGCTGAAGATGACAAATTGAAGTATGGAAGAAGTATTGTTCCCTGAATGACTGTATGAGGCAGAACTTCCTCTCTTTCCTCCCCACCAATCAAAATGAGCTATCAGTTGAGTGAACAATAAATATTTACTCTGCAAAATAACCTGGAATATCTGGTTTTATCACCAAGACCAGCAAGTATTAATTATCCTAATTCAAGTCTCCTAATTAAAGATATGCTATTAATAATTTCTACCACTATAAATTGTAAGAATATAATAGATTGACAATATTTTCAAAAATAAATTATTAAGAATATCTTTAAGCATAAAATTTACCCTCATTTGAAATTTATCAGACGTTTCTGAAACTAGCTGGATAAATCTTGATTTAATTAATAAGAAATATGAATTTCAGGAAAGAAAAGAAAGGAAATATTTCAAAGTGTCATATATTGTAATACAGGAAAATTCCTATATTAACTTAGTGGGCTATATGCATCCTTTAATATAATTTCTTTTAGCAAATGATACTATTCACAATTCTTCAGACTTTCAAGTCCTTTGCAAATGCTGTCCCATCTTCTTGGTATTCATTTTGTCATTAACATGGCCTGCAAATATTCTTATAATGATTCAAAATTAAGTTTAATTAACATATCTTTCCCATTAACATTATTTCTCTTAGTCAAAGGAAATCCCTTCTCTCATGGTCTTGTGTAAGTTTTAAGAAACATACATACATATGTCATCTTTTTTATAATGATTTCTACATTTAATTTTTTGTGGTAATTTTATTAGAAACTCATCATCTTGGTGGATATTGATAAAAGAGAAAATCAATAGTATATTTAGTGGTCATTACTACACATAGGACAATTCCATTCATGTTAAACTATAATAGTGAGTAAGTGTTACTCATTTTCCACATCCTTTCTAACACTTCTACTTTTCCAACTTCTGCCTAATTTTTTAATCAGTTAGTTTATCTTTTTACTGTTGAATTACTGTATCTCTTTTTATATCATGGATCTTAAACCCTTGTCAGATATGTGATTGCCAATATTTTCCCCCATTCTGTTAATTGTCTTTTCACCCCTTTGACAAAGTCCTTTGGGGTGCAAAAGTGATTAATTTTGATGTGGTCCCATTTGTCTCCTTTTCCTTTTGTTGTTCTTGCTTTGGGTGCAAGATTTAATAAAGCCCCACCTTCTACAAGCTCTTGAAGATATTTTCTGAAATTTTGTTCTAAGAATGTTATAGTTGTTGCTTTTATATTTAGGTCCTCGATCCATTTTGAGTTAATTTTTGTATAAGGTGTGAGATAGGGGTCCTCTTTTTTTCTTTTGGATATTCATATCCAGTTCCCCCAGCACCTTTTGTTGAATAGACTTTTATGGCCCAGCTGGTAGAACTTGACAGCCTTGTCAAAAATCACTGGAAGATAGATGTGAGGGTCTATTTCTTGATTCAGTTCCATTGGTCAATCTGTCTGTCTTTATGCCAGTACAATGCTGTTTTTATCACTGTAGCTATGTAATATGCTTTAACATCAGGAAGTGTGAGAGTCCTCCAACTTTGTTATTTTGAGACATTTTTGGCTATTTGGGTCTCCTTACTCTTCCAAATAAATTTGACAATTGGCTCTCCATTTCTACAATAAAAGGCTGTGGGGGTTTTACTGTGATTGAATTGAATCTGTAAATCAGTTTGGGTAGAATTCACATCTTAACAATATTTAGTCTTGTCCTTCCATTTATTTCAGTCTTCTGCAGTTTATTTTAGGACTGTTTTTTTTTTTTTTTAATTTTCTGAATACAGATCCTTTATATCTTTGGTTAAATTTAATTCTAAATGTTTGATTCTTTTACTTGCTATTATCAATGGAATTTTTTTTTCTGATTTCCTCTTCAGATTGCTTATCTGCAGTATTTAGAAACTCTGCTTAATTTTTGAGTATTAATCTCATATCCCAACCCTTTTCTTAACTAGTCTATAATTCTAGTAGCTGTTTTATGTGTGGATTTTTCAGGATTTTCTAGATATATAATCATATCATTAGGGAATAATTAACATTTCACTTCTTTCTTTACTATTTGTGTGACTTTTATTTCTTTATCTAGCCTAAATGCTCTAGCTGGAACTTCTAGCACACACTGAATAACAGTCATGACAATGGGCATTCTTGTCTTGTTCCTGATCTCAGCAAGAACACTTTCAATCTTTTACCATTGTGTACAATGCTAGGTGTAGGTTTTTCATATATGTACTTTATCATATTAAGAAAGCTTCCCACCATTCCCATCTTTTGGAGTGTCCTTATCAAGAAAGAATGCTGTATTTTGTTAAATGCCTTTTGCAGCAATGAGAAGATCATGTGATTTTTCTTCTCAATTTATTAATGTGGTTTGTTACACTAGTTAATTTTCTTGTATTGAACTATCCTTACATACCTGGAATGAAGCCCACTTAATCATGGTGTATAATTTCTTTAATATGCTTTTTAATTTCATTTACAAATATTATGGTGAGGTTTTTGCATTGATATTCATGAGAGATTTCTCTGCAATTTTCCTTTTACAATGTGTCTTTATCTGTTTATGTTATTAGGGTGATATTGCCTTCATAGAATGAGTTTGGTAGTATTCATTCCTGTTTAATTTTTCTAAGAGTTTGAGCAAGTTTAGTATTAGATAATCTTTGAATGATTGGTAGAACTAATCTCTGAAGCCATCTTGTACTGGGGTTTTCATCTATGGTGTGATTTTGATGATTATTTCAATATCTTTAGTTGAGATTGGTTTGTTGAGGTCTTCTATTTCTTCCAGGATCAATGTATATTGTTCATGTGATTCTAGGAATTTGTCCATCATGTCTACATTGTTTCGAATTTTGGCATAGTGTTGTTAACAGCATTCTCTTATGATTTCCCTTATTTTTCCAGGGTCAGTGATAATGCTCCCCCTTTAATTTCTGATTTATTTATTTGTATCTCTCCTCTTTCCTTTGTCAGTCTAGCTACAGGTTTGTCAATTTTCTTGATCTTCTCAAAGAACCAGTTTTGGTTTTCTTTATTCTTTGTTTCAATTTCATTCATATCTGCTCTGATCTTTGCTATTTCTTTCTTTTGACTTGTTTTGGGATTAGTTTGTTGTTCTTTTTATATGTGTCTCCAGATTTTTAATTTTAGCTCTTCTTTTTAAATGTAAGTATTGAAGGCTATAAATTTCCCTCTCTGTACTGCCATTGTGGGGTCCCATAAAGTTTGATATGTTGTGTTCTCATTTTTATTCACCTCAAAATATTTTCTGAATTCTCTTACAATTTCTTCTTTGATCCGTTAATATTTAAGAGTGTGTTCTTTAATCTCCATGTTTTTTTATGAATTTTCCCTTTTTCTGACCATATTGTTTTCAAGCTTCATTCCATTATGTTCAGAGAATGTGTTTTGTATAACTTCAAACTTTTTAAATTTGAGACTTGTCATGTGGCCCAACATATGTTTTATCCTGAAGAAGGATCCACGAGCACTTGAAAAGAGTGTATATCTTGATGTTTTGGAGTGCAATGCTCTGTAGATGTCTGTTGGGCCTAAGTAATTAATCATATTATTTTATCTGTTTCTTGTTTTTTTAAAGATTTATTTATTTCTCTCCCCTCTCCCCCCCCCCCCCCCCCCCGCAGTTGTCTCTTCTCTATGTCTGTTTGCTGTGTCTTCTTCTTGTCTGCTTCTGTTGTTGTCAACTGCACGGGAATCTGTGTTTCTTTTTGTTGTGTCATCTTGTTGTGTCAGCTCTCCATGTGTGTGGCACCATTCCTGGACAGGCTGCACTTTCTTTTGTACTGGGTGGCTCTCCTTATGGAGCACACTCCTTGTGCGTGGGGCTCCCCTACACAGGGGGGGCACCACTGTGTGGCAGGGCACTCTTTGCACGCATCAGCACTGTGCATGGGCCAGCTCCACACATGTCAAGGGGCCCGGGGTTTAAACCACGGACCTCCCATGTGGTAGACAGATGCCCTATCCACTGGGCCAACTCGGCTTCCTTCTCCGTTTCATCATCTGTCCAGATGTTCTGTCCAATACCAAGGGTGTTGTACTGAAATCTCAAATACTTTTGCAGAGGTGTCTGTTTCTCCCTTCAGTTTTGCCAGTTTGTGCATCATATATCTTGGGTCCCTCAGCTTAGGTGCATAAAGATTTAGTATAGTTATTTCTTCTTATTGAATTGTCCCTTTATTTAATATATCATGACCTTCTTCATCCCTTACAACAGTTTTGCATTTAAAATCTCATTTGTCTGGTATTAGTATCACTAATTCAGGTCTTTTTGGTTACTCTCTGAGTTGAATATGATTTTCCAAACTGTCACTTTCAACCTGTTTGCATTTTTATTTCTGAGGTGAATCTCTTGTAGACAGCACAGAGATGACTCTTACTATTTTATCCACTCTATCAGTCTATGTGTTTTGATTGGGGAGTTATAGCCATTAACATTCAATGTTATTATATGAAGGCTTTACTTACTTTGTCTATTTTATTCTTTGCCTTTCTGTTGTCATATCTTACTATCATATGAGTTTTACCTTTTATTTTACCCTTCCAAATAATCTTCATTTCTATGCTCCTCTACAAGTCTCTTGACCTTGTTTTTTCCTTTCAACTACAGAACTTCCTTTAGTGTCTCTACTTTCTCAGCTATTATTTGTCTGGGAAGACATTACATTCATCCTCATTTTGAAGTATAGTTTTATCATATAAAGAATTATTAGCTGGCAGTTATTCTTTTTCAGTACTTTAAATATACAATTTACTTCTAATCTCCATGGTTTCTTCAGAGGTTGGAACTTAATTTTATTGAGGTTTCCTTCTATGTTATGTTTTGCTTTTCTCCTGATGCTTTCAGAATCCTCTGTATCTCTGATATTTTTTCTTTTTGAATAGCAGGTATATCTGAGTAAATTTATTCAGATGTACTCTTTGGTTTGTGCTTTCCTACTTCGATATTGATATTTATGTCTTTCATAAGGTTTGGGAAGTTTTCAGTCACTATTTCCTCAAGTATTCTTTCTGCCCCTTTCTTATTCTCTCCTCCTTCTTGGACACTGATAACATCTATGTTGTGCCTTTGACATTTCAATTCCCTGAGACCTTGTTCAATTTTTTCTTATTTTTTTCTCTTTCTGCTAGTCTGTCTTTTCAAGTTCAGGTATTCTGTCTTCAAATCACTAATTCTGTCTTCAAGAAATTCTGTTCTTCTCTTATCCCCTCTAATGCATTTTAAATCTCATCCATTGTGTCTTTCATTCCCATAAACTCTGTACTTTTCTTTGCAGGCTTTCAAATTTTTCTTTATGCTCATCCAGTGTCTTCTAATATCCTGTATCACTTTAGTCATATTTTCCTTTGATTCCTTTAATTGATTTGGGAAATTTGTGTGATTATCATTGATTAACTGTCTTAAGTCCTGTACCTATCCTGAATATTTGGATTGTTTCTTTGGCTAGACAATTTCTTCCTGTTACCTATAATGGCTTGTAAGTTTTTGCTGATGTCTAGGTATATGAATCTGTTGGTGCATTTACTCTGATGGCCAATTTCTCTCTCTTGCATAGTGTTTATTTTTCACAGTTCTTTTAATTTTGGTTCAACTTTTTAAACTTTAACATTTCCCAACTTATCAAAATTGGGACAGGGACTTACTAAAGGACACATATTTTCTCCCAGGGTGTGGGGTAAAGAAAGACCTAAAAGCATTTATTTCTCCTTGCAATTCCTGGCCAGCCTGCAGTTGGTGCTCATAGGTGAAACTTTCAGAGAGTTGTTTCTTTCAACCTCTGCCTTCCTGTGTTTCTGGTGTCAGAGAAGATATTCAAAAGATATTCAAATCAGGATCTCTGGCTGAATTCACTGAAGAGAAACAGCTCTCTGTCCCCCTATGTAGCCTCCCTCTATCCTTATAACAGCTAGCAGGGAAGAAGATGTCTGTTCCCCTCTCAGTCAGCAGCAGTTAGACAGAGGTTTTATCTAGGCTTAATATCTGGAGGAAGTGTAATGGAGCTTTTCCTGGTCACCACAGGACTTTTGTAACTCAAGTTTTTATTTCCAGTTATTTGTCTCTATGTGTCTTGCCCTCTTGGGGTTTTTTACAACACTATTCTGGTCTGCTGTCGCCAAAGCTGATCCTTCAGACAGCTTTTGGCCTTTATCCATTGGTTTTGTGAAAGAGTTGAGCCCTGCCTATCTATTCAAATGCCATTGTCCTGAAACAACTCCTCCAATGTATTCTTGATGATATATTTTCTGATAGGTACTTGGCTCTAATTCTTATATCTAATTCTTATAACTTGCACCTGTGGTTTGGTGTTTGTCACTAATTTTGGAAAATTCTTTGACCTATTGATTTAAATGTTTCTTCTGCCCTTTCAATTTTCTCTTTCTGGGATTCCAATAATGAGTATAGAATGTTTATTATTGTCTCATCTCTCTTGTATGATTTTATCTGTTCATTTCATTGTTGTTTTTTTCCTCTTACTTTTCAGTCTGGGTAATTAATATTGACCTGTCTTCATGATCACTAAATCTTTCCTCATTGTGTCGAGACAAGAAAAGTGATGAACCTTTGGAAGGCATTTTAATCTTTTATTTCTAGGATGTACGTTTGATTATTTCTCAAATGTATTTGTATTTCCAGACTGTTATTTTCCTTTTGAACACTTTATAAATGTTTTTGAAATGTGGACATGTTTAGATACTGTGTAAAATATCTATTATAATGAGAGATGAGCATATCTGTTCTTCTGCTGTAAGTCTTGAGTGTGGGGATCTGCATTAGTCTTATAAGCATTTGGGCTATGTTTGGATATTAATTTCATTATGTTTACATTTAGTGTACCAGAAATTTGAAGCCCTTTATGAAATCCTTCTGTTTATAATATAGATTCACTTGGTAGATAGTTTTTCTCAAGATCTTCTCAATGTTTGGCTTTATGTCTCCCTATTTGACTTTACATTCTTATTTTATATGTTTCTCCAGAAAGAATTTGTCTCCTGTAGTTATTCTTGTATCTCTACCACTATTATTATTTAATGCTTGTTAAAATAGTGATGGAAGCAGGGTAGGATGGGCATTCTCTGTAGTTCTAATTAATTCTCTTTCTTAGATAGGTATTGTGAACCTGAGTCCATTTTCATTTGCTATTATTACTTATGTAATTCCATTAACATTTACCACATCACTAGCTATTTTATAGTTTTTAACATCTATTCATTTTAGTTTTTCTGTCCTCTATCTATTTAATTGTTTCTGTTTTTCATTGTATCTCCACTTTTCAACTTTTATTTAGTGGTTGCCCTATGATGTACAATATACAGAGTTCATTAAATATAGTTTATCCTCATTTCATAAGTAGTATAAAAACTTTAAACAGTGTAGTTCCAAGTCCTTCTCTCATTTGCATTATTTTTGTTATATATGTATATATAACTTGCTCCTATTTTTGCTTTATATGATTTTTCAGAGCTAATAAAAAAAGAAAACTCTTTTGTTTTACTGTCTCCCACACTCCTCTTCACTCTTTGAAAACCATAGTTTCTGACTACTGTGATATTTCACTACCCAAGAACTTTCTTTAACATTTCTCACAATATAAGTATTTTGGAAATGAATTTCACCATCTGTTGTTTGTCTAAATCTCACTATATCTGCATTCCCTGATGGCCACACAGCCTCCTTAAGGGCCACATTTTGTCTTCATCAAGTCATTAAAAATGTGTAATTATATTCTTCTTAATGAATTCTAGATGTGTCTATTCCAGGTAAGGAAGTATACACCTCTTGTTTCTCATTTGTAAGATATTTATTTCTTTTTGGAATTAGGGCTTTGTTAGTTGACTTGCAAGCTCAGTTTTCTGATGGTTTTAAGAAAAGTTATTAGCTTTTTAAATTAATTCAACAACTAATAATTGAGTACAAACTATGTTATATGTGCTATTTTATTTAGTGGACCTACAAAGGTGAATGAAGCTCCTTTCATAAATGTACTCACAGCTTAGGCATTAACAAAAGTAGAATGTCCAAAATTTAGTCTAATATTTTTGCCAATATTAAAACTCTCCAGTTTGACTTCAGTTTTGGATGACACTATTATCATAATCAAATAGGCTACTTACTTTTGATTCTTCCCGATTTCTCACAAAAAAAAAAACGTAATCAATTTGTCACCAATTTCTTCTTGGACTAACTCTAACACTTCATTTCTTTGTGTCCTTTTCCTTGGCCCACAAACATGTAATGGTATAATAATCTCAGTATAGTTCATCAACTGCAATTCAATCAATCCAAAATAATTCATGAAGTTATACAAAACAGGAATCACATTACCCTTGGGCCTGAAACAATTAAAGATACTACCTCAGGAATATAGAATTAGGTCCAAAATAATCTATATTTGAGAAATTGTTTATTTGGGCTTGCAGTTGATCAGATATTATCTCACTCACTCTTATAATTATACCACTTTTTTTAAACTTATTTAATAAATGTTCCTCACACTGTGAGTATTTTCTATCTGCATGAATTTTTATTATTTATTTAAATATATTTTTAATTTTTTAAAAGTATACCTAGATTACACAAAATGTAACACACATAAAAATACTGTGGATTCTCATATGCACCATCCCCACACCTGCCACTCTTCCCCACATTAACAACTTCTTTCATTAGTGTGGTACATTCATTGCAATTGATGAACACATTTTGGAGCAATGCCACACAGTATCGATTATAGTTTGCATTGCAGTTTACACTTTCATCCACTCAATTTTGTATGTTATGGCAGGATATATAGTGGCCTGTATTTGTTGTTGCAATGTCATTCAGGGCAATTCTAAGTCCTGAAAATGCCCCATATTACACCTCTTTTTCCCTCTCCCTGACTTCAGCACCTCCAGTGTCCACTGTCTCCACATCAATGATACAATTTCTTCCATTGCTAGAATAACAATAAGTCTATAGTAGAATACCAGTAAGTCCATTCTAGTACATATTTTATTCCTCAATCCTGATGATTCTGGGATGGTGATGCCCATTCCAACTTCAATTGAGAAGGGGCCTTATTCCCATTTGGCTGAAGGATAGGACTCTCTTGCTTGCAGCTGTAGACCTTCTCAGTTTCTTGGTATGGTGGTTGTACATCCTCACCTCCTTGTTAGTTGTTCTAGGTGAGTCCAATCAACTGGAGAGTAGGTGTTGCAATTCAGCTGAGGCTCGGGG
This sequence comes from Dasypus novemcinctus, assembly GCF_030445035.2. NCBI lineage: Eukaryota > Metazoa > Chordata > Mammalia > Cingulata > Dasypodidae > Dasypus > Dasypus novemcinctus. The sequence continues at coordinate 143,340,998 of NC_080673.1, read as the reverse complement.
CCCAGTTGGCACATGGAAAGCCCAAAGACTCAAATCTTATACCTACCAACTCTAGCATCAATTATAGATTAAAATAGAAGGGACAGAAGAGGCATGTGAAGAGAAGTCACAACTGAACCCAACTCTGTTGTGCTTAGGAGCACAAAATCCAAAGTAGGGTTCCTGGCAAGGCAAAACCTCCAGAGCTATCTTCCATGACTATAGGACCTGGTGTCTCCAGAGCCCTTAGGAGCCCTACTTTTTGGGGTAGTATCTACTTTTGCTGTCGATGAGATCCTGCAGAGACATGCATAACTCTTGCCACTGGGATGACCTCCTGACATAGTTGGAAGTCACTTAGCCATATAAACTCATTTTTCTTTACCATTTCCCCCATTTATTCAAGGCCTTTTTCCCATTGCATTGCTAGTTGGTGCTTGGTAATAATTCCTTGGTGAAAGAGAGGCTCATCCCCAGGAGTCATGTCCCATGCTGGGGGGAAGGTAATGCATTTTTATGCTGATTTTGACTTAGAAAGAGTCCATATTTAAGCATCATGGAGGTTCTCAGAATATAACTCTTAGGCACCCTACAGCACTAGGCTAAGTTACAATTTCAAGAGCAAAGGCTCATAAGCATAATTGTTAATATCAAGGGCCCATCACGGACCATCCTTCTTCACTAGTCATTGTCCTCCACTTGGGAGATCAATGCTATTCCATTAGAGAATGTGGCAAAGCTCCCCAGAATGGGAATTCCATATTCTTTTGGTTATTTTGTGAATCTCCATCCACTGTGACAATGCACCATGAACATTTGAACACATTTATAAACCTTATATGTATGCCCAGGTGATCTTCCTCCTATGGATCTCCCATCACTGACACCCCACACCAATGATCCTCCCCTGCCATAGTTGTAACCCTTCTGTGATCCAAAACTTATTCAAAACTGAAGCCAACAATACTGAAAAATATAATTAATAGGAAAATCAGATAGTAATGATAGGTTTAAACATAATAAATAAAATACACAACAATTTAGAAAACATGAAATAAAGTAAAAGGAATTGGGATATCAAAAATGAAAAATAATTTAATTATTTTTTTGACAATTTGTCTTTCATCACTGTAATATCTAGTGTCCTGTAGGTTCAGTGACATTTTCTTCCATTTCTTTCCCAGTGTTTTTTTTTTCCATTTTGTTTTTAAAGAAGTTTTAGGTCACAGTAAATTCACATACAGAATGTAGAGAACTCCCAACTGATGTACAAATATTGAAACATAACCACCAACCATGATCAATGGCTTACATTATGTTCTACACTCTAGACCCTGCACTTTTATAAATTTCTGATGAAATTCAACATGGCTTGTATCCATCACAGTAAGATCATACAGAACATTTTCATTGCTCCCTAAATGCCCTCTCTTCCATCTACTCTATTCCCTCAGGGCCCACAGCATCTGCCAGGCTTCAATCTTTGCAGGACAAAGAGTCATAATTACTTGCAACAACACTGAGGGCTTCCCTCACTTCTCTTTCCTCCCCTGTTAGGCACCACCCATGCTCTTGAGATACACCCACCCCTCTGTTTCAGAACATATCGGGCCTTCCCAGGATGGGAGTCCAACTCCTTCTTGCTTATTATGTGGGTCTCCACCCACTGATAAAACACACTGACAAAATAATCACTTACAAATTCCCTAGAAGACTGCCCCAGGTGCAACCTGCCCCAAATGCCACCCCATCCATAAACCAGTAACCCTTCCTTGTCATGTTGCCAAAGGGGCTTTCTCAACATTGTAGTTTCAATCACATGCCTACCAATTCCCAGTGTTCACCTATTCCCTCCTCCAAATGTCCCCAGTTCCATGGACTCTCCAATCCACCCTGCCCACTCTATCCCCATCATACCTGCACCTCCCAATTAAATAGCATCACTACACTCCTGTCATATCCCTTCACTGCCCAACTATTCACTACCACCTTTTCATAGATTTCACCCATGTGGGCATTGGCTCACAAATTTCTTCTCCCTTTCTATTTCCTGTAAGCCTGTCTTCCAAGCTCTAGCCCTCTGATTCTGCTCAATTTGCTTAATTCATATCATAGATGTCAGGTAATAATTGTCCTGAAGTGCCTGACTTTCTTCACTCAACTGAAGGCTCTCAGGATTCATCCATGTTATTCCGTGTGTTAGTACTGTGTTCCTTCTTACAACTAATTAATATTCATTTGTATGTATATCCCACATTTTGCTTATCCATTCATCTATTGATGGGCATTTGGGTTGATTCCAACTTTGGCAACAGTGAATAATGCTGTTATGATCATTGGTATGCATATATCTGTTGATGTCCTTGCTTTTAATATTTCTGGGTATAGGCCCAGTAGTGGAATTGCTGGCTCATATGGCAGTTCTATAGTTAGCTTTTTGAGGAGCTGCCCAATTGTCCTCCACAATGACTGGGCAATTCTATATTCCCACCAGCACTGGATGAGGTTTCCCATTTCTCCACATCCTCTCCAACACCTGTAGTCCTCTGTTTTTTAAATGGCCAAGAGTCTAATGGGTTTTATGGTAGTATTTCATTGTAGTTTTGATTTGCATTTCCCTAATAGCTAGTGATGTTGCAAATCTTTTCATGAGTTTTTAGCCATTTTATTTCTTCTTTGGAGACATGTCTGTTCAAATCACTTGCCCATTTTTTAAATGGGATGTTTGGTTTTTATTTTCAAGATATAGGATTTCTTTGTATATGCTAGATATTAGGTTCTTATCAGATATATGGTTACCAAATGTTTTCTCCCATTGGGTAGGATCTCTTTTCACGTTCTTGACAAACTCCTTTGAGGTGCAAAAGGTTTTAATCTTGAGGAGGTCCCATTTATCTATTTTTTTTCTTTCACTGCTTGTGCTTTGGGTGTGAAGTTCATGAAGCAATTTCCTATTACAAAGTCCTGCTCATCAAAGGTCTTCCCTGACACAGTTGTAACCCTCAGGTGGTCCAAAACTTCTTCAAAAGTGAAACCAAGAACACCGCCTAATACAATTAGTAGGAAAATAAAATAAAAATAGGTTTAAACATAAGAAATAAAGTACATAGTGATTTAGAAAGACTACAATTAAAATTTTAAAAAGTAGGCTATTATAAAATATGAAAATATATATATATATATATTTTTACTTTTGTCATTAATTACTTTAATATGTGTTGTCCTGTATTACAGCAACATTTTCTTCCATTTCTTCCCCAGTGTCTTACTTTTTTTTCATTTTGTCTTCAAAGAAGTTTTAGGTCACTATGAAGTCACATACATTACACAGGGGACACTCATATACCAAAATCATTCCCCATTTCCACCTTCCTGTATCAATAACCTTTTTATATGTGGAAGGTACATTTGTGACAAATGATGTACAAATATTGGAAACATAGCCACTAACCATGATCAATGGTTTATATTGTTCTACACTTTAGACCCTACACTTTTAAAAATTTCTGATGAAATTCCACATGGCCTGTATCCATCACAGCAAGATCACGCAGAACACTTCCATTGCCCTCTAAATGCCCCTCTTCCATCTACTCTATTCCTTCCTCCCCTTCCCCTCATGGCCCACAGCAACTGCTAGGCTTCACTCCTTGCAGGACAAGAGTCATAATTGCATCAACACTGAGGACTTGTCACACTGGTCTGTCCTACCCTGTTAGAAGCCATCCATACTCTCAAGATACACCCACCCCTCTGTTTCAGAACATATCAGGTCTTCCCAGGATGGGAATCCAGCTCCTTCTTGCTAATTATGTGGGTCTCCACCCACTGATACAACACACTATGACAAAATAATAACTTGCATGTTCACTAGAAGACTGCCCCAAGTGCAACCTATCCCAAATGCCAACCCAAATGCCATGCCTGTAAACTAGTAACCCTCCTTTGTCATACTGCCAAAAGAGCTTTCTCAGCATTGTAGTTTCAACCACATACCTGCCAATTTCCAGTGTTGACCTGCTCCTTTGTCCATTCCTACCCCAGTTTCATGGACTGTCCAACCATCCTCCCCATCCTACCCAATAGTCAATCTTGCACCACCCAACCCAATAGTATCACTACCTCCCTGTCATATCCCTTCATTACACAAATGCTTACATCCACCGTAGCATAGATTTCTCCCATATGAGTGCTGGCTCAGTACCTTCTTCTCCCTTTCTATTTTCTGTAAACCTATCCTCCAGACTCTTAACTCTCTAAATCTATTCAATTTGCTTAATTTTTATCAGTGAGTTCATGTACTATTTGTCCTTCAATGCCTGTCTTGCTTTACTCAACATATGGTCCTCAGGTTTCATCCATGTTACCCCATGTGTTAGTACTGAGTGATATTCCATTGTATGTGTATACCATGTTTTGTTCTTCCATTTATCTGTTCATGGGCATTTAGGTTGATTCCAACTTTTGGCAACACTGAATAAAGCCACAGTGAGCATTAGTATGCATAGATCTGTTCATGTTCTTGCTTTCAATTCTTCTGGGTATTTACCCAGCACTGGAATTGCTAGATAATATGACAGATCTACCACCAAACTGTCCTCCAAGTGATTTGAATAGACACTTCTCCAAGGATAAAATACAAATGGCTAAAAAGCACATGAAAAGATGCTCAGCATCACTAGCTACCAGGGAAATGCAAATCAAAACTCCAAGATATCATCTTACACTGATTAGACTGGCAGTTATTAAACAAACAGAGGACTACTAGTGTTGGAGAGGATGTAAAGGAATGGGAACCCTCATTCACTGCATGGGAATGTAGAATGGTACACTCGTTGTGAACAATAGTTTGGCAGTTCTGCATGTCTTTTTACCCCTTGAATTATCTTTTAATATCCATTTTATTTTTGTCCCCTCTGTGTAGGTAAGTTTCTTCTCAATACCCAGATTATATTAAAGCCTAAAGTTCAAAGGTCTTTATTTGTTACCATGGGTATATCATTGAGCCTAGCATGTCTCTTTATGCTTTGGAAGTTGATATCTTCAGTGATTAATATATAGAGAAATTTGATGATGAAGGTTTAATGGTGATATTGAAGATTTTGAAGATGTTTGTAGTGATGACATTTGCTATAATGATTTTGGCATACATATTTTTTCAGATGAAGTAAATTTACTTCTTATTTTCTTTGAAGAGTTGATGTACTTTATACCGGTTGCTACAAATTCTTATTTGATTGAAAATTTTTGTTAACATTTATTTCTAACATTGATGAGATGAGAGTAAAGGAAAAGAAAAACAAGATAGAGCATCTAACGTCTCTATCTGTGGTTGAAAGAAAATAATTTTAATATTGTATGGTCTACAGCTACATCTTCTGCAAATGTTGTGACCTTGTGATATTTGTTGCAAATGTCAGTGCAAGTTTCTGGTCAATTAAACTGTATTTTTAGAACATGCAGAGATCTGTATATTGAAAATTACTGGAAATTGTAAAGCTATATGTGCTGAACTAAGAAATTTCAAGGGCATTTTAAGGAAATTTAAATTTTTTTTTTACCATTGTTGAAGTTTTTTTTTAAAAGAAATTGAAAAAGAATTAATTTCATAGGAAATATCTAGAAATCTAATGCCATAAAAATGATATTGGAATTGTGGTTGCACTTGCATTTAAATTGCACTTAACATTATATAAAATCATTCATTATTTGTTTCTAAATTAAATTTGATCCTCTCAATAAAAATTGGAGTAGAAAATACTGCAAACCTTTATTGAACACATAGTATGTGTCATCAACTCTATTCAGTTCATTGTCTCTTTTAACTCATTATATACATGACAGGTATTATATTGATCTTCTTAATCGGTAAGGTAAACAAAGGAGATATTGTTAGTGCAGTTTTACATATGAAAAAAAGATGCAAAAATGATGACTTTTTGAAAACCTTTGCAGCAAGCAACTGATTAAGCAATGCCTTGAACCCTGATCTCTTAAAGCCAGATTCATTTTTCTATCAGTAACGTTTTTAATTTCTAAATTTTCTAATTTCAATAGACCTTCCTATGAAAGATAAAACCAACATTCACAAGAATTGATTTCAATAAATATCAGACTTTCTAAACCAGAATTGAAACCCAAACTACATTTCACTCTTTAGACATAATTCCAGGTGTTCCAACATGCCTGGTATATTGTAGATGGAATTATTTATAGCATTAAAGGTATTGTCCAAAAATATACTAAGTAAATAATTTATTTTACATAAGCCTATGCTAGTTTATTTTCAGCATTATTCATAACAGATGCACAGAAATGAAATAGAGATTATTTATACATTATGTATATTTTAGTCTCAAAATTATAAATAGAACAAACAGTGCATTATTACCATGACAATCAGTTGAGAAACAATTCTCCTTTCCAACAGTGATTGAAAGAGTAAGAAGAGTTGTGATACAAATGTACTTTTTAATTTAAAATAAGGTAAATATAATAAAAGAATAAATAAGCTGTATCCTAAAATGATGCATATTAAAAATTGCCTAGGAAAATCATTTACATGATAAATTAGATATTCTGTTAGAATTTTAAAAATCTGTTAAATGACTTGGAAATAAGTACCAGGCACACTCTCTGGAAAAATAAAATAATTTATTTCCAAAAATAAAATTTTAAAATGCCAATTGTAAGTCATATGTCAAATGAATGGATTAAAGAGGAAAAAGGCAGAGAAGAAAAAAAAAAGTTCTGTGTCTAAAATTAAAGAGTCCGTTCTAATTTGTGTTGCTCTCCTAAGTAAAATCATATGTTTACTATATTACTAGACAATTGAATTCGCACATATTGATACTGTGCAAATCATAAGAACACAACTCCCACAAAAAATAGTGTTATCTCAAACATTTAAATATCATCTTCCCCAAAGTCCTAACTACAGATGGCAACTGAGAAAACAAAGCTAATTAAGTAAATCAATTAAAACCACAAATTTGACTTGAGAAAATTTAGACTTAAATTTCAAAGTGAGTAATATTCACCCGGCATTATAAAGTAAAATTTCAGACATTTAAATTGACTGATCAAAATTAGCACGACTCTGATAAACACCTGTTTTTCTGGCTTTGTAAACTAATGAAAATACATTGCTTGTATCAACTTTAAATTTACTTAGAAAGTTTTGAAAACTATATAGGCAGGCATGATGTCTAGAGAGTTGATAAAGGAATGTAGATAATTAAATTATTCAATTATTCTCCAAATTTAAAAAATTAATATATTATATAAAATAGGTACATGGAGTGAACTTTTGCAAAGACAAAATTCAAAGGCTAAATGTAGCTCTATAAATGGTCTTTATCCTAAGGAAATGAGAGAGTCTATAACTGCAAGCAAGAGTCCCATCCATCTGCCTCATGGGATGGAACCCTTCTCTCAATTAGAGGAAGAGGGGGCATCATCATCCCAGAAACCTTAGGATTGGGGAATGAGCAATGGATTAAGGTAGACCTACTAGTATTCTACTATAGACTTATTGTGATTCTAGCAATGGAATAAATCATATCATTGATGTGGAGACTGTGGCTACTGAAGGTTCTGGGGACAGGGAGAGGGAAAAACAGGTGTAATATGGGGGCATTTTCAGGACTCAGGAATTGTCCTGAATGACATTGCAACAATAGATACAGGACATTACATATCTTGCCATAACCTACAAAATTGTGCAGAAGAGAGGATAAACTACAATGTAAACTCTAATCCATGCTTAGTGGCAATGCTCCAAAATGTTTTCATCAATTATAACGAATGTACTACAGTAATGAAAGACGTTACTAATGTGTGAAAATGTGAGAGTGCAGGGAGCATGGCATAATGGAATCCACTATATTTTTATGTAACATTTATGCATTCTAAATATCTTTTTTAAAATAAAAAATACATTACAATAACTAACTTGTAAAAAATAAAATTGTCTTAAGGGTTTGAATTTAGGTAATGTGTGAGCTACTTTGAGTAAAAGGTGGAAAAACAATTATAGTGAACACCTGTATTGAATGTAAAAACCATTAGCAGTAAAAACAAATGAAAATATGATTTTACTTCCTCATTATTTACTAGTTTCATTCTAATTTCAAAACCTGACTAAACCACATTTCACAGTAGAGGAGGATGTGAAAATATTATGTAAAGAAGTCAATAGCAACATTTAGTTAAGCCCTATTATTTCTAAATTGGTCAATTCTATACTTTTGGATCCCAAAAGATAAGGTAAAATGAGTTTAAATGAAGTGCTATCACTTATTCAGAGCAATTGGGGAGTATAATTTCTATAATAAATGATACTATATAATATTTTACTATAAAATACACAAACTGTATATTATCAAATTTAATTTGGGTAAAATGAAACTATGGTATAGAAATAAATATTACATTTGTATAACTATTTTATATGAAAATTTTTAAATTGTCACAGTTATTGGTATGTTTGGGAGAATATCAACTTTATCACGGTAAGAGAGCATAAAGTGTCTCAGTGGACACTATGGAAAAATAAATTTTTAAAAGTTAGGTTTTAGTCTGGTAAAAAGTTTCAAATATGTTTTTACTCACTTTTAAAGCAATAAGGATACAGAGAATCATTTTACAAAGAGAACTTGAAGCACTTATTGAAAGGTTAAATAATTTCTGCACAGGAAGGAATAATACATTGATGGGAATAAAAGAAAGGGGCAGACGCTGACGACAACAGAAGCGGACAAAGAAACAAGATGCAGCAAATAGACACCAAGAACAGACAACCAGGGGAGGGGGGGAAATTAAATAAATAAATAAATCTTAAAAAAAAAAAAAAGAAAGGGGCAGAAATATCTTTTAAGCGATTAGTACAGGAATGTAAACCTGACTGCCTGAGCTTAGCATATTTTGGACAACTGACAATTAACAGTCAATAGTGCATGAATTGCTCCACAGGTGCCATTTATTAATTAAGCATTGAGTAGCTGCTTTGTTCTAGAAAATGCACCATGTGCTACAGAAAAGAATAGCTTTTTTTCTCTCCCTAAAGGTGCTTATAAAGTAATTAGAAAACATGGGAGGAAATATTATCCTGATGACCATCATATCGAAATAAGCAAATTTATTTCTTCTATATAATCACTATGCTAGAATCACTTTTTTGTGTAATTAAATGATTACAATTAATTAGGCTAATGATCCAGAATTTGCCATGAAACAGTTGCTTCAGATATTTGTTATCATCTATCATGCAATAGAAGTTAGTTTGAGTTTAGAGATCCTATGAACAAACACTAACTCTTCGATGGCCAGGGATGGGGAGAAGGTACTTGAAAAATGACAGCGAGGATGATAATATTAAAAATAATTCAACCATTAAAGATGATATAAAAAAGTAGTTTTCAAAATATTTAATATCAGGAACTGGTCACAATCTTAGAGAATATCGAATATCCAAAGAGTTTTTATTCACCTTTGTTAGAGCTATTAAAATTTCAATATTAGAAATTAAAAATGAAAATTTTAAATACTTATTAATTCACTTAAATAGCAATAACAAGCCTGCTACATGTTAACAAAAATATTAACTTTCATTAAATATAACTACATTTTCAAAAACAAAACAATGATAATAAAATTATTTAAGAAATATATATTTTAGCAAATCTCTGGCTAATGAAGACTGTTGGATTCATGTGTCTTCTTTTTCGTTTTCTATTGCAATATCACCCATCCCGTTGCCTCCAGAAAACTCGAATACATACTCATGAGGGAATGAATGTGAAAATTGATTATTATGACAATTATTTTGATATCTGGAGCCTCTGGAAAGATCTTAGGGATTATCTTTAAGAAAGAACATGCAGAATATAAAATATAAATTCTATGGAAGGGGACATTTACTTTCAGGTGATTGTTAACAGTTTTGTTGCAGAGATAGAGCCAGAAAAGATAACTATATTTAAGTCTAATCAACAATTGTTGATGCTTTTTACTACCTTGTGCAGTCACACTATCCTTAGGCTTTCTTATTTTATTAAGTTGTCTTTTTTTAAAAAAGATACATAGATCATAAAAAATGTTACATTAAAAAGTATAAGAAATTCCTACATACCTCACCTCCCACCCCCACTCCTCCCACATCAACAACCTCTTTCATCATTGTGGCACATTCATTGCATTTGGTGAATACATTTTGGAGCTCTGCTGCAATGCATGGGCTATTTACATTGTAGTTTACACTGTCCCTCAGTACATTCAGTGGGTTATGGTAGGATATATAATGTCCAGCATCTTTCCCTGCAATATCATTTAGGACAACTTCCAGCCCCTGAAAATGCCCCCACATCACATCTCTTCTTCCCTTTCCCTGTCCTCAGCAACTACCGTGGCCACTTTCTTCAGATCAATGCTACAGTTTCTTCCATTGCTAGTCACAACAGTTCTATAGTAGATTAACTGTAAATTCACTCTAATCCATATCTTATCCTGTGGACCTTGGGTTTATCCTTAGACTTTCATGTTCCTGGGGAAGTCACCTAGTAGTCATTGTCCAGAGCTCACACACTTCCTCCTTTTTATTGTATGCAGATTTTTCAATATGTCTCCTTCTTGCAGCCCAGGGAGACATTAGGTCCAATGGAATGCCCTGACCACATCTTTTTTTTTTTCATTGAGCAAAATAATGTTTATTTGTTAATCCATTCATAAATTTGTCCCAAGTGGCCAAATCTGTGTTAGATAAGTGGGTCTTTCTTTTTTATCAAGTACTTTTTTGGCTTAATTTTTTTTTAATTTTTAAAAAATAATTTAGATTGCATAAATGTTATGTGAAAAATATAGGGGTTCCCATATGCCCCATTCACTACCCCTCCCATACATTCCCATATTAACAACATCCTTCATTAGTCTGGTACATTTATTACAATTAATAAACACATATTGGAGCATTGCCACTAAGTGTAGATTATAGTTTACATTATAGTTTATACTCTGTCCAGCATAATTTTGTAAATTATTACAAAATATATGATGACCTGTATCCATCATTGCAATGTCATTCAGGACAATTCCAATGTCCCAAAAATGCCCCTATGATACACCTGTTTTTCTCTTTCCTCAAAACCTCTGGTTGCCACTGCCTTTACATCAATGATAAATGTTCTTCCACTGTTAGAATAACAGTAAGTCTATAGTAGAATAAGAGTAACTCTAATCTGGTCTATCATTTATTACCCATTTATGAGGATTCTAGGATGGTGATGCCCACTCTGCCTCTAATTGAGAGTAGACTCTGATCCCATGGGGGGGATGGATGGGACTATCTTGCTTGCAGTTGCAGATTCTTTCTGTTCCTTGGGATTGTCATTGTACATCATCACCTCCTTGTTAGTTGTCCTGGGTAAGTCCAAAGTACTGGGGAGTAGGCATTGCAACTGTATAGAGATTCAGGCCCCAACTGGCATGTGAACTGCCTAAAGATTTAAGTCTTCAAGACTTAAAGATTTAAGTCTCTTAAGTCTACTACTATGTACAAGTTCAAATAGAAGGGTAGAAGAGTCATGTGTAGGGACACCACAACTGTTTCCAATTCTGTCACACTGGGGAGATTAAATTCTAAAGTAGGGCCCACTGGCAGGGTACCAAACTTCTGAGCTATCTGCCCTGACTATAGTGTCTGGATGTCTCCAGAGCTCTCAGGAGCATGTGAGGTATATAAATACCCTGCCCTTGGCAGCACAGGTTTGTCTCTCCTCCTGGATGTGAAGTGGGACATGTAGAGCTGCCATCCACTGACCCTGACTGGGACAATTTGACCTCCCCAGGAAACCTGCCATGATGGGCTTTCTTCCCCTGTTCTTTTGGACCCTTTGTGCTGTGTTAAGTAAAAAAAAAAAAAACATCACTTCCTGAAAGCTGCTTTTGTACCTGCTCCTGTGTTCCCAGGATGCACCATATAGCATCTCGTATGGATGAGATGGACATTCCATATTCTTCACATTTTATCTTATTATTTGAAGTGATGGCATGATGACTCATGATCTCATTGAATAATTCCCTCCAAAAACATTGGCTACATGGATATACAGGTTTAAATATAAGTTTGAATACCTCAGTGTAGTGTATTTTCATTCCATAGATATGATCAATATACAGTGACAAAATTCTGAGTTATGTAAAGTGATGGGATTTTTCTAACTGAACCATAATGTGGCCCAATTTTCTATATGCAGATATATATGCATGTGTGCGTATGTGTGTGTGTGTATATATATATAATTAAATTTGAAATGTATAATAATCATCATTTAAGTTACCCTCTCAAGAAACAGTTTTACAGCAGAATCCATGAAGCATCTCCTAATCATAAAGATAAGGTTAATTTTCCTTAAAACTCTTGCTCCCCATGTTCATGGAATTTGGTAAGAATTAGGCAGCCATATGTATACTTAATATAATTTCTAGCAGTGTAAGTTAACATTATTAAGCATATAATTTAACTCAGGAAAGAGCTATTGACCAAGATTTAAAATATCATAAGACAGACAATGAAAAAGTTGATATATATTAAAATATCTGGCTAATCATGTATCTTTTATATTTTGATTTAAATATTTTGCATTCATGTGAATGAGAAGGATGAATGAAATCTGCACTGTTAGAAGTTGGATTTTTAGAGACAAATTATTCTTAGAAACAATTATATGAATAAAAGCTTCTTAATGATATATGGGGACAACTAGACCTATTTTAAATAATTTCATTAATAAGGTAAAATGACTTCTGTTCATTCCTGTCCTACCACATCATTAAATATTATTGAGTTAGGTACTGACATTTTATTCAGAATTATGTTTCTGGCATTTAAGTATTCAGATTTAAATGTTAAAGATGTCAATTACATAATCATCCATCTTTTTCACTATGGTCTCCTATCAAACATTAATGGTGGAAGTGTTAATTCATTTCTAATAGTCTCAAATATCTGCGCTGAAAAAGGGTAATACTCTACAAGTGCTTGGACAACCTCTGCTTAGTAATTACTCTTCAAGATATCTCAGTAAATTCAACTTACTCCTAGAGGCATTTAAAATTTCAAGTCATTAAAATGTAACATTTTCTTCAATGACAAGGTCATGCCAAAAAGCAAAACTACACAGTATTTTTATATTTGACATACTCAGGCCAATAAAATGTTACAACTAGCACTTCAAACCAAGAGAGATAAATTGTGCAACATTGAGAGATATGTAATAGCAAAAGTAAATTTATTATTTACACCAAATTTTCATATCATTCTATGTGAGAAAATGGCCAATTTGTGATCAGTGGGATATTACACATCTTTATATAATTTGGGGCAAATTGCATTCACAAAATTGATGTTAAATTGTCTATACCTAACGATTTCCTCTGACTCTACAACATTTTCCTTATTTAGGATAGGTGTTTTCTATGTCAAGTATGAAAACTTGAAGTTACATAAAATTTAGGATTTACATTTAAATGAATATATAAATTAAGGCATGCCTTACAAAATTAGGTGACCATCCATATTATAATTTTTACCATTCTGGCACAAGAATAAGTATATTATGATTTGGAAAAAAATCAAACAAAACAAAGCAAATATAAAAAAAAAAAACAAAGCAAAACAAAACACCATAGATATAAAATCCAAACAGATTTATGGGGCAAAGAGACTCAATTCCATTCTTACTCTACATGATAGAAGCAATTTTCTTAATAAATTTGTAACTGTTTTAGTGAAATGGGACTAGATATGGCCTAATTATGTTTTCTAAATTGTGACACTCAGGATATTGACTAAATAGATTATTTAGTTTTTATCTCCCCCCAATTCAATCAATTGGGAAAAGTAAATTATATCTAATGAAGCTATAACTTGTAACAGTAACTGAAATGCATTAGCTTAATGGTTTACTTCTATAAGAATTTAGTTTTGTATTTTAAAAATGTAATAAGATATACAGGTGCTGGTCTATAAAAAATATGAAACAAAGTTTGGCAAATGATAATTTTTAAATTAATCCAGAAGCTTTTTTAGAAAATAAAACAACAACAACAAAAACATTGAGTAAGCCACTTCAAACAGATTTTATGCAATTTAGCATTCTTAGCATATATGAAATCAAGTGACAGTCATTTCAAGCAAACTTTTGTAGATAATAGAATAAAAAGGAACAGTACTGAAGTCATCTGACTAGAGTAAAATGATCTTGATGGCAAATATGACAAGGGCATTAAAAATAAATGAAAATTATAACTCAATCTTCCATATGAATGAAAATCTTAACAAAATATTATGTAAATTGCAACAATAAATAAAGCATCAATCCAAGACAAACAAGTGAAGATTTTCTAGGAGTTGAAATTGTATTTTTTCCCCTAACACTCAAAAATCAATTTATGTTTCACCACAGTATAAAAATAAAAAATAAATAATATAATTGTTTTCAAATATGAAGAAAAAGCATCTTATAAACAAAACACTAATCCATAAACATAAAGTAAATAAAGTAAAATGAACGTCAGAAATTTCCTTAATGAGTTGAATAGCAATAAAAAAGTTGGAAAAAACATCTTACTGATAGTGAATTACTGAAAGCTTTCTAATTGAAATTAGGAATAAGACAAGAAAGGCATTGTAACTATGTTCTCTTGGCATTGTACTTGGGACTATAAATTCGAGTGTAAGAAAAATATGAGAATACAGACATAATTATTAAAAAGAAAAATAAATAAATCAATCATCAGTCACAGAATACATGATTGTGCTTTGAGAAAATCCAAAACAATCTAGAGGAAAATATTAAGAAGCTGAAAATGAATTTAGCAAGATCACTGGATTCCAAATCAATATAAATAAAATTCTTATTTCTGTTGACTTATTTCTATACACTGGCAAAGAACAACTGAAAAATGAAATAAAACTATAATTTATAGCACGCTTAAAACACCAAATTCCAAAGAATCCATTTAAAAGAACATATGCAATACTGTTGCAATGAAAACAAGAAACATTGCTAAGTGTAGTGAAAAAAAACAAAATGAATGTATACATAAGTGATATTCATGGATTGGAAAACTAAATATTGTAAAGCAGAGTTTCTCTATATTAGCACTATAAATATTTTGGAATGAATTTTTTGGGGGCCTTGTCTGGGGCTGATTTGTGTACTGCAGTATATTTAGTAACATCCTTGCTCTCTATCTGATGATATGTGAGTTACACTCACAACTGTTGTACAGATTTCAGTTTCCTCTAATTTGTAGATTCAGTGCAACTACAATCAATATCTTTGTGAGTGTGTTTGTAAATTCATAATCTGATTCTAAATTTTATAGTGTGTGGCAAAGGGCCAAGGATAGTTAAGGTTCGATGTCAAAAATGAAAGAACACTGGAAACTTGAACAAAGAAATATCAATACATACTATAAATTTATAGTAGTTAAGAGAATGTAATTTTTTTAAAAGTTTAGACAATGAGATGAAAGGAATAGAATACAGTGCCCAAACAGATAACACACACATATATGAATGGATATCTAACTTGTAACAAATGTGAAACTCTTCAATCAAGAAAATATAGTCTTTCTGAAAAATGTTCTTGATAATTAAGTTGTCCATATGAAAAGACAATTGCATCTAATTCTCTAATTCAGTTACCAAAATCACTCCTAGGTATACCGTGGATCTAAATATGAAAAGTAAATCAATTAAATCATAGAAGAAAATATAGAAAATTATGTCCACATCCATGAGTTAAGCAAATATTTATTATAAAGAACAGAGAGGTAGAGAAAAAAATCACTCTGGTTATATTAAAATTTAGAAATTATGCTTATCAAACGGCACTGTTAAGAAAATTAAAACCACAAAATTTATCAAAATGTCCAATAAACATATGAAAAATTTCTTAGTTTGCTTCTATAACAAATACAACTCATTGGTTAGTTTAACAACAGGGATTTATTGGCTCACAGTTTTGGGGGCCAGAAGTCCCCAAATCAACGTGTTGACACGGACATGCTTTCTCTCTAGTCTATAGTTTTCTGGGCCTGACTTGCTGCCATCGTTGGGTTTGCTTGGCTTCCATCTCTGCCTCTGTCACACGATGCTGTCCTTGGTCTCTTTCTATAGTTTTTCCTGACTTTTGGATTCTAGGTCTTCTGGCTTCTCTTTATAAAACTTCTCACATTACCCTTCCACTCTGATTCAGTTTGGCCACACCTAAATATGAATTTTGAAGATCCTATTCACAAATGAATACACACATTAATTGATATTATCTTCAAAATTCCTATTTACAAATAGGTTCACATTCACAGGAACATGGATTAAGATTAACATTACATTTTGCTGTGATACATTGTGCAATCCCCAACAAAAGTGTACTGTACTTAATTAGTCATCAGCAAAAATCCCAATGCAGGATACTAACGCACCCTGAGAAGGACTAAAATACTTTTACAAAGATAACAAAATCCATATTTGTCAGAATGTGGGGAAAAGAAATTGCCACACCTTTGGAGAAAGTGTAATTTTTATAACTATTTTAGAAATTCCTTATCAACATCTTAACATATTCCTATTATGTGATCCAGCAATTGAATACTTTGTTGTCATCCACAGGCATGTTTATGGATGTTTACCATTAAACATATATGCAAAACTGTGACCAACAACTCTCATTGTGGGAATCACAAACAGAAAAATTTCAAAACCCATCAATAGTTGAATGGATATATACATCACATTATATTCTTAGAAAGGAACACATTATGACAATTAGAATGAGCAAAATGTGAACACATTCAACAGCACAAATGAAATTCACAAACATAATGTGGAGAAACAGAAACTAGAGAAAAATAGAATAAAATATTTTATGTAAAGTTCAAAAATACCATGCAAAACAAATCTTTCTGTAAAAGGTCAGGGTAGTTAATCATAACAAAATGTGTCACTCAAATGAAGGATCTTGCTAATGTGGGTAAACGTGGGAGGTGAAGGGAATTGGGCATATGGGAATCCCCTATTTTTTTACATAAAATTTATGTAATCTAAAGTTTCTTTAAAATTGATAAATTAAAACAAAACAAAACAAAAATGTCAGAATAGTCATTACCCTTTTGGGAAAAGTGATGACTAGAAGAAGAAAAATAAGTGCCTTTGGGATCCTGGCAAAATTACGTCCTTGATGTTGGAGCTCGTTTCGTGAATGTAAAAAATTTGTAAAAATGGATTTGTATGCTTGTAGTTTGTGCACTTTTTTGTATGTTATTCTAAGCTGTTCATAAAATATTGAAATACAGTTTCAATAGAAAGAAAAATGCTAATGAGTTAATGCCCATTCTTTAAAATTGATAAAGGTGATAGAAATAGAAATATTTAGAAATGGGTCTATCATATAGTCTTCAAGTTTATAAAGGTAGAATTGAACACCTGGAGAGCAAGAGCTAAGAAAATAGATGGTTTATACAACAAGTATAAATTTGGAATTTGTACATATATATTTGTAATTGTACTATATAATTAAATAGTATAAATACAAACTTTTCAGTATTCTAAACCTTGACAAGTTATGTTCTTTCCTTTTGAGATCATGCTGTGGAGAATGTAAGCCAGGAAAAATGAGAATGATTAATAAATAAGTATAAAGCCTGTGAAAATGTCAATGTTGTAAGGTTTAATATCTCTTTTTACAAAATATAGTTTGTATCAAAATTCACTCCCCATATTTTTGTTTGAATAACTCAACACAGATCTTCTTCCTTTTGAATCAAAGGGATTTTTATTAATATATATTGTCATGATATTCCTTTTCTTATACAATGGTATTTTCCCAAAAGTCTATGGTTAAAATTTGCAGAAAACTTTCCTAAACATATTTTAATTGCCATGCAAACACTAGGATAGAGTAAGTGAAGACATTATGTTGTTTGAAGAATCACTAAGTATATACTTTGTGCAGGAATAAAATGGCTCTGATTTCCTATTCACCAACTGTTCTAACCAAAGTTATTTTAACAAAATGTGAATTATAGTAATGCAGACCTAAGAAATCTAGGTCTTCCTCTTCACATAACACCAATTCACTACCCAAAGACTTCATTCTTTATTTGGAAGTAGGTTTAAACAATTAAGAAAAATCTTGATAATGTAATGGCATAAATAGTAGTGCCAGGAATGGGGTTGTCCAGGACTTAATGCTGGTAAAAATATCTTGGCATGGAATTATAAGATATGCTCTGTTTTTTTCATCTTGCCTAACTTTTATAAAATACCAAATTTTTAAAATATATGCCAACATGTTCAAAATCATAGCAATACATTAAATATGAGGTTTATTTAAAGGAAAATTCCTTTCATTTTTTATTAAATTGTCTTTTTTTTTTAAGATACATAGATCACAAAAAAAGTTACATTAAAAAAATAAGAGGTTCCCACATACCACACATCCATCCCACCCCACTCCTCCCACATCAACAACCTCTTCCATCATTTTGGCAAATTCATTGCATTTAGTGAATACATTTCAAATAAATAGTCCCATCTGCTTAATCATCTATCCACTCCATAAACATTCACAATTTTATTTAAATTTTAATACTTCCTAAAAGTGTCCACTGAAAACCTGAAATATGTTTTCTTATAGAATTGTGTGCTCTGTTGAACACTGACGTCTTTGGCATAGTTTTTAGAAATAAATATTCAGATGCTTTCTATAAGTTATACATAATAGAACATTAGGGTGGTTATTTCATCTCTTTGTGCTTTAATTTCTTCACCTTAAAATGAGAATGATAATAAATCCAACTAACATGATTACTAAATTAATTTTTGAGAAAATAACTATAAGCCATTTAGCCTGGGGCTTGGCAGATAAACAACATTCAAGAAATGATTTATTACCATTAATAAGAACGGCTTTTAGTAATGAACTTAGATGGATTATTCTGGAGAGAACACATTTTTGGGGATAAATTGTGATGAGTCTAATAATTTGGCTGCATTTGTAGAAAGCATACTCAAAGGCTTATACTTTATAGATATGATCAATCTTTTGTCATTTATTTATTTTTAAAGAATGAAACTTTATTAGATCAGTGACTAAATATTAGTCATTTTTAATAAAAGCCATATATATATATAACTAAATCTTCTTTTGTAAATTAAAATAGGTTATATTTTTCTGATTGTGGAAATAGTGTTAAAATATGTCAAAATACTATTTTTAAAACATGTAGAAAATACAGTAAAATTGGCTGATATTCTTATATGTTTAATAGCACCTTGTTGCTTTTGTCTTTTACCATTATACATTAGAGACATTTATCCATGCAATGGCATTTGAAATTAAATATTTGGAGTAAATATAGATATGAATTGGCTGATGGATGGGATTTTCCTGCTTGCAGTTGTAAACTCTCATTTCCATTGTATGGTGGCTGACCAAACTCACGTCTTGTTAGCTGACCTAGATAAGTCCAATGAATCAGAGAGTAGGTATGGCAACCCTGCTGAGGCTCAGGGCCCAGCTGGCACATGGACAGTCCAGAGATTAAAGTCTCCTAAGCATACATCAACCCCAGCACCAACCACAGGTTCAGTAAAAGTGACGGAAGAGTCATATATAGACAAGTCACATCTGAGTCCAACTCCATCACACTCAGGAGCACAAATTCCAAAGTAGGGCCCACTGGCAATGCACTAAATTCCAGAGCTACCTGCCATGACTGTAGGACCTGGATGTCTCCATAGCCCTCAGGAGCACCACTACGTGGGGTTGTATCTACTTTGTCTGTCTCTGAGTTCCTGCTGGGATGTGCATAAGGACAACCCTTCTGATAACCTCTCAATGCATTTTGAAGTCTCTTAGCCATATAAACTCATTTGACTTTATCATTTCCTCCTTTTATTCAAGATATTTTTCTAGTTGCATCACCAGCCACTGCTTGCTTGTAATCCCTTGGTGCCAGGAGGCTCATCCCTAGGATTCATGTTACATGCTGGTGGAGAAGGTCATGCATTTATATGCTGAGTTTGGCTTAGAGAGTGGCCTCATTTGAGCAACATGGAAGTTCTCAGGAGGTAACTCTAGGCCAAGTTGAAATTTTAAGCACAGAGGCTCATAAGCATAGTCATCAGTATCAAGGACCCATCATTGGGCCATCATTCTTCTCTGGTCTTTGCTCTTGCACTTGGGAGATTGTTGCTTTTCACTGGGGAATACAACAGAGTTCCCCAGGATGGGAACTCAGCACTCCCACAGTTGTCATGTGAAACTCTACCCACTATGTCAATCTAAGCTCCCTCTCAATTTAGAGGTGGAGTGGGCATTGCCACCTCAGGATCCTCCAGGTGGAGGGATAAAATATGGATTAGAGTGGACTTACTAGTATTCTATCATAGAATTGTTATGACTCTAACAATGGAAGAAATTATATCATTGATATGGAGACGGTGGCCATGGGAGTTGCTGAAGGCAGGGACTGAGAAAAAGAGGTGTGATAATGGGAGGATTTTCGGTACTTGGAGTTGTCCTGAATGATAATACAGGAACAGATGTAGGACATTATATATCCTGCTACAACCCACTGAATGAACTGGGAGAGAGTGTAAACTACATTGCAAACTATAATGCATGCTGTATAGCAGTGCTCTAAAATGTATTCATCAAATGCAATGAGATTGCCACACTATTGAAATAAATTGTTGATGTGGGAGGATTGGGGAGTGTGGGGAATGGGGTATATGGGAACCTTTTATATTTTTTAATGTAAATTTTGTGTGATCTATGTATCTTTAAAAATGATAATAAAATAAAATTCTCAAAATAAATTAGAAAACTCTAATGACAAAAATGTGAAACATTGAGTGTGATTGTGGTACCAAACTTACAGCAACACAGCAGTGCATAAATTAAGAAGGGTGAGTCTTGTCTAATCAGTGTGTCATATCCATCTGTGCCTTTAAAATTTTTGAAGAAATAAGGAAACCTATATAATATTAATGCAAGTATCTATGAAATTAATAGGGACATAAGGGACATGAATATATACAGTTAGTCTAAAAAGAATGAACAGTTGAAGAAAAAAATAAAAAGCTTCAACTATTCAATTCTACAAGACTTGGAAACATAAAGGATGTGGGAAAAGAGGGAGTAGGAAGGGTTAATTAATTCAGATATTTTCTGTCTTTTAAGACCACAAGAGTAAGTCATGAGGAAGATTATCTTGTAGATATCTTGCAGAAAATTAGATATTTGGAATAATATTAAGGATAAAGCATTAAAAAACTATAATTTATTTAATCAATTAGTGTCAACAAATAGTTTGATAATAATCAAAATGAAATTTACTATTAAAATTGCTTTTTATTATTTGATCAAATATGAATCATAATGTATTTATCATATTAAAGCATTTTTTTGAAAATCCAGATTATATTTTCTCTCTACTCTCTTCTAAATGATAGTGCTTTTTAAATTTTTTTCTACTGTAGTTGAAATTATAACATTTGAGCATGTTCTTATAAATCATGGTTGACATTTTATTTTTACTTAAAAAAATCATTATCTTTCAGAAAGAACTTTTGTGCAGGTAAAGCATTCACAATTTATGTAGAAATCCTTTTATGTGTGGATATTATTTTGAATAATTATTTTTAAAATTTGCAAGAGTTTCAAGTTAACACAGTGCTAAAAACAAGAAATAATACTGTGCTCCATGTCTTCCTCATATTTATCCCAACCAATACTACCATTCATTCACCTATCAATAACCAAACATAAAAGAAAACTGAATAATTCACCTCTGGATGAATATAAAATTTTGAATTATTTATATTTTAATCTGCACTCATGCTGTTTGAGTTATGCAGCAGTTTGAAGCTTAGGACCCCTAAAAAACAAGTTTTTAAACTTAATCAGTTCCTGTGGGTGTGAACATATTGTAGTTAGACTTTTTGATGGGGTTAATTTAGTTGGGATATGGCCAAATTTAATCAGAATGTTTTTAATCCCATTATTGGCATCTTTTATAAGCAGAATAGAAGACACAGAAAGAGAAAGAAAGCCATGAGAAACAAGAAGCTGAAGGCCAATGGACCCCAAAAGAGAAGGGAGAAGACAGGAGAAGCTGCCATGTGCTTTGTTATGTGACAGAGAAGCTCAGAACCAAGGATCACTAGCAGCTAGTCCTGGAACACCAGTCTTTGGGAAGAAAGAATAGCCTAGACGACAACTTGATTTCGATATTTTCCTAGCCTCAAAATTATGAGCTAATAAATTCCCATTGTTTATGCCAACCCCTTGCATTGCATTTGCTTGATCAGCAAAGAAAACTGAAACATATGACAAATATGTTGTTGCATATTTCCCTGCCAATTTGCTTTGCTCCCAGCTTGTTTACTCTTATTCATTTTTAAAAGCAGATCACATTACCTGAGCTGCTATTTTTCCCATAGGGCATGATTTCATTTCAAAAAACATTTTTTATGCAACTGTAGTGAGTTGAATAGTATCCCTCCAAAAGGTATGTCCAAGTCCTAAGCCCTGGAACTTGCAAATATTACCTTATCTGGGAAAGGAGTTTAAAGATCTTGGAGTTAAACTAAGGATAAACTCCTTGAAAATGCAGGTGAGGCCTAAATACAATCACAGGTATCCTTATAAGATAAAGACACACTGAGGAGAAGGGGATATGTAAACAAAGCAGTAACAGATGCAGCCACAGACCAAGGAACTGTGACAGCCATCAGAAGCTGTAAAAGGCAAGGACTGGATTTTTCCCAAGATTCTTGAGAGGGAACATGGCCTTGTGAGTACCTTGATTCAGTCTGTGAGAGAATAAACTTCTGTAATGCAAAGCCACTAAATTTGTGGTAATTAGTATTGCAGCCAGAGAAAACAAATACAATAAACTTATTATAAAGCCCCCTTCTCAACAGCAAATTGCAGCCAAGAATCATTTTGTAGGTTATCATTAACATATTTTCATATCTTTAATTATAATTTTATTTTAAGCCTTATTATTCTTCTCAGCTCCATTTTCCATTATTAGTTTTAGATAACATCTATTATGAAGAGCTAATATGCAAACCTGCTATGTCCTACCTCACCAAAAAACAAAACGAAACACCCAAAATTGATATACTCTTGGAAATACAAATCAAGCACACATTTATTTGGTCAATATTTTACAGTCATTGGTATACAAAGAAAATATAACAGGTATATTGGGATTATCTGGGGGAAGACAAGAAGGCCTTTAGATATTCCTTCAAGTCAGAAAAATGATCTTGATTCATGTTCATATATAATCATCAACTTCTTAACTGTGAAAGAAAATTTGAAAATTAAGTAATCATTCTGAATATTCTTTATGTCATCTCGAAATGATGGTAATAATAGAAAACTAAAGAATGTTCTGGGAGTATTCAATAAGATAATGTGGGTAAACCATTTGTATGGTGAATTGTGAATATTACATATGTAATCAATTCTTAAAACAATAAGTAATTTTGCAAGACTCAAACATTGCAAATATAAGATACTTACTTTGATAATGGTGTGTAATAGTCCATATATTTCTTGCTAATTTATTTTGCACTTGTTTATTTCCTCAATTTATACATAGAATTCATGGAACATGGAACTATATTTTTCACTATTTTATTTCTAGCATTTGTGGCAATGAATTGGCACAATATTGTAATGAAATGGCAGGATTGAGAAATGTTTTTTAGAGTAAAACAAATTAAATGGGAATCTAGTTGGCAGTTTTAGCACAGAGTGGAAAGGACGAAAGGCATTAGAAATGTTTTGCAGTAAGACGATTAAATAATTGGTGAGTAAATATACATACATACATGAGTAAATATAAATGAATGACTTCCGTTATGGAGAATGGTTGCAACAATGATAGAAAAAAGGAAGTGTGAAGGGTAGCAAATTGAGACAGTATAAAATAGAATGTATTGGGTTATGATTTAGAAATCAGATGAATTAGAAAGTTTTATAAGAAGTTGTAAAGAATTGAATTTAGTTCAAGTTAAGAGCTAAATATAGGACAATGAGGTTGCCAAAAATAATAAAACAGAGGAGTAGTAGGTATAGGCATAAAGGTTATCAGAGTCCTGATCATTTGAAATCTTATAGGGTCAATTAAAAATTTGGAATATCTTCTGATAGCAATATGGAGTCCTGGAGTACTGAAGAAAGAAAGTTAAGAGATCAGTTTTGTATTTTTAAAAATATCACTTTCAATGCAATGATAAAAAAAATTAATAGAATTGCTCAAAATGGATATGGGTAAACTGGTAGAATATTTCTTTTTTCCAAGCAAAAGAAGATGCAATCTTGATTTATTAAGAGTAATTAGCAAGGAATAAATGTGATGATTCAAGATTAATGCAGGAGAAAGACTACATATGAATTGGAAATTTATATTATGTAAAATTTATGAGCAAAATATTGTAAGGTATACGGCATTGTAGAACAAAAACAGTGAAGACAGAAAGGAAGATCATAAGTTCTGACCATTTTTTCTGAAGTATTCATGAAACATTCAATTAGAGATTTCACATATTTAATACATAGAGAGATCTCAAGTTCAAAAGTAAGTGTGACTTGGGAGTTTAAGTGTGGAGAGTTCAGTATTAAGTAGTAATTGGAAATGAGAGAATGTAAGAGATAAGGAGAGGAATTTGGTATAAACTTTTGACTTTACATGTATGTACTGAGATATCCTAAAATAATATAAAATGCTGAAGGATTTTATAGTTTAACTTTTAAAGGTAACTTCAGGTATTGAGAAGTTCAGTGTACTAATATCTTCTTCATTAACAAATGAAGAATGATATTTTGTATTCTTATTAGTGCCTCTGCTTTTCTTGAAGGTGCCATATTACAAAACATGTAAAGTCAGTTTTTTAACAATACTTATTTTGGGGGAAGCATTTAAAGATACTGCATAAGAAAAACAAATGAAAGTTTAAGATGCATGTCCTTAATTAAAAATGTTTCCATTGTATGTGATTGGAGACTTGGTAGAGATTTTGTACATCACTAATGCTAAGATTTTGACAAATTTTTAATATGAAGATAAATAACCACCACATCTGTCAGTATATTAATATGCATCAAAATTTCAACAATGCTTCCCACTGAAAAATGATTAATCTTATACATGCTGATGATGTTTAATTCAGAAGCATTATTGAAATTAATCATGTCTTGTGGGAGCATTCAAAGGATGGTACTCTTTATAATTCTAATTTAACGATTAAATACTGAAACTTTAGCATTCATAGTTCCAAATATTTTGCTGGGTTAAATATTTTTTTTACCCCAGAGATTATTCTATTTTTACCAAACTGTGTTTATTAAATATTGATTTGAAAACGGGAGAAAATATGAAGCATTGAGACTTGGTAACCTAACTTGTACTAAATGGAATAATTTGATGTTTTCTTTTCAGGTAGAGAAATTTTGTTTCTTTGTTTTTTAAAAGATTTATTTTATTTATTTCTCTCCATTCCCCCCCCCCGCCCCGCCCACCCAGTTGTCTGTTCTCTGTGTCCATTTGCTGCGTGTTCTTGTTTTTGTCCACCTCTGTTGTCAGCGGCAGGGGAATCTGTGTTTCTTTTTGTTGCGTCATCTTGTTGTGTCAGCTCTCTGTGTGTACGGTGCCATTCTTAGGCAGACTGCACTGTCTTTTGTGCTGGGCGGCTCTACTTACGGGGCACGTGGGGCTCCCCTATGCAGAGACACCCCTGCGTGGCTTAGCACTCCTTGTGCTCATCAACACTGCTCATGGGCCAGCTCCACACGGGTCAAGGAGGCCCGAGGTTTGAACCACGGACCTCCCATGTGGTAGACGGATGCCCTATCCACTGTGCCAAGTCCGCTTCCCAGGTAGAGAAATTTTGGTGATGAATAGCCATCTGGAGGACATGGAGTGCCAGAAACATGTAGAATCAAAATATCTTCTCAAACATTCAACAAAGTGGTGACAAATCTAATCTAATCTATCTACTATCTATCTCTATCTATCCATCTATGTATCTATCTATAATCTATTTATTTGTTGGTTATAGCTAGTTTATAATATTATAAAATATTTCTGAGTGCATGGTGAAAAAGCAAACATGTATGAAAATGCAACTAAAAGTCCTTTTCTTATAAAGTAACTTTCTCAAAGGAAAATCTTTCTTTTAAATTTTGTAGAAACATATGTGCATGTATTCTTTTGTTTTTACAATATCATGTTTATAAATAATGTTATTCTGAAACATCTATTATTAACTGAAAATTCTTGGGACATCTTTGTGAGTCACTAAATGTAAATCAATATTCTGTTGTTTTAATAGCTGAGTATTATTCTGAGAAGTAACAGGTCAATGTGACTAGAACATAGTGAGGCAAACGTTTAGTCATGAAGTTGGATAGTTGAGCAAGAGTGAGGATTATGTAAAAGGCATGAAAAAATTTGATTGTAAATACATACTATGAAATATGCAGTCTAGAAGTCAAGTTAAGAACACTGAGGAAAAGAATCATTTGGGATGCCTTTTTTATCTTTTATTATCTTTTTTTAAAGATACACAGATGACACAAAATGTTAAATTAAAAAATATAAAAGGCTCCCAGATAGCCCCTCCACGCGCACTCCTCTCACATCAACAACCTCTTTCATCAGTGTGGCACATTCATTGCATTTAATGAATTCATTTTGGAGCACTGCTACATGCCATGGATTATTGTTTACATTGTAGTTTACACTCTCCCCCAGTCCATTCAGTGAATTATGGCAAGATATATAATGCCCTACATCTGTCCCTGCCATATCATTCAGGACAACTCCAAGTCCCAAAAATGGCCCCATATCACACCTGTTCTTCCCTCTCCCTGCCCTCAGCAATTCCTATGGCCACTGTCTCCATATCAATGATACAGTTTCTTTCATTGCTAGAGTCACAATAATTCTATACTTACCCAGGTGAACTAAGAGAGAGGTGAGGATAGTCAACCACCACACCGGGGAACCGAGAGAGTCTACAACTGCAAGGAGGAGAATCATGTCCATAGCCATGTGGGATCTAAGCCCTCTCTGGATTTAGAGGTGAAGTGGACATAGCCATCCCAGGGTCCTCAGGATGGAGGAATAAAATATGGATCACAGTGAACTTACTGGTATTCTACTATAGAATTCTTGGATGCCTTTTAATGGGTACTTTGGAAATAGCTTATTAACATATAATATATCATCATAAATATCAATTTATAAATATATATAATTTTACATGAAATACAAATGAAAATATACATATACATATAAATATCTTGACAATAACATAAAACAATGAAATAGGGTGGGGAGGGGAAGATGGAAAGTTGGGGGATTGAGATGCTATTTTGAAAAAAAAATGATACTTAGGGAAGATATCTCAGAGTATAAGATATGTGTAAACCTGGAAGTGCTGAAGAAGTTAGACAAGTGATTATATGGTAAAATAGAACAGGCAGAGAGTTCAGCAAATGCAAAGGACATAAAATAAACTGTGCTTGGAGTGTTTGAAAAAACAGAGCAGGCCAAGTTGTTAGACTGAAGATAACAAGGGAGAGAGTAGTAAGAAATAAAAGCTGGAATGACTGGGGCTTATCATGTATGGCCATTATAAGGATTTTGCAAATTATTCATAGTGCTATGGGAAGTGTACTACAAACAGGAATAAGTGACTGGTGAACACACAGCATTTATTGGGGAGAAATGATATGCTGCCTGTAAAATTTATATGAAAAAAGCTAATGGGCAAAAGTAACAAAACAATATAAAGAACTGAAATTGGAAGGCTATATCCAGAATATATCAATGCATGTTTAAAATATAGTAATTTAAACTGTGTTATTGGCACAAAGATAAATGCATATATCAGAGAATGAAATAAGGATTTAAAAAAATAGACCTATATATAACACCATATGACTCAAGATGAAAGCATTATAGACATGAGGTAGAGAAAGGATAGTTGTTTTATGAATGGTGGTGTATTAAATAGATATCATATTAAGAAAATGAAATTTAACCTGGAAATAATAAATATAGAAGCCAATTATAGAAAAAAACACTAAGCAGTCTAGAAATAAAAAAGAATATTTTCATGAACTTGGTGCTGGAAAACTTTTTTAAACAGAATACCACAGTAGGGGATATTATTGGCAATTTGATTGTATTAAATTTAGCAAATTTTTTTAGCAAAAGAAAACATTAATAGAGGGAAAATGTAAACCACATCATGAGAGATCATAGCACCAAATATTTATTTAATAGACTTAGATGCAAACATACTTTAAAAATCTGCTGAAAATCATAAGAAAAAGAATAACAGACAACACCAAAAATGACAAGTATCTTTAAATTCATTTTATAACAGAGGGCATCAAAATGGCCAAAAGCCTATTAAAATTTTTCTGGGAAATGCAAAATAAAATCACTTTAAGGTACTAAACACCCAACAGAAGACTAAAAATAAAAATAACCTATACAAGAATATGGCAATACAAGTGTTGACAAAAATGTGGAGCAAGAAGACTTTTCAGAGTCTACAGTTGGGAGTGTAATAGAGCTTATGACAACATTCTGCTCTTAAGTACATACCTAACAGAACTGCTGACATTAAGTATCAAAACATATATCAATACTATTCATTGCAATATTAATTTTCATAGCCAAAGAATGGGGCTAACCTGAGATGATTGACCATAAGACTGTTAATATACCATGAATATACAGTATAACACAGCAGACCAAAAGAATGAACAAAACTAAGTAGATTAATATCACAGAAAAATAATGTTGAAAGCAATAAATGTGAGATAGAAGAGTACATGTTGTATTATTGCCTATATATTATATTCAAAACCAGGCAAAAATAATCTATGGTGATAGAAGCTTGTTTATCTGCTTTGCAGATTTGCACTTCTCTACCTGCCCAAGGGATTCAAAAAGTTGCTCAAAGAATTCCAGTGAAGCTTCATCTACTTTGCCTCCAGCTGCCTTTTTCTCCACCAGTGATGGAGGCATTCTTGGCTCATCTCAGAATCATGGCAGTTCAGAACTCAGGTCTCAATAAATATATGGAGTTTCTGTCTTCTCCACAGTATGAACACAGGGACTGGTTACCAAGATCAGAAAGGGTAGAGGAGTTATGCCCCATGGGGAAGACTGAGATCAGTGAAAAATTGAAAAATGAGAAAAAACTTATCCAAAGTTAATATATTTTCCTTTCCATTTTCATAATAGACTGACTGCTCTGTCGTACAATGATTCCACACATCCTTTCTTGAAAAGTCTCAGCTACAGTACATATAGAGTGTATGTAGCTATGGCCTTGATAAGTAATGGCCATCTTTATTTGATTTCTTTACTCTTCTGGTTCTTTCTTCTTTCCTCTTTATCCTTTACTAACCTGAATTGTAAACTTCCATTGAAGCATTAGAACATGTTTGCTTCATGCTCTGATTGACAGAGAACATGGAATAAGAAAACAGAAAAAAGAAATATAAAGAAAAATGTTAATATTTACAATTTCCCAATATGTAAGCCTAAAAATATTAATATTAGGTCAAAATTTTTTATGATATACAGAGAGAAGACTAAAATGATAAATAGATTGATATAGATTGGGGAAGCGGGGATAAATTGAGAGATGGAGACAAAAATAATTCCACTAAAATGTGATCAAATATGAATATATTTGGTTAATGCAATAAACATCATTATTTGCATTGAAATATAACACATTTAAATGTAATTAAAGAAGCATTAAATTATCTCAAATTAAGTAAATGTTTCTGCGGTCACCCCTCGGGCTGAAGTGTGGTTTGCTGGCCTGGCGGGGGAGCGGCCGCGGCAGGCCAAGCCGCTGCCCCCATAATAGGGTGGCTGGTCGGACTCACCGCCACCCCTGAAGGGAGCTTGGCATGGGCGCAGAGTGCCCTCGGGTCTCCCCTTCTCAGCAGCCATGCTTCCGCGACCGCCCCTCCTCCCGGATGGCGCCACACGATGCCTGTGGGGCGGCACCCTTCTTTTTCTTTCTCCCTGCGCAGGCGCAGGGCGGAAAATTCCAGTCTGCCCTTTTCCCCTCCCCCGACAGCAGCAACAGCCAGGCGTGGGCGGGAAACTCCAGTCTGCCCTCTACCCCAGCAACAGCAGCCACCAATCACTAAACCCTGCCCCTTCCCCCAGCAACAGCGACAGCCAATCCCTAACCACCACCCCTCCCCCGTCCAGCACCTCCCACTGACCTTTCTCTGGCAACCAATCAGAGCAGGGCGTGGCTTCGACCAATCAGCCTTCCCCAGCCCCTATAAAACTGTTGCCTCTCCCTCAATAAAGTGGACTTGCGTGTTTACCTTGTCTCCGCGGTAGTTCTTCTGCCGTGTGCCCTCCAGTCCTAAGAGCCCCCGACAAGGGCCTGGCCTCCCTTGTCCCCAGTTCGTCGCCTGCTTCTCCGGGCGACCCCCTCGTCGCCGGCTTCGCCGGGCGACCCCGTCAGCCGAACCGCTCAACCCCGTGAGACAGATCCCTCGTCTGCTGCCGGACCGACCCCTCGTCCCAAGTGGGACCGACCCCTTGTCCCAAGCGGGACCGACCCCTCGTCCCAAGTGGGACCGACCCCTCGTCCGCAGCCAGACCCCACCTCTACCGACCGAGCAAGCCGTCGCATGTTTCTCCATCATCTAAGGTAGTATTTCCTAAAATGTCACCCTAAGGTAGTAAAAGAAAGATTATGAAAAGCATGAAGGGGTTGGACTCATAAAATTAAATATGGGGAAATTTATTTATTAAACACTTTTTCTTAACTTCCACTAATTGAACTTTTGAAGTAAATTATTTTTAAAACACAGTAGAAATAATTGCTATAGTTGTGATCAACATAATATTAACATAAATATTTCTAATGCAGATGAATTTCTTGATAATCTATTAATTAGTTAAAAGGCTTTCCATATTTCCATAATTTTACTTGTCTAACCGATCATATACATTATCTATGCTCCTTGCAAAGTATTTGCACATCAACCATCTTTATGGATTTTGATTGACTAAATTTTGTCTCATCCTTGTTATGCAGTAATCCTGCACCCTTCCAAAAGCATTTCACCATTTCTTATCATCCTCTTTTTCATGGACAGAACTTCTCTCTCATTCCCTCACTAACACTTTCAGACTGTTTTTTTTTTTTTATGCCTATTTTTGAATTTTTTTTTTGTAAAACCAATGTTATTATTTCTTTTATTTTTATTAGCAGAAATTTATTTATATGATTTCATTTTTGTTGATTTTGAGACAAAGGGTACCAACTATCATAAACCATTCAATTTTGCATATAAATCTAACAGGGGACTCTTAGAAGCAGAGATTCCTTTATTATAAGTACTGTTCCTGCCAGTTGAGATAGGGACATTCATTTATGTGAGAGGATATATGTCAAGATTTCTGAGAAAAATAAAATGAGTGTCAGAATACTTTGACAACTCAAACTATCACAAAAGCACTTCTACAAAATATTCTTCTTGAGATCCTTATAAAATAAAAGGCAGTGCAGTTACCAACTTATGTCACAAAAAATAAATGTCAATCAATACACAGCCCATGCATTTGCCGAGTCTCCATTACGTTCGTGCTGCCTCAACATCTGTTTTGCCAGGGTCTCTTGGCATGTGCTCTACTTATTAATCCACTGGTAATCCAAGCCTTAGTGTGTATCAGTTGCCTCTGTCCAACCATCTTTACCCTCATGCCCTGCACCACCCACACGCCTCACCCAGAAGCCACAGCTGGCCCCAAATGATAAGCTAAACATCTCGAGCCTTTGCTTTTACCTTTCATGGACTCTGGCTTTTAAATAACCAATCTTGAACTCCTGCAGTAAAATCTACTAACTGCTTTGCATGGACTACAATAAAGGTTCAAGACCGCAGGTCCCTCTCTACCTGCTTGTGTGCTCTCCACATGCTGGTTGAGATACCTGACCTGCTCATGCTTCTTTTCACGCCCTGTTGACATCCCTCTCTTCCTTCAAACCCGTAAGTAATAAACTATCATGTTTCATGCATTATTGTTTCTGCTTCTCTTCTCCCATTTTATTTTGAAAGTTTACACTTGTTTACTAGGTTTCACAGGTCCAAAGACATAATAATTTTGCCCCTGTATGAATCACACCACAAACTGGTTTACATGAGACTTTAGTTTAGAGTTGTTACTGAAATAGTTTAAGGTTTTGGGATGTGGGAGGGGGTAAATGTACTTTGTATGGGAGAGAATGAGAGAATACATCTTTTTGTGGTCCAAAGGTTATGGATGGCATCATGTACCCCACAAAGACATGTTCAAGTCACCAGTCCATTGAGAATAAATTTATTTTTAAATGGGATCTTTAAAGATCCTATTAAGATCAAACTAAACTGAATCTGGGTGTATGTTAATTATTTATGACTGTAACCCTAATAAGAAGGAAAACTGGACACAATAGTAAAAGTGTGGAAGAGAAAAAAGGAGACAGATTGCCATGTGATAGAAGATTGCCTCCAAGAGATCACCAGAAAACTGAAGACTTTGGAGAAAACATGACATGATAATACCTTGATTTTTACTTCTAGCTTCCAAAACTGTAAGACAATAAATTTCTGTTGTTGAAGCTAACCAGTTCGTGGTCTTTGTTACAATAGCCCTGACAAAGAAAGACTGGGCAAATTACTTTGTGTGAAGTCATAGGAAGTGGGCAGGTGATCCTACATATAACTAATACCAAGAAAGAGAACAAAAGAACTCCTGTTTCTGTTTCTGGATGGCAGACTCACTTCCAAGATGAAAATGGGATAACTGGACCTGTGTATAACCAGTTTGTGTTCCCCATTTTACCATTCCTTGGGTACATAAAGTGTTAGGAAGAGAAGAGAGGCTATCACACCAATGGAATTAATTTAAACTAGTTGAGAAATTTACCTTTAACTCAGACCTTTACCAAAAAAAAAATCAAGATGACAAAAATCAAAACAAGGCAAAACAATACCAAATGCATTTCTGTCTGAGAGTAAATTCTGTTGGCTGATTTTCCACAAAAGAAGAGGGGGTGGGGTGGGGAAGACACCCAGAGAAATCATGGTTAAATTTCAGAAATACAGAAAGATATAGATGGAT
This sequence comes from Dasypus novemcinctus, assembly GCF_030445035.2. NCBI lineage: Eukaryota > Metazoa > Chordata > Mammalia > Cingulata > Dasypodidae > Dasypus > Dasypus novemcinctus. The sequence goes on along the minus strand of NC_080673.1, from coordinate 143,307,764 downwards.
ATGATATCTAATAGAAAGGCAGAAAAGGAGAGATAGAGGGAGGAGGAAGGGGAAAATAAGGGAGGAGGGAAGGAGGGAGGAAGAGGGAAAGAGCATTTGAGAGAGTCACAGGGAAAGAAATAAGGAAGGGATGGGGTCAGTTAACAAAAAAAGAGTTAAGAATCAGTTACCTAAGATGTTTCTCTCTCCAATTTTATGGCAGGAAACAGTAAAATGTAGCTTCAATATTCTGACTGAAAATGACATGAAGATAGAATTATACTCTCAAAACTGAATTACTATAAAAACTCACAATTGTTTTCCTTGACTTGAGTTGTAAAACCACTTTTATTCTATCTTGCTGCTCCAAAGTAATCTTTTCAAAAATGCAAGCAGGATCATATCTCCAATTAAAATTTATTCAATGCTTTTTGATTTCTTTTAGAATAAAATGTATTTCGTAAAATTGACTTGTTATGTCATTAATGACATAATTCCTGCTTAGCCCACAAGTAAATTCCTCTGATGGCTATTGTTGAACTTTCAATTTCTCAAAGGGATAATTTCCTTTTCTCTAGTCATGGCTACTAGCCTCTTAACTCCTCAACCTAGAAAACTGTTAAAAGCCCTTTGCTTAATTTATTTGGACAACTTTTATTCACTATTTTCCTCTCGAACTATGTGTTGCTATTTTCATGAATCTAATCCTTTATTTTCCCTAAGTTTGTTTAGGGTCTCATGCAGAATATGGTCTCTTCCTTGTTATAACACTCATAACTTATGATAGGTATTATTTAATTGGCTTTGTCCCATGATATTATAAAATCTGAAAAAGTATGGTCTGTATCTGTCTTGTTTACTCTTCCAACAATCTAGTATATGAAGTAATTAATTTTTAAAAAAATTTTAATATTATAGTCAATAATCAGTGATGCTTTCAGCTAATTAAAATAGAAAAGAAATAAGGTACATCAGATTTGTGGTGACTGTTTATACAGGGGGATTGTGATCTAACCTATATTTGGTAACAATCATATCTTTAAAAGGCTCATCAAATGGAATTAAATTACAATAAAAATATTTCCTTTTGAACTATGAATTTGAATTAAAATGTTTTCTCCAGAATACTGCTACAAATGTTGAGACAAAGATAAATGTGCACATATCTACATTTATATACATATTGGTATGTATTACACACCCATACTTATGCCTGAACTCATACTTGATAAATGGTAAATTAAAATTAATGGCACATAGAAGTAGTAGGTTTTAATTAGAGACAGGTATTTGGAAAGACTTGTACTCTATGGAAATATTTGGAAAGGAAAAAATGAGGATGTGATATTTTGATAACAAGACACAGCTAGAGTAAGTAAGGAGACATGCCTGTTTTTATTACTTGTACATTTAAACAGAATTTTTAATGAAATGCTATCAAAGAAAGGAACATAAATTCTAAAGCAGATGCTGAAATAAAATATCCATACTTAGATTAAAAGGTATTATTGTTGATAGATTCACAGAACTTCCAATAATATACTTCTGAGGTTGTCTCCTACATAGAACTTGTATAAAAAATCCGACTCCTTCTAAGATGAACGATACGAAGTGTTAGCCACATCATCAAATCAAATATAATCAGAATAAAAAACATGGGAAGTTAAACATTAAATTAAAATATACCATAAAAAATTCTCCAATGGCAAAGAAGAAAATGCTAAAGAAACATTTCACTATAAATTAAAAAATTAAAATGTATAAATTGATCTGTCTTTGAAGAGAAATAAAGTAATAATTCATTAAATGGATGGCTAAAGTAATAAAATCCAGGAAGATATGAAAGTATTTGAAAAAATTCAGGAAAAATATAGACAGAAACCAAGGAAAGAAGAGGCTTAAGTATACAAGTATAGATATCATGGAAGAGGCAATAAGATATAGGAAAACTTTTATGTGTAAAAGCTCCAAAATAAGATGGAAATACACATTCAAAATTAGAGAGAAAATTAGAGCTATAGAATTCAGGTACAAGAAAACAAAACCAAGCATAATTGTATACTGGAAGGTGAAAAAATAAACACTGAGGAAAAAACACATGCAAACCCATACACAAGTGCAGAAAAATTATAAGATGCATAATGGCATGATTACTAGAAATAAAATAGAACATATAATCTAAAATAACATGACAAACCATACCAAATATATAGAAATGCAAATGTTCTAAGCTAACTTATTGGGGAAAAAAACACAAAAACCAATTTTAGGTTATTCGATACATTCAGAAATTAAAAATGTATATAAGTTTGGACCAAAAAATAACAAGAAAGCACAATTAAACAGATAGACAGGGTCAAAATTATAATATCAGAAAAAATGTAGTTAAGACTAAAAATATTTAAAATGACAAAAAGAGCACTTTTAGCGGTACGGATTGAAAAGTACAGTGACAATATATATACTAAACACTACAGGAAAAAAATTCATTCACCTGAAATTAGACAAAATGAAAATATAAAAAGGTTGAAACATCCCAGTCATTTAAGTCATATCACATTTTTAATACCTCTAAGAAAGACATGGATGAAATAGCCAGATCAAAATCACTTCAGAACAGGAGGGTTTGGTGGGGCTGGCTGGGAACCACCCGGGCCTCCATCCCACTGCAGTGCCAGCCTGGATCTTGCCGGCCGTGGTGGGGGGTGGGGGTTACCAGGGAGAAGCCCAAACCCCGTGGATATCTGGGATCTGGGCTCCAGCCTTCTTGTCTTCCTGGCCATGGCCTTTGCTCTTTTTCAACCCTTGCACAGATGCTCAAACCTCAAGAGGCTCAGGCTACAATCCTGAAAGGGGTTTCCATAAACTAGAGCCTGGGCAGGGGAAGCTGAGCTGGCAGCTCTGTCCAGAAGAAGAGGCATAAGCATTAGCAGCAGTGTTGGCCCCGTTGGTGCTATTCACCCCATTTACAAGGGAGGAGACAGACTAGACGTGATGGGGGTGCTTTTGTCCTGCCAGGGTTGGGCCTCCGCTGTGGTGGCTCCTAGAGCTGAGGTGCTGGAAGTTGATCCTGGCTGACCAGCATTGTACTTCCCTCTGCTTTCTAGCCTTCACCTGACAGAATCTCTCTACCAGGGGGCACCCAAGGCTCTCTTGCATGCCCTGTGGTGCCCCCCCCCCCCCACACACACACACATGCCATGGTCTTTCCCCAGGACTCCTGGCCCTGGTGCCACTGCCTTGGCTTCCTGCCCCGAATTTGAGACGGGTGAGTAATTTTGAGTGAGAGGCTCTCATGGTCTTTCCGTGACAGTGACTGCATCATTGCAAATGACCATGGGTGGGAAAAAGTGGCGTGGCCCCTTTCCCATTCTGGGATTTCAATTTCCATCAGAACAGTCATGTCAGGGCGAGGAAGGTTGAAAAAGAAACAATCCATCAGCCCGAAATTTCTTGATTTTTACTGTACAAAAGGCTTAAAAAGGAGAAAGGAGTTCCTGAAATCTTGGGCCGTGGGCCCAAAGCAGGGTTTCTGCTCTTCTGGTCAGGAAAGTGGTTAGGCCACCCCTGAGGCTGCAGGTTGGAAAAGAGGGCTCCGGACCTTCCAGCCTCCAGCACCTCCCAGAGACCAGACTCTACGCCAGCGTCCTCCCTCCAGAAGGCTTTGGATTTGGGTAGAGATGATTGTTTACAATTAATATGTTGTCAGTGATTTAAAACAACACTGTTTACATCAGACCCATTTTTCTGGCACTGGTAAGTTAGAACAGAGAAGGAGTAAGCATGTGTTCTGCCCAAGCCTGCTTCTTGGTGGCATCATCTGTGATCTGCTAGGCCACTGAATTTACTTCCTTAATAGTCTCCCTCCTTGTTATGCCTCACTCTTCAATTCTTTCCATGTTATTGCTTTTACTGTTTTATCACATTTTAGAATTATAGTAAAATGCTCCCTAAAACATATACAATACCACCACCATATATTACCTTTTTCTATATGGCATATTGACATTTGTCAGTACACCTATTACCCCAAAGTTGCAATAATCTATATGTCCATTAGAAATCCTCTAACCTGAATCATTATCTATAATTGTCCATAATATTTAAAAACTTCATCTTAATGATTTGATATTATTTGAATTAGCAAATGTGTCCTGTCATAGTCTGCTCAAACATTTCTCTACATTTAACTTCTTAGATTCATCCTTCATTTGTTCTTTCCTTCCACAGTTTGTTCTTTCCCTTCCTTCTTCCTTTTTTCTTTTTCATTCATTTTTTGTATTATTTTCTTTTATTTGATATATATATTTCTGTAAATATTTATCTATACCTAAAAATATTATTTCATAATAAAAGAGACAATATTTTAAGAATAATATGTCAAAACATAATAATATCCTTAGATATTTTGAAATATTTGGCTTTTTAATTTCCTTCCAACAGTGTGTATTAGATAACCATTTTATAATATAAAACTTGATTTTCCTCTAATATAAACTGTTTATGTTTTTGTCTCTAATCATAGAAAATTAATAAGCAGGTGATCTACTTTATAATTTGATCTTAATTTGTCTTCAAACTTCTAATTTATTTATTTATCTTTTACTCTCCTTTCAACCTACCTTTAGAACAGTGCATTCCAGTCTCCAGCCACATCTTGACCTGTTTTCTCAATACGCCAAAAGTTTTCATATGTCCCCATCCTCTGCCCAAAATATTCCCTCTGTCTGGAATACTTTTTCTCAACTAAATGAAATCTTTCCCATTCTTAACACTCAGTTTCAGTTTTTATCTTACCTGTGAAGAGTTCTCCATTTTACCATCTTTCATGCTATTATAATATTGTTTTGCTCTATGATTAATTAAACCTAAGGGAATTTATAGAATCCTCTCCAGAGTTTTCAGCATATAATAACTTCTCAATGAAGGTAAAGTAATACACATAATATATTGTAATGATAGTATTATTAAGTTAACTATTAAATACAACTATGATGTTATTAATTATGAAACTGTATTTCCCTTTCTTAGATGTTGAACCCATCTTGAAATAGAAACAAAAATAATATTTTATAGATTATTTCATATGTATAGATAGATAGATAGATATTCAATATATTTATATATTCTTTGATTTCCCCACTCAAGCAGAGTGCCTGGCTCATCTGAAGTGCTTAATAAAAACGAGTTGGTATAAGAATGTTAAGTTACAAAACCATGCTTTTAAAAAACATAATTTTCTTGAATTTTATCTCTGTGGGTTAGATGTATATTTTTATAAGTATATTGTATAATATACATCTATATGTATGTATTTGTTTATGCATATATATGTGTGTGTGCATATTTATATATGCTATATGTTTAATTTCAGATAGTTTGGAAATGTGTTATGGAAGCCATATGCTTATGTAATTATCTAAATATACATTAAACTTATAAGTAGAAATGTAAATAACATAAGTGAATTTTTATAACTATTTAGTTGTTGATCTCACACTCTCTAGTAATGAAAACAGTTATAGCTACTTGGATGATTTTTTTTATAATGCTACTTTCTTTGTGTCTTAGATTCTCAGAACTACCAATTTTATATCAGATATGAAGTATACATGGATTTGGAAGATGTATTAATTTGCCTAAATATATAGTTTAACAAAGGATTACCTCAGTGGTGTTTAACCATCCAAATTTTTAAGAACATCAAAACTTCTTTACTGATAGCTAATTATTCATAAAGTATTTACTGAAACTATGGTATATAACCTTTTAAAATAAAATTTTTTTAAAGATTTTACTTTATTTTATTTATTTCTCTCCCTTCTCTCCCCCCCTCCCCAGTTGTCTGTTCTCTGTGTCCATTTGCTGCGTGTTCTTCTTTGTCTGCTTCTGTTGTTGTCAGCGGCATGGGAATCTGTGTTTCTTTTTGTTGCGTCATCTTGTTGTGTCAGCTCTCCGTTTGTGCGGCGCCATTCCTGGGCAAGCTCACTTTCTTTCGCGCTGGGCGGCTTTCCTTATGGGGAGCACTCCTTGTGTGTGGGGATTCCCTACGCGGGGGACACCCCTGCATGGCACGGCACTCCTTGCGCGCATCAGCACTGCGCATGGGCCAGCTCCACAAGGGTCAAGGAGGCCCAGGGTATGAACCACAGACCTCCCATGTGATAGATGGATGCCCTAACCGCTGGGCCAAGTCCGCTTCCCTAAAATAAAATTTTATTGAAGTATAGCATTCATATGTGAACATACATAAATAATAATTGTATAGTAAAATCTGTGAATTTACAAAGCAAACATGCATATCATCATACAAGTCTCCCATACACCTTGCCACCACCTGTATTATTGTGAAACGTTTGCTACAAACCATGAAAGAGCATTATCAAAACACCACTATTAACCATAGTCCATATCTTACACCAGGTACGCTTTTCCCTCAACCCACCCAATTTTGAACTTCCTATATCAGTATTAAATTTTTGTTATCATTCATGACAGAACATTCTCACACTTTTCCTGTCAACCACAGTCCATCCTCCCCCACAGGATTCCCTGTGTTAAACAGTCCCATACTATGTACAATCCATTTAAAGTGTACACTCAGCAGCTCTCATTTTCATTACAGAGTTGTGCTACATCACCTCTGTCAATTTTAGAACCCTTTCATTACTCAAAAAGGAAAAGTCACATAGCCTCATATATTCCATATCACTCTCCCTCAGCATGGAGATAATATCTTCTTGTCACTGCTGCAAATTATTACAATATTACTGTCAGCTATGATCCATACATTACATTAGTTGCAATTTTCCTGTGCAGTATTTGTCTTTTCTGCCTGGCTGATTTCATCCAACATAATGTTCTCTAGGTCCACCCATGTCATATGCATCCAATTTCATTTCTTCTTACAACTGAATAGTAGTCCCTTGTATGTATGTATGTACCACATTTTTAAATTCGTTCAGTAATTGATGAACATGGGCTGGTTCCATATTTTAGCAATTGTGCATAATGTTGCTATGAAAATTGTGCAGTTGTCAGTTCTTGTCCTTGCTCTCAGTTCTTTTGACTGTATTCCTGGTAAAAGTATTGCTGGATCACACAGCAGTCTATATTCAGAATCTTGAGGTACTGTCAAACTTTCTATATTCAGAATCTTGAGGTACTGCCAAACTTTCTTCCATAGAGGCTACACCATTCAACATTCCCACCAATGGTGGGAATGCTTTCTCCATATCCTTTTCAGCTCTTGTAGTTTTCTGTTTTTGTTTTTGTTTTTTTTAATAGTAGTTATTGTATAAAGTGTGAAATGGTATCTCGTAGTTTTGATCTGCTTTTCCCTAATTGCTAGTGAGGTTCAACTTTCATTTTCTCACATACTTTTTTGGCAATTTGTATTTTCTCTTTAGAGAAATGTCTATTCTAGTCTTTTGCCCATTTTTAAAATGAAATTGCATGTCTTTTTATCCTGGAGTTGCATGATCTCTTGATATAATATGGATATCACACCATTACTGGATATTTGGTTTCCAAATATTTTCTCCCATTGAGTAGGCTTCCTTTTTACTTTCCTGACAAAGTCTTTTGAAAAACTAAAGTGTTTAATTTTGAAGAGGTCCCATTTATCTAATTTATCTTTCCTTACTCATGCTTTTGGTATAAGTTTTAAGAAACTACCACTTACCACAATATCTTGTAGATGTTTTCCTACACATTCTCCTAGGAATTTTACTGTTCTTCCTTTTATATTAGGGTCCTTGATCTATTTTAAGCTAATTTTTGTATAGGGTGTGAGATTGAGTCCTCTTTCTTTCTTTTGGTTATGGATATCAAGTTCACCCAGAACCATTTGCTAAATAGACTGTTCTGGCCTAGCTGTCTGCACTTGACTGCCATGTCAAAAATTAATTGATTGTAGATGTCAGGGTCTATTTCTGAGTTTGTTTGTTCTTTTTTTTCATTTCTTTGCTCAGTCTGTCTATCTTTACACCACTACCAAGTATTTTTACCACTGTAGTTAACTAGTATGCTTTTTTTTATAGACTATATTTATTTCTCTATTTTTTAAGATTTATTTATTTATTTTACCCCTTTCCCCTCCTCCTGCCCTGCTGTTTTTGTATTGTCTTCTCTTCTCATTTTCTTTCCTCTAAGATTCACTGGATTCAATTCTGGAGACCTCTGCTGGGGAGAGAGGTTCCCTGTCAATTGTGCCACTCCAGTTCCTGGTTTCTGCTGGGCTTCACCTTGACTCTCCCCTTGTCTGTCTTTTGATGCATCATCATCTTGCTGCTTGAGTGGGGCACTGGCTCACCACGCAGGTAGTCGCGTGGGTACTGGCTTCCTGCACAGACACACTTTCTCTTCTTTTTATGCTTTAAAGTCAGAAAGTGAGAGTCCTGCAACTTCATTATTTTTTTTAAGGCATTTTTGGTGATTCCGGGCTCCTTATCCTTCCAAACAAATTTGATAACTGACTTTTCCATTCCTGACAATAAAAGGCTATGGATATTTTTATTGAGGTTGTTCTGAGTCTTTAAATCAGTTTGGAAAGAATTGACATCTTAACAATATTTAGTCTTCCAGTCTATGAACATAGAATGTTCTTCTATTTACTTAAATATTCTTTGGTTTCTTTTAGCAATGTTTTGTAGTTTTCTGAACACAGTGCCTGTATGTCCTTGGTTAAGTTTATTCCCAAATATTTAATTCTTTCAGTCTCTATTATAAATGAATGTTTTTACTGATTTCCTTCTCATATTGCTCATCAGTAGTGTATAAAAACGCTATGGATTTTTGCATATTATTCTTGTATCCAGTCATTTTGCTAAACATATCTATTCCGGTATTTTGTTTTTCTTTATTTTTCTTCAGATTTTCTACATATAGGAGTATATCACAGGTAAATAAAGAACTTTTTACTTCTGTCTTTCATATTTGGGTGCTTTTATTTTTTTATCTAGACTAATTACTCTAGCTACAACTTCTACCACAATATTGGATAACTGTGGTGAAAGTGGGCATATTTGTCTTGTTCTTGATCTTAGCAGGAAAGCTTTCAATTTTCCACTGTTGAGGACAATGTTAGCTGTGGGTTTTTCAAATATGCACATTACTGTGTTGAAAAAGCTTCCTTTTATTCCTGTATTTTGGAGTTTGCTTTCTTTTTTTAATCAAGAAAGCATGCAATATTTTGTCAAATGCCTTTTCTGCATCAATTGATAGGATCATGTGATTTTTCTTCCCCAACTTATTAATGTAGTTTATTGCATTAATTGATTCTCTTGTGTTAAAAAAAACACTTGCATACCTGGGATAAAACCCACTTGGTCATGGTATATAATTCTTTTATTATAATAAAGCTTTATAGAAGTATATCATTCATACATAAACATACACAAACAATAGGTGTACAGTAAATATAAATTTACAAACAAGTGTATCTTTATACAAATCTCCTATACCTCTCCCTGCCACCAACACCCAGCAGTGTTATGAAACATTTGTCACAAAACATGAAAGAACATCATTAAAAAATAAGTTTTATAATTTTTTGAGTTGAAGAAAATATATTTGATCATCTTTATTTAGTATCTTAATAACTTTTAATGAAATTCATATTTCTGAATAGTATGGGAAAAGTTTGATGACATATTATAGACTGTATTTAAGTGGTTTTAAATTAAGTAATACATTTAAAGTGTTTGGCATAGGACATGGATATATGACATACATAAGTTAGACACATCCATGAACACACAAGTAAATCAACATATTAAATAATGACTTATATTAGTTTTGGAGTGAGGTTTAATAAAAACAAGGTGAATAATTAATCTATTTAAGCAAATATATTTACAAAGCAAACTATTAAGAATAGAATTGTCTGTGATTTACCAAACCTAGAGAACCTTTATGCCTCATCAATGTGCAAAATATGTATGATTTCCCTATGTCATTTTTCCAATTAATCTTATTTTAGTCTCTAGGCTTCATAAGAATTGGCATTCCAGATTCAGGAGTGTATATTCTTTGCCTTCAGAAGATAAGGCATATCAAGGTCATATATATCACTATAGACAGAATATCACACTGAAAACCCACAACTTTGTTTTCTTGTGGGATTTACAATCACTCTCTACTCCAAATGAATTCGAAATATGTTGAAAATAGTTTCCTGGCTTTTCATTACATATGAATCATTTAGAATTGATTTTCAAAAAAATGAAATGGGCAAGGTCAATAACACATGAAATGGTTTTATGTTTACATTCTTATACATATCATTATTTCATATCCAAAGAAATGCATACATGTTTAACATTTAATTTTATAGAAATGCCTATTCCATGTAACTACTTTTAAACAATTGCCATTTAATAATAGTTATCTATTTTTCCTTGGAATGCTATATTTTTCCAGATCTATTTATTTTATTTTAATTTTCAATGTTTTCTCTACTAATAATACAGTATGAAATAAACTATAGTATTTGAAAAGCAAAGAGGAAATTACACAATACAGATATTTCACAACTTAACACAAATTCTTTATTATATTAATTCTATCTTTTATTTATCTCTTGCACATAAACTATTTTATGTTAACCAAAATTGATAATGTTGGTGCATTTCAGTAGTTAATATTCACAAGAAGACTATGAGGTTAAGAACTAGTTTTATTATCTTCTTACATGGAGGAAATGTAAGAAATGGCAAAGTTTTAAAATATGTCTATAGGAACACAGTACTGACAGAACCAGGATTCTGATCTAGGTTATCTAAGCACATAATTCTCACTCTTACCCACAAAGATACAACTGCGTTTTTGAATGGCTGCTTCTCAGTTGAAGTTGTAAATCTTTATGTCAATGCTTTAAAACTCCATGAAACTTAGAAATATCAAAAACTTTCTACTTTATGCCCTCATGCTATATATAGAACACAAATGAATATAAAATTAAACATGTAAAATCCATTTTTGTTTCTCAGATACTGTTTTTTTAATCACTGCATTTTAATATAAAAATTGTAAATTTTATTTGCTATTTAATAATATTTATACATCTCCCAAATTCATTTATCAACTTCCAATCTGTGGAGGTTTGGAGCTTTGTACTCCAGAAAAACGTTATCAAACTTAATTCATTTCTGTGGGTGTGAACCATTTGTTGTTGGACATTTTGATGAGATAACTTCAATTAAGTTGCAGCCCAACTCTATCAGGATGGACCTAAATACTGTTGCAGTAGTTCTTTATGTGTGGAATCAAATTCAGATAGAAATAAAGCCACAGAAGGGACATCCAGAAGCTGAAAGTCAGTGGAACCCAGAAGAGAAGGGAGAGCCTAGGAAAGGTCACCATATGCATTGCTAAGTGATAGAGAAACCGAAGAAAAAAGATCACCAGCAGCCAATCCTATATGCCAGTCTTTGGCAAGAAAAAGCATGACCTTGATGATGCCTCAATTTGGACTTCTCCTAGCATCATCCGTGAGCCAATAAATTCCTGTTGTTTAAGGCAACCCATTACATAATATTTGCTTTGGCAATCAGAAAACTAAAACACCATCTTCTGTGATCTGACCTCAGAAATACAGAGATGGACCTTGATAGGCATGTGTGTATTTTACAAACTTGTCCTTCCTGTCATTATCTTATTATGCCATAGCTGGGCATATGATCCAAGTGGAGCAGTCAAAGTATTTCTCTTTGAAATTCAGAATTCTGATGAAAAGTTTTCAGTCAATCTTTGAATATGCGTAGAATAATATTATTTAAAATCAGGAAAGCAGGACAATCATATTTTACCATATAAATGAAAGAACAGAAGAAAACAATCTGGAATATCTAAGAATGAGGCATATTTTCAGACATATGTGGTTACAAGAGCCAATAAAATGCATGTCTCACTAAAGATTTTTTATTACTGGTTCCATTCAATTTTTAGCTCTTATGCTGCAAGATTTTAAAAAGTTGAAGATTTTTTAATACAAAAATATAGTGCTAAAACTGATACAAATAATGTTTTCTTTTGCATATAGATATTTTATGGCTAAGAGTAATTTAAGAATAATAAAATAAAATATAATTTGTTATAATACTTAGATCTATTTGCTCCATGTAAGGCATAACAATAGTGACACTATTGAAGACTTTTATTTATTCATCTGAATGCAATGTAATATTACATAATGTATAATCCATAATACAATGAAGATTTCTATTTAATTTTCTCCTTTTATAAATTAGAAATCCACTGTTTTCACTCTCATCAAAAGATTAAAAATAAAATTAAAAACAACAACAAATTTTTAAAAAGACAGGAAAAGAGGTAAGAATGCATTGGAACTGTTTTACTCCAGTGCAAGAAATTGAGTTTGAATTCTACACATGGGTGAGGACTCTTATGGTTTCTGTCATAGGCAACATTCAAACAATCCCAATGATAACTTCAAGATGTCCTTTACAAAGTAAAGTCAAACAATATTTTCAAACAAAAGTTTCTCCCTCAGTTTTAAGCTGCCTTTCTATTTTCAGTGCCCTTCTCCTCAGATGACACTCCAAGTTAACAAAAATTTTAAAGACTTCAGAGCCAAGAATGCAATTAGGATACATTGAACTTCTACACTTTAAATAATAAAACTGTTACGTTAATCCCGAAAGTCTAGTAGTTGCATATTTGGTCTAGATAAAGCATACCTGGTGGGTGCAAGTGTTTATGTTCTAATTCCCAATAAACCTTAGGAAAATTTCCAAGTCAATGGTTAGATGCAGCATAATTTCCTTTCTTAAATTTTGTGCCTATAAAATGATTGACTGATTATTCTCCTAAATGAAGAAAGCCTAAATTAAATAACAATAGTTCAATGGCTGGAAATAGTATTCATTTGAAATGCTATTTTTGCAAATTATGCATACACTAATTTGAATATGAATTCATTGATAATTTTATATCTAAAAAGTAGTATACTTGCCACAGTTTTGCCAAGAGAAAAGCATGGTTATTTTTCATGGGTTTAAAACCACAGACACTTACACTGTGAAATAAGTTTGAATGATGAATCTGGGAAATACATTGGAGAATCTCTAGACTTTTTCATATGGTCTATGTTGTTATGCTTTGTAGGCAGCAATGTGCTGCCTAATGCAGCTAATATTATGTATATATTAATTCTATAAATCCTGTAAGTACAAATAAATTGTTAGTATAGTAATATGCTTATATTATGCGGAGCAAATTTACATATCATTGCAAATAAGCAAATACATTGTAATTGCATTGCATCAAGGTTTTTGAAAAATGCATTTAGGGTTTGCGTGCCAGAGCCAGCCGGCCGGGCTGACAGCTGCGTGTGTCGCCCTGCCGCGTCACGGCTGCCGCCATGCCCGGAGGTCTGCTGCTGGGGAGGAGGCCCCCAATTTCCAGGCCAATACCACCGTCGACCGCCTCCGTTTCCACGACTATCTGGGAGACTCATGGGGCACTCTCTTCTCCCACCCTCGGGATTTTACGCCAGTGTGCACTACGGAGCTTGGCAGAGGTGCCAAGCTAGCACCAGAATTTGCCAAGAGGAATGTTCAGTTGATTGCCCTTTCAATAGACAGTGTGGAAGACCATCTTGCCTGGAGCAAGGATATCAGTGCCTACAACGGTGAGGCGCCCACAGAAACATTACCTTTTCTCATCGTCGATGATAGAAATCGGCACCTTGCCATTCTGTTGGTAATGCTGGACACAGCAGATAAGGACGAAAAGGGCATGCCTGTGACAGCTCGTGTGGTGTTTATTTTTGGTCCTGATCAAAAACTGAAGCTGTCTATCCTCTATCCAGCTTCCACTGGAAGGAACTTTGATGAGATTCTCAAAGTAGTTATTTCTCTCCAGCTGACGGCAGAAAAGAGGGTTGCTGCCCCAGTTGTTCGGAAGAATGGAGACAGTGTGATGGTCCTTCCGATCATCCCTGAAGTGGAAGCCAAAAGCCTTTTCCCTAAAGGTGTCTTTACGAAAGAGCTCACATCTGGCAAGAAATACCTCCGCTACACTCCCCAGCCTTAAATTTCTCCAGGAAGTCCTTGTTGGAGCTGTTCACTTACAACAGTGAACCAGAGGATGCCATCTGCCAATCATGTTTTCCTGCAGCAATTCCATAAAAACATCCTGGTGTGATCACAGCCAAGGTCTTTAGGTTGCTATACTACTGGCTTATTAAATGAAAATGGCACCAAAAATTTCTTGGGATTCTTTACTCTGTGCCTTCACCAGATTTCTATTCTGTTCAAATATCTCAGAACCCTGCTAGCTCTCTCTGAAATATATTCTGTATTTGGGACTGGTATCTATGCCAGGATTTGTGATCAGCAAGTCATTGATGGTTGAGAAAGGCTGTTTCGCTCCATCTTAGAATGCCTCAGCTTTGTAGCTATTCTAATTAAATCCTTTCTTCTGTTAGCCATTTTGGGGAGCAATAGAACTTGAGATTCAACTTTCTTTGTAAATGCCTAAGTATGTAACCCAGAACTTAGAGATATCCAGATATTTCTCAATATTCAGTGTTTTAACCACAGCTGGGAGAAAAAAAAAAAACAATTTTGTACTTTTTCAACTGAAGTAGGAAGAGTGGGAGGAAGGAGGAGAGATTTTTTTTAAAAAAGGCTCCCTTTGACCATCAGGTATACCAGAAAGTAGGAGCTCATATATCAAGTTCCACGTGCCCTTCACACAGAGTATTTCTGTACATCTGTCTGCTCTAAAATGCAATATACATAAAAGAACACACCTAGGATAGAGAGGAAAGGATGATTTAAAATGTTTATTATAGAACTGTTCTTGCAGTAGGTGCCTATTTTCTGAATTTTCCTTTTTTGGGATTAGCAAATAAAATATTATGCTAAAATTAGGGAAAAAATGCATTTAGTTAATTCACTTGGCAGCTCTTTATTGAACATTGTTTTATACCAGGCATTCTTTTGGTAGACAGACCCTAAGGCATAACAGTGAACAAAAGAAAAGCTATCACATCTTCATAGAGCATATATTCTAGTATATTCTAGTAAGGGAGATAACAAAAAGTAAAATAGGTATATAGTTAGTTAGTGATAAATGCTCATGAGAAAACTAAGGTAGAAAGTTTGATAAGGAATAACAGGCATGGGAAATGTTGATAGAGAAGAATTCACTGAAAATGAAGTGAATGAGTAAAGATAAGAGGGAGATCAAGTAGCAAATCTGTATGATGAAGTGTTTTGAAGAACAAAAGCCTGAAGAAATTAGAGTGAAAAGGCTGAGATGGCTCAAACATTTGGGTGTAATTAATAAAAGATAAAGAAAAATTAAAAAAAACAAGATTGTGTGTGAAGATCGATAAGATGCTTTGAAATACATGTGGCATATGGCTTTCCTCTACATGAAGTGAGAAACTTTGCAAAGTTGAATGCAAAAGAGTGTTGTTCCATGAATCCCATTTTGACAGGATCTCTGAAATTTCTCTGTTGAGATAAAATGAAGGTGGCCAGTGCTGAATTAAGAAGACCAGTTACAAGGTAATTAATAAACAAGGCTGGAGAGATAATCATGAGTTTGACTGGAGTGGTAAAGTACTGAGAGTGAGAGATGGTCAATTTTAGTTTAGTTCTAAACTATTAATAGGACAAAAGTTTTGGTATTAAAGATGATAAGTTTAAGGTGCTTGACATGTAGATAATGAATGCCAAGATCTCCAAGTAAGATGGGGGGAAGTTTTTAGTCTGACATAATCAGTCTCACATTTTATTTAACAGATTAATGAGGCTACTTTGTTAAGAACAGACAGAAGTAGAAGGGGTCAGTTCAAGTTAATGAACTGGGTAGGCAACAGGAAATTGGCTGTCATTAATGGAAAGATCATACATAAAAGGACATATTATCTGTGCTCTAGCTAAATTACAATGATCGGAAACATATTGATTATGATTATGATCTGAAAAATAACCAATACATAAGTCTTGAACTATTTATTTGTTGGTTATATTTTCAGATCTCAAAAACCCAGTTATAACCAATATGTGATATTTATAATGATGGCACAATATTTATTATAAATGCTACCCAGGCTTATGAGTACTATTATGCAATATGCAATAGTTGAAATTTTAGTGTACAGTGCTATTAGTTCTTACACAGGTGATTTTAGAAAAAGCCCTTAATTCTAGCATTCGTAACATGTTTTTTTCCCATAGCACACAGAAAATAATTTAGAAGTTTGTTCAAAATTATGCTAGAGTGTACAGAGATGACAGTTTATCTCCATTTAGAAGGTGAATTGGCCTAAAAAGAATGTTTTGCTCACATGAATAATCCAATGAATCTTCAATGTATTGAGCTGAAATAAATATCATATTGTACTAGTGGAGCTACTACAAATAGTTCTCTTTTTGGAATGTCATTATTGATTTATAGTTGATGATTATTCTGGATAAAATTGTTTTATAAAGATTGTTCACCCAACAATAACACCAACCAATAAACCAGGTAAAAGGATTTATTAAGTAATCTCTAGTCTTTACTCTTTTCTGCACAACTTGTAAGATTGGGTGAGTGACTTATGTTGGTCTAGTAATGAAGTTGGGAAAAGACAGTCAAGAATTCTGAATAAATAGATTTACTATAGTCTGGTTACAAACTGCTGTTTTCAAAGTGCACACTGGCAAGGCCAAGATTACAGACATGAAAGCCAGTTTACATATTGAGTGTATTTAGAAATAACCCTGAGTATATCAGGCTTCTAGGCTGTCTAATTTCCATTGATTTATTCCCAGCTTTGGTTGAAAAGAAAACAACACAAACCAAGAAATAGACTAATGTTCTTATGTTTCATGCTATTAGAAGGTTATCCTCTGAATTGTCTATAGAGTTTACACTTACTTGGATTATTAAAAATGGAACTGACATAATATATTTCAATTAAATAAACATTAACTTTTATCAATGCTGTTTTAGCAAATAAGGAAGAACTGAGAGGCCTGCATGTTGGAATGTCTTTAACCCTGATATGAGGGAAACTATATCAGATCAATAAGCTACTGGTCAATATCCAATTTTTCTCTCTTTCTGGCAAATTATGGAAGTTGAATTGCTCTTATTGTGTAGTCATTCCTCACCAGTGTGAGCTGGCATTGTTTTCACCCATTTGCCTTCATTCTGAAGGACAAGAATTTCCTTAAATGAGCAGTTACCAGACATAAGATATCCAAGTGAAAGCTAGGTCAAAATTTAAAGAAAGCCACATACACTTCTCTATCCTTTTCCATTGATCACAAATAGCCACATACAGTAATATTTGAATCCTCACACAAAAGAAAAAACTTGATATAAAACATTGTTCTTTACTAAATATATATGCATTACTTAAGCACATATATATGACACATTTCCACATGAAACTGAGAATGCTAAAGAGTACCTGATCATAAGTGAAAGGTAGCCTAGTGTGATTATTTGAGAACGAACTGCTTTTTTTCCTTAAATTGAATTATGACATATAGTCTTTCCAGTAAAAATTTTTATTTATATGTATATATATACATATATATATTATACCATATAAATACATATATATTTATATTAATACTTATATTTATATTTATATTATTTATATATCTCATATTATTAGCTGCTTATCTAATATATCAGCATGCTACCAAAGGCACTTTTCATATTAATAAATATAATTATACATGACAATGGTAATAATTGTTTATACTGAATGGATATGCATGTGTATATATCCACAATGATTTTGTCAGAAAAAAATGACAACTACATGTACTATAGGAGTAAAGAGAATATGGAAGTAAGAGTTTGAATGAATTGGATGGAACCAGTAGAAGGCTGCAACTGAAGCATATGAGACACTAACATAGACTTCAGGTTGAAGCAATAAAGCAGGAATCATAATTTTTTGAAAAGTCCAAGGAACAAAGCAGGCTACAACCCCTTTGAAGCAGGAGAAAATGGACAAGTGTATGAAGCCACCCATCTACATTAAAACTGAAAGCACAGGCACATAGAGATACCTGCTAATCTGTCACTTGTTATCGTGACTGAGAATCAGGAACTCATGGAGAAGTCTGAAGAGCCATCTTGTATGATCACACTAACCTTCAAATTTAATTATTTCCCTTTCTTTCCATATTCCAATGATCTCCTGAATACCTCTTGATGGCAACTTTAATCCAAAACATCCAGATAAAGAGATTCTGTGGAATAAATGCCAGGCCTCTCTTCTGCATTACATCCCTTTTAACCTGTATATGACTTCTGAATAAAGACATAACAAATTCATACTTCCACCTAACTTGATGAAACCACTATGCCACAGAAGGAGTGCTTACCTCTCCTACGGGGGCAGATGCATAATCCCAAAGGACTCTTTATAGTTAGTGATTTTTTTTCTCCTCTAGTCCATTCACAGTCTCAGCAGAAATTAGCTCCAGTTAAACAACAATTTAACTTGTAAATATTATAAGAATACAATATGGCTATGAGTTTCCAAAAAAGAACCAGGAGGTCATCAAAGGGGTCACCCTTACACACACCTCAGCAAGGTCCCAGAGACAGCTAAAGTAGATACAACCCCAGGTATCGGTTCTTCTGAGGGCTACAGAGACCCACAGGTTCTATGGTCATGGCAGATGGAGTTCAATGCCATGTCAGTTGACCCTACTTTGGAGTTTGTGTCCCTGAGTGTGATGGAGTTGGACTCAGATATGATCTTTGTTCACAAGTCTCTCCTGTTACTTTTACTGGACCTGTGGTTGGTACTGGAGTTTAGTGTATACTCAGGGGACCTGAATCTCTGGACTGTCCATGTGATAGCCAGGCCCTGAGCCTCAACAGACTTGCAACTCCTACCCTCTGGTTTATTGGACTTACCCCAACCACTAACAGAGAGGTGAAGAAGGTCAACCACCACACCAGGGGGCCAAGAGTGCCTACAACTGCAAGCAGGAGAATTGCATCCACCATCCAAGTGGAATCTAAGCACCCTCTCGATATAGAGGTGGAGGGTCCATAGAATGGAGGAATAGAGTATGGATTAGAGTGGACTTACTGATATTCTGTTCTGGAACTATTGTGATTAGTAATGGAAGTAAATGTAGCATTGATGTGGAGAAAAGTGGCCATGGTAGCTGCTGAGCATAGGGAGTGGGAGGAAAAGATGTGATGTGGGGGCATTTTCAGGACTTGGAGTTGTCCTGGGTGGTACTGCAGTAATAGTTACTGGACATTGTGTGTCCAGGGCATCTCTGTGCTCCAGTCTCCCTGTCTGGGAATACAGTTTCCTCTTGACAGGAATATGGAAACATACCCTATGGTCATGGACCAAGAAACTGAATATGGTGAAGGTGGTAATAATCCCCAAGTTGATCTGAAGATTCCTCACAATCCTTATCAAAATCCCAGCTGGCATTTTTTTTCCCCAAGAAATTGACAACATGTTTCTTAAATTCTTATGGAAATGCAAAGGACCTAGAATAACAACAACAAAAAAATATTGTAAGATAAGAATAAAATTGGAGGACTCACACTTTCTGATTTAAAAACTCACTACAAAGCTACAAAAATTGTGACTTTGTAGGACTGGAATAAGAAAGACATAGATTAATAGAATAAAATTGAGAATCAAGAAATAATGCAAACATTTATGGTTAACAGTTAGTGCTATTTTTAAAAGCATAAAAGGACAATAAAATGGAGGAAAGAATAATTTTTTATACAAATGGTGCTAGGACAACTGGGTAATGGTGAAAGAATAAAGTTGGATTCCTACTTCATACTATATATGAAAATTAAATCAAAATGGATAAAGTCTAACAGTAAGAAAAAATATAAAATTCTTAAAAGAGAATATATGAATAAATTTTCTTAGATATGACAACTAAAGCACAATCAATCTAAGAAAAATATAAATAAATTAGACTGCATCAAAATAAAAACTTCTGAAGAGTTCCAGCAAAATGGCAACAGAGTAGATCAGCAGGGACCCTGTCTCTTAAAAAAGCAGCAGAGGAAAACAGAAAGCTGTACAAAGCACCTCCTTTGATGATCTGCTGACCAGGAAATTGCTGCATGCAACATCCAGGAGTTAGGGACGGAGAGACAAAGAGGTTGAAATGAAAACTGTGAGTAAAACACCCCATGGCAGGGACCAGCACTCATACCCCACCTTCAAGGCAAACAGACTTGGTACAACCCGTGACTGACTGCCACTGACTTAGAAGAGAGCAGACTCTCTCCTCCCTAAGAAGAGGGAAGGTGTGACAGAGGGCTGAGTGTGAACCCTGCCTGTGGAGTTTAAACAGCTGGGCCAGACTTTGAATCGCACCTCTAACCCATCCAGAAACACTATCTGGTGGACACTGAGAGACACACTTCCAAGGAAAGGATTGTCAAAGAGCTCCATCTGCTGGACGACAGGGAAAATGAAGGAAAAATGTGGCTTTTTACCATCTTTCCTCTCCCTATGCACAAGCCCTCTTGAATATGGTGTGCACCACATTAATGGTCCCTGGTTCTGTGTCCATAACTTATACATGGAATTTGTAAAGATCTAGGCAAAGTTGAATCATGAACCAAAAACAAACTGTAAAAAAAAAAACAAAAAAAAAAAAACAAAACTAGGTGAGAGAGCACAACTGGCCATCACAGAAAACACACCAACATAATCAGATGCCTAGACATCAGCATAAAATTACAAGTCATCCTAAGAGACAGGAAGATATGGCCCAGCCAAGGGAAAAAAAGGAAAGAAAGTCCTCATGAGCCCTGGTATTTAAAGCAAATAATTTAGATAGTTCAAATTTCCTGAATCAATTCAAGAGTTGAAGGAAAGTATGGCTAAAAAGATAAAGAACATAAAGAAGACAAAGTGTGAACATAAAGAAAAATTCAAAAAACTTGTAAAGGAAAGTATGGAAATGAAAGATACAATCAATGAGACTGAAAATACATTAGAGACACACAACAACAGATTTAAAATGGCAGAGGAATTAATCAGTGAATTAGAAGAAAGAATAACTGAACTTGTAAAGACAAAAGGACAGAAAAGAATGGAAAAAATTGGAAAGGGTGTCAGGGAATTGAATGACAGCATGAAGCACACAAACATTTGCTTTACAGGTGTCTTGAAAGATGAAGAGAAGAATGAAGGGATAGAAAGAATATTTGGGAAAATAGTGACTGAAAATTTTCCACCTTTTATGAAAAACATAAATATGAATATGTAAGAAGGGCAGAGTACTCCAATTAGAATAAATTTGAATAGGCATATTTTGAGGCAGGTATTATTCAGAATGTTGAGTACCAGAGATAAAGAATTTTGAAAGCAGCAAGAGAAAAGTGATCTATCACATACAAGTCATGTCCAATAAAGCTTGGTGCAGATTTCCCCTCAGAAATCACCAAGTCAAGAAAGTAGTGATAAGGTACAATTAAGATATTGGGAAAAAAAAATATGCCAGCCAATAGTTCTTTATCCAAACAAAATTGTACTTAAAAAATGAGGGTGAATATAAGGCTTTCACAAATAAAGAGAAACAGAGAATTCATCACCAAGAGATCAGCTCTACAAGGAATATTAAAGGAAGTGCAGCAAAGTGCCCCTTACAGTCTTGCTGAAAATGATATCCTCTGGACATTCCTGGGGTAGGTGAACAAGTCTTACATGGTAAATTCATTCTATCATTTCAATCTTTCACAGCCTTTGGATCTCCTGATCTACAGTAAGTCAGAGCAGTTTTTATATTTCTACCTCAGGTAATGTTGGCCATGTTTTGATCCATGTTTCAGCCAGCCACCTGAACAAACTGTTAGAGCCCTTTCTAACCCCTTGAGTACAACATTGAATCCAAGAACACTGCTTATTGGGCCTGTGTCAATAAATTTAGTCTGATCTAACTTTATATTCATTCCACCATTATCCCACCCTTAAAACTTTCCCACACATATTCCCCTGATTTCTGTCTATATAAATTGGAAAACTCATGTACTTCATTTGGAATATAAGATACTTCCTCATGGGTCACACTTTGTACTTCGACTTTGGGGGCTAATTGTGAAATTATTTTGGTTATAGTCTGAAGGAAAAGAGGGTTGTTGTTGGTGGGTAATGAGAAACATTAGAAGTGTCTTGCAAGCCAATTATCTCAGTAAATTTTTTTCCAGTTTCATCTGGTGAGACAGGATTGATCTCTTGTGGTGGGGGTTGGATCATAGACTCCTTGGAGCTGACAGGAGGTCAGCTTGCAGGCTTTTAAAGCCCAGCTGGAGAACAGGTGATTGTTTTTCATAGCACATACCATTACAGTTTTATCTGGAAAAGTCTCTGTAGAATTTAGAGTTTCAATGTCCCAATTGCCATCATCATCACATATGCCTTCATTCCAATCCTCAGGATTTCACTTTTCAAATCAATACCCTCACTTCAACAGCAGAAACCCTTCAAAGTTGAAATTTTACTTTCTGTTGTAACTCTCCTACTCACACAATGAAGCTCTGTGTCTGGTTTTCAGAGACCTCAAATCTGCTGCTGCACAAAACAAGATTTTCTTTCAGGGCACCCATGGAAACTTTCACATCATTCATGTGGAGCTTAAGTTGCAAATTTGAAGTCTTCATCTCATCCCTTCCTCTTATAAGTGTATCTAGCATAGTTAGGAAAAAGCAGCAGATATCATTGTGCCTTTTAAGTCCACAAAACTCTGTTAAGGTGTCAAAAACACTTTCACTCAGAGACTTGCCTCTTAGAAGCATGGAAGTAGTTGTTTCCAGTGGTGATATTTTATATGTCTCTATTGCCAACTCAAGCAATGGATGATCGTGGGTATTTTGGTTATTGGAACAAAATCATTAGTGTGCTTGGATATAATCAGAATGCCAGTCCAATTGCACAAGCCCCAGAACCACTTCAGAAATTCCATTTTTATGAATCTTTATCTCAAAAATCACCCCACTTCTGGAACCAAGCTGTGAAAGTCAGAGTACCATAGGAAAACAGACCTGAAAGGAGATATCTATAAATAGTATGTCATTTTATAAAATGTCTCACATGATGATGGGTATTCATGGGTCCAAATTCAGTAGGACAGACTGAAAACCAGGAACTTATATAGATCCTTGAAGATTTTCCCAGGAGATGCTAGCAGTCTGGAGAGAGATATGTATTCTCTCTCTGAATGCTGAAATCACTACTCCTTTTAAGGTCTTTGCCTGATTGGGTAAGACTCCACTAATTGCTGAAGGCTGTCTGTTCAGTTTATTGTAGATGTAATCAGCCATACATGCAATCAATTCACTGATGATTAAATTTCACAAAATGCCCTTGCATTACATTTAACCCAGTGGTTGCTTGACCAAACTAATGGGAAACATTACCAGGCCAAGCAGACACATTAGCCTAACTATGGCAGGGTATCATAGACTATTATTTTATAGAGAACACACACACATACACACACAAAACATTTTTCTCTTACTTTATTTGGGTTCTGGACTCCCTTCCTAATTTAAAAATATTTTATTGATACCAAAATGTTCTTTGGCTTACCTATTTCTCTTCATTTTATTTATTGTGATTGTTAGACTATTGTGCCAATCTAACCAGGTAACTGCCTAGTTGTTTGGTCAAGCAAGTACTGGGCTAACTGTAATACAAGGACATTTATGGACTTTAGTCTCTATTGACTTTACTGCAGTGGTAAATCATAGGTAGCTGATTACAATGACATCAATCAGGGAGATTGACATCAGCAATGAGTGATGCTTTTTCCAGTCAGTTGAATACCTTAAAAGGGGAAGTGATTTCGCACTGAATGAGAATTTCCCAGCTCATCTTTAGACAGCCAATATCTCCCAGAACTCATAAAAAACCTTCATTGGGCATTCATTGGTGCCCCTGGTTGCAGCCTGCCTGTGGAACCTGGACTTGTGCATCTCCATGGTCACATGAGAGCTCTTATAGAATCTTCTACATACTATTGACAGATATCTCTTTCTGATTCTGTTTCCCTAGAGAACCCTGACTAATACATTAACTTATTTATTTTAATTAAGAAATGAAGACAAAGCTATTCAGTGTCATAGATTGCTTTGTGTCCCCTTCTGACCATGTTTTTTGGGCAGCAAAAATTCTGCTGGACACATCTTTCTCTGTGGATCCCAAGAGAGAAACCTAGTAATGGTTAATGTATTGTGGTTACAAACTTGGATCATATGGTATTTTCTTTATATATATTCTTTATTTGTCTGATTTTGAAAAACATGTATTTGACAGAAGAATCCAAAGACCATTTGTAATAAATTTCCTTAGACCAGATATAGGGCAGCACAGGTCCCTACTCCAAGAGGCATAGCACCTAGAGATCTTTTAACCTCCATTTCTTGTTTATAATACCCAATCATGCACTACAATGTTTACTTTTAGTTATTGTCATGAAAGAGATTAGCATCTGCATTTTCTAAATAGATTTTCAGAAGACTTTAGTTTACTAGAAGTTATTCTGCTGAATCAGAAATCTATTCTTATTAAGTGAGTGGACTGGCATCTGCAATTAGATGTAGGCTCTGCCTTTCCAAACCTAGGGAGAAAGGAAATGGGGGTGGAGTGTCTTCACCCTCTTAAATTTCTTAATATGCTTTCCTACTTTATGATACTAGTTACAGAATATGCGGCAATCCTCTTTATTGGTTCAACTATTTTGTTAACATTGTGTTAGGTGGCAATTATTCCCATTTTGCTACATAATTCAGACTCTTTTGCTGTTGCTGGGTAAAGTTTCTTGTTTTTCTTTTTGCATGTTTTCAGGGGTATTTTAATAGAAAGAAGTCAAACAAAAGTGCTTGCAGAATGTGTAGTTCTGAAGAGCCCCTGAAGTTTTTGACAAGCTAACATTTGTGCTTGTGACAGGTTTCCACAATTTCAATGTAAGTCCATCTGTCCATTGCCACAAAAGTTATTGTGCAGAGTAGCAATAAAATAGGAGACAAATGAAAACAGTTTATTAAACAGTACAACAACACTAGGAACCATATGCTTCCTAGAAAAAAATAGCATTAGCTATCCCAGAAGTATTTATGTATTTAAAGAGGAAGTCTAATGGCATACAGTGGATGCTAATTTTTACTTCCTGCAGTGGAAGGGAGGTATTTTGGGGTTGTGCTTTCTATAATGCCCACTGTCTCTGCCTAAATATAGTGTTGTCAATGAGTTTAAGCACTACTTAGGAACACAAATCTCTTGACCATAATAATGTAAAAAATTTGTTTTATCTTTTGATGGTTTAGCAAAATGAACTTTCCAGATTGCAGAGAACTTCTGACTGAGTGCAATTCATGGCTGAGGTTTTCTTTTGATATGTAATTGGAGAAATTAACTTTATCATTTGCAAAATGAGTATACTATCCACTGGTAAATTTATTTTTGATACTAAAATAAATCACAGACAATTTTGAATATTTCTATGTCAAAATGTAGTCATTTAAATAGGTGGCTTTGTTAGAGGTAGAAACATATTGACAATAATACTTTTAGGTATATCATTCATTAAATTAAAATTAACAGTTATGTTAGATCGACCTATTCTCTCAAAATATAATCTTACAGATAATCATTTTTGTTGTAAGCACTACAGGCCACTCTTTATTTTTCCTTTTTTTAAAAATTTATCACTCATACATAAATATATATAAACAATAAGTGTATAGTAATAGTTGAGAACTTACAAAACAAACATATAACATCATACAGGACTCTCATACTTCACCCTACCACCTATACCTTGCACTGTTGTTTAATGATTAAAGAGCATTATCAAATTATTACTACTAGCCAAAGTATTTTCCCCCAACCCACCCTATTATTATCTTTATATCATTTATATATGAATATACATAAACAAGTATATAGTAAAAGTTGTGAACTTACAGATCAAGCATGCATAGCATCATACAGGAGTCCCATACATCAACCCTCTACCAACACCTTGCATTGTCCTTACAAATTATGAAAGAATATTGTCAAAATCTTACTACTAATTATAGTCCTTATCTTACATTTGGAGTATTATTCTCCCACCCCACCCTATTCTTTTTTAATATATTTTTATGACAGATGTTGTAAACTGATAAAGTAATCATGTCCATGTGCAGAATTCCCAAACAACACCCTTTTACCAACACACCACACTGTGGTGGAACATTTATTACAGATAAGATAATATCATCTGATTTTTACCACATCCATAGCTAACAAAGGACACTGTTGAATCTGTACCATTCACCTCTTAGTTTACTGTGCTATTCAGTTCCTAGATTATTCTCTAGCATTCTGACAATTGGTATTTATATACTTATACTACCATTTGCAGCTACATATCCATTTATAGACTAGCTTTTATTCACTATATGTTACCACCCACTATAGATTTCCACACTTTTACAGTAAAGCTAATTAAAACTTCTACATACATTAAACATCAGTAGTCCATCTCAGTCCTCCTCTTATCTCCTTTTAGAATCCACAACCTACCACCAGGTCTTGAGGATGTTTTCCTACAATTTCTTCTAGATTTATGGTTCTTGCTTTTATTTTTAGGTTTTTATTTTATTTTGAGTTAATTTTTGGATAAGGTGTGAGACAGACTTCCTTTGTCCCTCTTTTGAGTATGAATATCCAGTTTTTTTTTCAGCACCATTTGTTGAAAGGACTGTTCTGCCTGAGCTGCGTGGGTTTGACAGGCTAGTCAAAAATCACATGACCATATATGTGAGGGACTATTTTAAACATCAATTTGGTTCCATTGGCCTATGTGTCTGTCTTTATGCCAGAACAATGCTATTTTTACCACTAAAGCTAAATAATAAGATTTAAAGTCTGGAGATGAGAGTTCACTTTTCCTTTTTAAATGCTTCTGGCTATTCAGGACCCCTTACCCTTCCAAATAAATCTGATAATCTTGTTTCCAATTTAAAAAAAAAAGCTGGTGGAATTTTTATTGGGATTGCATTGAAACTATATATCAATTTAAGTAGAATTGACATCTTAATGATATTTAGTCTTCCAATCCATGAGCATGGAATGTTCTTCCAGTTATTTCGGTCTTTTTTTATTTCTTTTAACATTGAGTTGCAGTTTTCTGAATACAAGTGCTTTCCATCATTGGTTAAGTTTATTCCTGACTATCTGAGTTTTATCTGTCATTTGATTTTCACCACTCTTTTGACACTTTTAGTTACTTTTATTAATATAATCTTCATTTCCAGACTCTCTTCCAGCCCTCTCTCTCCTGTCTTCTTTTCCAGGCTCTAGCACACCCCTTAGTATTTCCTGAAAATCTGGTCTCTTAATTAGAAATTACCTCAGTTTCTGTTTATCTGTGAATATTCTAAACTCACCCTCATTTTTGAAAGACAATCTTTCCAGATATGAGATTCTTGGCTGGAAGTTTTCTCTTGTAGTATTTCAAATATATCGTATCCCTGTCTTCTTGCCTCCATGGCAAGTGTTGACAACACTTAATCTTATTCGGCATCCCTTATATTTTAAACATTGCTTTTCTCTTGCTTTTCTCAGAATTCTTTCTTTGTTTTTTGCATTTGACATTCCAATTAATAAGTGTTTTAGTTGGTCTATTTGGATTTTTTCAAATAGGGTATGTTGTTCTTATTGGACAAGGATATCTGTACATCAATAAGATTGGGAAATTTTCTGCCATTATTTCTTAAAATATTCCTTCTGCCCCTTTTCCCTTCTCTTATCCTTCTGGGACACCCATCATACATAAGTTTGCATGTTTTTTGCTGCCATTTAGTCCCTGAGAACTTGTTCAATATTTTTCCATTCTTTCCTTCATTTCTTTCCTTCATTTCTTCTGTTCTTTTGTGTGTTCACGTTCAGAGGCCATTTCTTCAAGTTCATCAATCCTTTCTTTTTTATAGGTCATTACTTTTACCATTACATATGGGTCCTAAGGTAACCATAAGCATTTAAATAAAATTACAACTTGATTAAGAAGTAATTTTATTTAAATGCTTCTGAAGATCATATTTTTCCACTTATTTATAAATCATAGGGCTTCTCATTGAAGCTATAAATAATATATTAACTTTGAAAAAATGTGTAAAAGTAATATATTTAAAAAGAATATTGTTTTCTATAATCTCTAACTCTGTGCTTATATTCAATGACTATTTGATAAATGATCCTCTAATTTTCTAAATTATAATTAATATTCTAAGTACCTATCATCCAAAAAGGAAAACTTTTCAGTGAACAGATATATTTAGATAAGGAAAAGAAATGTTTCTTTGAAAGAAAACATAGAAACAGAAAATGTTTTCTATAAGTAAAGAAATAGGAAGGTGTTTTAGTAAGAATAATTACTTATTTAATACAATAGAGTTAAACAGTTTCTAAAACAAATGAAATACTAAAAGGCAGATTAAATATCACATTGCTGCCACTGTCAACCACAAATTATAATTACTGGTAATAGGCCTTGAGTCAATAGATAAACTAGATGGAACTGAGCCTATTTGAGATTATTTTAGTCTTTTAGTCTTTAGAAAACTATTACACATGTAAATAAATTCAATGTACTTACTTTGACTTCAGTAAAATTAATTTACAACTTGAGTAACAAAATGCCCATTAATATATTTTATACATAGAATATATATTCACACTTTGATTATTTAGTTATAATTTTTAAAATATAGTGGATTTGTTATTTACCTATGCACACTGCTTCTTTGCTATGACCTTGAGAAAAGACCTTCAAGTTACTCTCTGAATTTGCTTCAGGCTTGTTTTATTCCTTTTAACCTGTCCTATAAGTTTTCAGTTTCTTCTTCCAATGAACGTAGGCTAAACTGGAACCTTTTGGAGATCAGATATGTCCTGTTAGGAAATTGTAAAGTTTTCATACTCATTTGTTCAAAATTTCTTAGCACTGAGCTCTTAGTGTACTCGTTTTGCCTTAATTAGAAAGACTTAACTGCATCTCTGTAATGCTTGCAAAGCTATTGCCATTGATATCTGTTACTGAAGAATTCCAACTAGAACAGAAATTATAAATTAGTAAATTTATGCATTATGCACCAAATATGCACCTTGTTGTTATTTAAGAAATATTTTTTTTGGCTTCTGCAGATTCTGGGAGAAAATTACCTGCAATAAAATAGCCCTACACAATTTGTATATTTAAATATATTTTGAAATGATATTAGTTTATTAGTATATTTTATACTTATACTTTAATAAAACCATGAGTAAAAATTACATATATTGACTATATAGGTATTATAAGTGGATACACTATATTTTATTAAAAATGACAATGAAGACATAGTAATTTTCCAAATATTACATTAAATGTACAGTATACATTATTTACAACCTTTGTCTCCTTAAATGCATATTTAAATTGAGTTTAGTTATGACACATAGTTTTTCAATTTTTATGTGTTATAGTTGCATTACTGCTTTGGAAATAGAAGATTATTCCTTGAAAAACTAAATATCAATTTTCTAAAATGGATATCAATTTATACAAAAAGGTATAATAATTTTTAATGCCCCTTAAATACTCCATATACTGTACTAGATGTAGAGAAAACATTTCAAATATTTGGATAAAATGAGAAAATTATAGGAGATACATTGGAATGGGCTGCTGTTCTGTATAAATGTGCAAAAGAGATTATTGTAGAATAAATCTAAACTTGTTCAGCTACGGTCCAAATCCATTTATAGTTTGGTAGCATAAGTCAATGAAACTGCAAACAGATTTAGAAAAACACATCTCATTCACATATTAGGGATGTGCTCAAGAAAATTGCAAACTCCTGAGTGTTACTAATTGGATTTATTTGAAGAGGTACTTAACAAAATATTCTAATCTGTTGATACTGTACTTGCTTGGGTAAATTTTAATCACCTATGGCTAATTTATCATTGTAGATTGATACATTTATAAACATAGTATATAGAAAAGTATAAAAATTCTACAATGGAGAATTTCTTCCCTGTACATTCATGCCTGAGTATCTAATATATTTTTTTCTTTGAGTGTACTGTAATGGTATTATTTTTAAAATCAATATTAGGTCACTGAAGTAACTATTTCATGGATTCTTTCCACTCCTAAAAATATATATTTCTCTTCCAAATTTTCTATATTTTTTGATAGTAGCTACTGTTCTCCCTAAAGTCACTATTAAACTTCTTCATTGTGCAGAAGCACTCTCTTAAATGGATGTCATATATAGGTAAATATGCCTGTGACATATCCAGCACACACATGTTCCTCATCTTAATCCTTACATCTGTGAGTGTGATGAACTCATTTATAAATAGGACACTGAGAAGATGTTATTTTTAGTTAAGGTGTGGCCAAGTTGAATCTCAGTGAGACTCAATCTCTATTTCTAAAAACCTTATAAAGAAGAGAAACCAGAAGC
This sequence comes from Dasypus novemcinctus, assembly GCF_030445035.2. NCBI lineage: Eukaryota > Metazoa > Chordata > Mammalia > Cingulata > Dasypodidae > Dasypus > Dasypus novemcinctus. Next base: position 143,277,290 of record NC_080673.1, on the reverse strand, counting down.
CAGAGTCAGTGAATTCCAGATGGAAGAGCCAGAAACAGGAAGCCAGCAAAAACCATAAGAGAAGACATGCAGGAAGAGACTGCCATGTGACAAGAGGCAGCCATGGAAGTCAAGTAACCTCAAGTACTGTGGCAAGCCAGCACCAAATTCTCACAGGTTCTTGGGAGAAAACATAGCCTTTCGTACACTTGATTTTGGAGTTCTGGCTTCCAAAATTATGAGACAATAAATACAAGTGTTTCAAGCCAACCATTGTGGGGTGTTTTCCATAGCATCCTGACAAACTAAGAAAATGCCCAATTTCTTTTCTTAAACATAAATATTCAGTATATTATATTTTCATTATTTGTTTGTCCTGACCTTTAATAAGATAAGCAAATTCTTATCTTTAAATCACCACATATTTCACTGTTGGAATGCAACAAGAGCATAATGAGTGATAGCAGCATTAAACATTAAGACTATGTTCCAGCTCTTAGTTATGTGAATATTATCTAAATTTATTTAATCCTTACAGTAATAAAATATAGGAGGAGAAATCAGCATTCTTACTTCCCAGATTGTACTAAATGTATTAATAAAACTGAGAATTTAAGAGAAAAGTTACTTGACAAGGTCTGTATAATTTGCTAATTTGTGATGCTGAAATGCCAGTGTATACATATTTTTTGTTATAATTTTGTTTGATGGGCTTTTCTAGACCTTTCCTCAAATCCTTTCTTCAAATGTCGATAGGAAAGTTATATTTCTTTTTCCCCTGAATTCTTGAAATAAAAATATATTTCACAATACAGATCACAAAAAACCCATCAGTTAAATTACTAAAATAGTTTATGCCATAGAAAACTACCTAACTGTGATGGTTAGGCTAATGTGTCAACTCAGCCAGTAAATTGTGCCCAGTTGCTTGGTCAAGCAAGTACTTGACTAACTGTAATACAAGGGCATTTATGGACTTTAGTCACTATTGACTTTACTACAGTAGTACAATTACATCAGTAAGGGAGATTGACAACAGCAATGAGTGACACTTTATCCAATCAGTCGAATGCCTTAAAAGGGGAAGTGATTCCAGCATTGAGTGAGAATTCCCCAGCTTGTCTTTAGACAGCCAACATCTTCCAGAACTCATCTAGAACCTTCATTGGACTTCATTGGAGCCCCTGGTTGTGGCCTGCCTGAGGAACCTGGACTTGTGCATCCCACAGTCATGTGAGAGACTCTTATAAATAATAATTACCTTGTTTCAATTAACCTTCTGGGGTTTTCTAAAGCAAATATATCTCTCCTGTTTACTGCTTTTGTTTAGAGCATATAGTCACATCTTTTACATTTTCAACCCAAATGCTCCAGTCATTTCTTACCTTGACAGTCTACAACATGTAATCTGTTTTGATTTGGAAACAAAAGCTGCTGTCACAAGTAAATCATTTTCTTGACTGCTTTGGGACATCAATGGATTCTCCACCACCATGATCACCTTTCTTTACTTATATTCACGCATACTACACACACATACACCACATAAAATTTACAAACTATTCCATTCCTTTTGTCTAGAATTTTTACTAATTAGTAAATGAACACTTTTAATGTTTTTAAGATGTACTTTCACAGTACAATTTTTCCCTTAAAAACGTTGTTGTTGACCCTAGTGGACACAAATATATTTGCAATTCAATTATTAAATATAACTTTACTTCAGATTCAAATTTGGAATGAAATATAAAAATGTCCAGGAAATGGAAATCACAGACCCCGATATTTCCCCTTTCTATATTTTACCTGACATTTTTAGTAGAGAAAGCAGATGTTCAAAATAGAAAACGGAGTGGATCATTAACATTCTGGCAACAAAATTCACAGCTTGAATTAAAATTTCTGGCTGAACTTACCTCTTCTCAAATGATATAGTTAACTATTTAGCATCAAGTGTTAAACTAAAACTTGATTATATAAACTATTGGCATTAAGGAGATTCATATATATAACACTATTAAAAGAAGTATGTAAGATATGCACATATGTATTTTATATAAACCTTTGAAAATTTATATTTAATTTGTCTTTCTCTAATTAGTATTCAAAGTGTATTACTTGGTATTTTATCACCTGTTATATCCTAAAATTCAAAATCATGAACTTAAAATTCAAATTGAGTGATTAAAATGGATTTCATCCAATTAGAGTAGGTATGATTAAATCAAAGCCAGTTCTTGTTGATTTAATACTGTTTTTCTTTCACTTTACAGCCTCTACATTTCCCTATCCCATGAAATCCTTTTTCCTCTTTTCTTTGTTTAACTCTTCCAAAGCCAAGGTGGTTTCTGTAATATCCCAACTTCCCCTACACTGAAAAAAAGTTATTTAATATCACAATTAAAAAAAAATGTTATTGATTTGCTATACCAGATATACTTGGGAATTTTGCACTCATCTTGAAAGGTAGAAATATAGGCGTCTACACCTATCAAGTAATTCACTGTATGTCACTAAAGACTGCTTAAATGAGGTCAGACCTGAGTCATATGATGCTGTGATAAATTCTGAGAGATTTTTTAAAGCTGAGTGTATTAAAAATGTAATTACTATATCGTAATAAAGACGTTTTATAGCACACATATTTTATTCACTTAAAGGCAGATGTGGTAACATTAAATAATTGGTAACCAACCTATCCTTAGTAAAACAAATCAATTCTCGATTAGAAATTTTAGCTAATTTGTACTCAAAACTTCCACAATATTGAAAAACATAAAATACGGAATTTTAAAATATCACTTTTCTATGCATTTTTGGAAATGAGCTTCCCTGAGATATTGCTATGTGATTTTTCTAAATATAATTTTAAATGCTAACTCCAATGGTTGGAGTAATTTGTTGTTCATACCAGTTTTTAAGAAATTGCAAGCAAAGCCATCTTCATCAGTCAATAATCAAATAATCAGATTCCCTGCGCCGGGTCCTTCATTTCCATAAAAGGGCAGCGGCTCCGCGGGGCTGAGATTGCTGCAGTAGCCGGCGCCCCCGGCCTACGGGAGCAGCTCCCACACCCGCCCAGCGCGCCGCCCCGCCCCCAGCCCCCGGAGTCCGCGCGGACCCCTCCCGGGAGAGCGGCCCCGGGGGAGGGTGGGGGTGGGGGATTGAGGCGAGCTAGACCCGCTCCCTGCGCCTCTGCGGGGCGGAGGAGGAGGGACCAGGCGCGCCCAGCCCAAACTGCACTCCAGCTGAGGGGGCAGGGAGAGAGGGGTGGAGCGCAGGGAGCGAGGAGGCCGCGACGACCGGACTCCTTTAGTCGCTCCGGCCGGGAGGCACCGCTCTGGCTGCTGAGAAGGGGGTCACGGACGCCTTTGCCCTCGCACCAGTTCAAGGCGAGCTCCAGACCAGGAGCGCGAGGAGCGCGTGGAAGGAACCATGGCCCTGGACGGGATAACGATGCCTGACGGCTGCTACGCGGATGGGACGTGGGAACTGAGCGTCCATGTGACCGACCTCAATCGCGATGTTACTCTGAGAGTGACCGGCGAGGTGCATATTGGAGGGGTGATGCTCAAGTTGGTGGACAAACTCGATGTAAAAAAAGATTGGTCTGACCTTGCTCTCTGGTGGGAAAAGAGGACTTGGCTTCTTAAAACACATTGGACCTTGGGTAAATATGGTATCCAGGCAGATGCTAAGCTTCCGTTCACCCCCCAGCACAAACTGCTCCGCCTTCAACTTCCCAACATGAAGTATGTGAAGGTAAAAGTCAGTTTTTCTGATCGAGTCTTCAAAGCTGTTTCTGACATCTGTAAGACTTTTAACATCAGACACCCTGAAGAATTTTCTCTCTTCAAAAAACCCAGAGATCCAACAAAGAAAAAGCTAGATGACCAGTCTGAAGATAAGGCACTTGAGTTGGAGGGGCCTCTTATCACTCCTGGGTCAAGAAGTATATATTCAAGCCCAGGATTCTATAGTAAAACAATGACCCCCATTTATGATGCTCACGATGGAAGTCCCTTGTCACCACCTTCTGCTTGGTTTGGTGACAGTGCTTTGCCAGAAGGCAATCCGGGTATACTTGCTGTCAGTCAGTCAATCACATCACCAGAAATCTTGGCAAAAATGTTCAAGCCTCAAGCTCTTCTTGATAAAGCAAAAATCAATCAGGGGTGGCTGGATTCATCAAGATCTCTCATGCAACAAGATGGGAAGGAAAATGAGGCCTTGTTGCTCTGATTCAAGTATTACAGCTTTTTAAATTTGAATCCAAAGTATTATGCAATCTGAATCAATCAGCTTTATGAACAGGCCAAATGGGATATTCTTTTAGAAAAATTGAATTGCACAGAAGAAGAAATGATGATGTTTGCAGCTTTGCAGTATCATATCAATAAGCTGTCAGTCATGACATCAGAGAATCATTTGAACAACAGTGACAAAGAAGTTGATGAAGTTAATACTGCCGTTTCAGACCTGGAGATCACTTTGGAAGGGGTAAAACATCAATAATTTTGGGTGACATCACTTCCATTCCTGAACTTGCTGACTATATTAAAGTTTTCAAGCCAAAACCAAACTGACTCTAAAAGTTTACAAGTAAATATTGGTGTACCTTTAAAGATACATCTATTTCTCACTATAAAAGCAAAGAAGAATCCAGTGGCACACCAGCTCATCAAATGAACCTAAAAGGATGTGAAGTTACTCCAGATGTAAACATTTCAGGTCAAAAACTTAACATTAAACTCCTGAGTTGCAGAGGGTATTAATGAAATCTGGCTTAGTTTTGACAATGAAAAACAGTATGCATACTGGATGGCAGCCTACAGATTAAGTTCAAAATATTCTTCCCTTTCTGAAGATTCAGCATTTGAACCCAGATCCTCAGTTAATAGCAGAGAAGATCACAAATGATATAAATCCTGAATGTCTGGGGTCCCCTTGCTATCTCAAAAAGTATAAGAACAAGCAGCCAGACTATATAAGAGGCTTGATAATGGCAAGAATCTTGGAGGCCCATCAGAATGTAGCACAGATGAGTCTAATTGAAGCCAAGATGAGATTTATTCAAGCTTGGCAGACTTTACCAGAATTTGGCATCACACACTTTATTGCAGGGTTTCAAGGGGGCAAAAAAGAAGAACTTATTGAAATCGCGTACAACAGATTGATTAGAATGGATGCCGGCACAGGAGATGCAATTAAAACATGGCGTTTCAGCAACATGAAACAGTGGAATGTAAACTGGGAAATAAAAATGGTCAATGTAGAGTTTGCGGATGAAGTACGATTGTCCTTCATTTGTACTAAAGTAGATTGCAAAGTGGTTCATGAGTTTATTGGTGGCTATATATTTCTCTCAACACGTGCAAAAGACCAAAATGAGAGTTTAGATGAAGAGATGTTCTACAAACTTACCAGTGGTTGGGTGTGAATATAAAATACTGTGTAATGAAACCCTATGGCCATAACAATATTTAACTTTAAAAGCTGTTAAATGCTGCTTAATAAAGTAAGCTTGAAATTTTAAAAAAAAATAGTAATCAAATAAGATATTTTAATCAAATCAATATACTTTTTATTTAAAAAAATTACAAGTTAAATCTCACATTCTGCTTTTGATATTGGCAAATCGTACATAACAATTTTATCAGAGAAATGAAACTCCCTTACAAGGTGTTTCTTGTATGCTTGCCTCATGGAAAACTTCTAGTATCTTTTGCAAATGAGAGAGGACTCTCAAAAGACTCTTGTAACTTTCTTGGTATCAAGAATTGTTAGTCTGCCACGAAATGTTCTCCAACCTTTCCCATGATGATAAATGGCAAAGTGGTGGTGCATACAGCGGCAGCATGATCAGCAGCCTGAAGAAGTATAGGAATGCATTAGGTCATCATTTCCATTTTTATTAGAATTATTTTTCCCCAGAGTGTCATTCCTTTCAGCGTTAGCAGGTTGCTTTTGAGCTTTAAGTCCTTGAGCAGATATAATTTTCTACATCACCCAATGCTCCTTCTGTGAATTTTTACAAAATTTAATCCAGAAATATTTAAAGTGTTACCATTCTTTTGTTTCACTAAAATGATAATATATAAGAAAACAGAATAAGTTTTCTCTTTAAAAACATTATGCACTATAAATCATAGACAAATTGAAACAATTGTCTACAGTTTAAAGCATGAGAATGTCATTACATGATTTTTGTTATTCTAGTTATTCATGCATTTCTTAGATGTAAGGCATCCCACATGAAGTAATTAATTTGGAATAAAAACAATAATTTAAAATATTACATATGATAAATGATATAAGCCAAATTAATTTTATTCATTTTATTTCCAACCTTCTTTCTGAGTGCCAATTTCATTTTAACCCCAATCTTGCCAGCAACAACTCAGCTCAAATGCTAAAGGACCTGGTTCCTAGCTTACATTTTTCAACTCTGTTGTCTTAAATTAGGTTTTCAGTTCGCTGAGCTACTTCTGTAATTCTTCTATTGCCCTGAGGTTTATAACAATTTCTAAATATTTTCTGAAACAGGGATCACTTTACTAACATTGACAAATTGCAAATATGTTGTCCTGAGCCAAATGCAGCTCTGTCTTGCTTCATTTTCTCAGTATGAATGAAATAAAACAGTAAGTTAGGAGTCATTAGAACAGGATTTGAATATTAATTTTATGATTGAGTAGATAAGTGACATTTGGACATTTTTTACTGTATTTTCTCATCTGCAAAATTTGTGTTGTAACATCTAATTGCAAGGATGCTGAAAGGATTAAATGGAATTATGTATGCAAAGTGCCTAGCATTTTTGGAATTTTGAGGTAATCCATTAAATGGTTTTTCCACAGTTACTCAAATTGCCTCATCTGAATTAAACTGAATGAAAACTGACTCTCAGGGGTGAGCACTGAATGTGGTTTGTAGCCATACATGATTTTCTGACTAAAAATTATTATGTGAATTTTGGTAATTACCCATCCAATAATTATTATTTTCCAACATATCTGTAATAAATGAAAGGCAATGCCATCCTTTGCTGAAAGAGTGTTGAGTGACTGGTAAGGTACAGTTTTATTAGTGAGACCAAAAAATAAGTTTATTTTGGCATTTATATACTCAGAACGATTTGGGATGCAATTGAATTAAATATGCTATTGAGTAGTGTTTGGTTAGGTTCTAATGCAACTTTTACCAAATTTATTAGACTTATCCCAAAAATACATTCCAAATGTTCTCTTATTATAGTATTTTTAAGAAAGGCTTGAGCTAATGGACTTTCTCGCTTTTTTTTCCGTGTTTTTTCATCAAGCCGTTGGTGAGGTAAATAGAATTGTAACATAATAATATGGAAGTGTTTTTGTAAAATATATTAAAGAAAGGATATGACACATTATTGTAACATTAAAGAGTATAAATATGAAATTTGTTAGAATATATAAGAAAATATTTTACTAACTAGAAAATGAGTAATTTGCCATATACCAAATTCTGTCTGGCCTACATCATTTATTAACATCAATGTACCACATCTTAAAATAGCTGTATTTCCAATTGAATGATACAAAAGTTATTCAATCAAAATTACCTTATACTGTCTTTAATCTATCATAAAGAAAAATATTCCCTTTTATTATATTTTTCAATAATTATTGAAATTTTTGTTATGGCATAACAAAACAACACTTAAAAAGCAAAATATTGTTTCATGATTTGAGTCAAAATACACCAACTTAGTTCATTTCTATACTTCAAATCTGCAGACTAACTTTCACAAAATGGAGTTTGTGTATATATATACACAGAGAGAGAGAGAAATGCATACATATAATAATACAAATTTAAAATTTTAATAATTTCAGTACTGAATAGAGTTTTGATTCACTTCACCTTTAAAAGAAAATAAGCCATAGAATTTGAATGAAACACTTTTAAAAACATCTTCAAATTAAATGAGCACTAAATGAGTTATGTGTGGCTCACCCAGACAAGACTCAGTATTCATAGAACTAACTCTAATGGATAACCTTGTTTAACAGCTTTCATAAACCATGACTTCTGAGTATTCCAATTGTCATTGTGTCTTCTGGGAAAAGCTAATCATGTAACAAACTTAAAGAAATCCTTCAAATCAAAGTCTTCTAAAGAAAACAAACTTGTTCAGTAATAATAACCACAATTACCTTTTGGAGGTTTTGTTGTTATGAATTATATATAGTAAGACTATTCCAAAGACTGGTAGTTGTCTCCTAATATTCATCTTCACCAATTTCCTTTGTAACTGTGTCCTGGATTCTTAGCTGATCACAGGGCATCCAGGAATAGCACTACATTTACAAATCTTCTTTGTAATTAGATTTAATCCAGCTGGTAATTTTGGCCAATGAGATATAAGTAGAAGTGCTCTGACAACTCCATAGACTCTGCTTAAAAGACAGCTAAAATACACCCAGTGTGATATTTTTTTCTTTCCTCCCTTCTTTCCTTTCTCCATCTTTCTCTCACTCTTTCTCTTTTCTCTCTCCTTCCCTCCATCCCTCCAGTTCTCTGTCTATTCCTTTTATTTCTAGAACTAAAGTATCCTTGCAATATGTATTATATTCTTGAATTCTTGAAAGTGGAGGCACAATACAAAAGTACTCTGCATTCCTGAATACACTATGGTTGCCTAGCCCTTTAAATGAGAGACAATTTTTTATTTTCTTTATGTCCATATTATTTTAAGTCTCTAGTACTCATGGTCAAACCTAATGTGGACTATGCATGTAACTATGTAGTTAATTTAAACATAATGCTCAAAAAAGCAAATAAAAATTGCTCTATAGGGCAATTTAAAATTAAATTTGCATCCCTTAATCACAAGGGAATTGGAGAAACCAAGGTGTGTCTAAAGGAAAAAAATGTCCTTTTGCAGTTCCAATCTTGTTCTCCTTTTCTTCCATCTTCTTTCTTTGTATTTTTCTCCTTTACTTTCTTTCTTTCTCCTTCACAAATATTTAAATAACCCTTATTAAGCATCAAACAACATATTATCCCTGGATTTTTGAGTTTTATATTTATTGTGAGAGGCAGAATATCTTTATCACCAAAAGCATAAATTTTAGGACCAGACAACTTGAGTTCAAACCCTAGCTCTAAGATTTAGTAGCTGTGTTAATTTGGGAAAGCTACTTAAAAGATTGTTTTTAATTTTCCGTATCTGTAAGTTAAGATTATGGTAATGCTTAAAGAGTTAAATTATGGGAAAAAAAATTAGAACCTGCAAAAACTATGACATATACTACATAAGTGGTAAAAATCATTAGATGTATAGTTATGATGATGATAGAACAAGTGATCAGCATACAGCAGAAAATTACTGTGTTTTCAAACACAAGGCAGAGACATTTAATTCTGATTATGAGGGACCAGTAAAAGATTCCTACAAGAAGAAATATCCAAAATAGGCAAGAGAAAGAAAGAATATGGTGTGTTTAGTAGGTGTTCTAAGTAGTAATTGTGCCTGGAATACCCAGGGGCATAGAAGCAAGAATGACAGTACTGGATGGAACTGGATAAAGCTGGTTAGTTTTTGTTTCATTTCATGGTTTCTGTGTTCTGACATTTATAATATTTGTCCACAAATTATATCTATGTCTACAATTGCCTATCAAAAATATTTAAAATAATTGTTTTTGATCTATTTATATTGCTCAAGTTTATAGATGGATCTAGAAAATGGTAGTGTTAAAAGGCTTATTGTTGGTATGTATGCAACATCGGTCGTCTATTTTTTTTGACCTCTCTTAATTGTTTTCTTTCTGAAATGACCCACCATGTGCTGGTACAAATAGTTTACATAATAAGTATAGAAAATATCCAGCTTAATAGAGTAATATTTACTTATATCAGGCTCCTTTAACTTTTCACAGTTTAACCTCAGTGATATTATATGATTTCATTTATTATTATTAAAAAAAATCTTACAATATAATTCCACTTTATTGCTCTCTAGCATTTGTTTATTATCATACATTTTAATTCTTCATTTTTTAAAATTCCAAAATACTGTACTATTATTTTTCTAACATTTAATTTTAATTTAAAGAGATTTAAATAATAAGGAAATATGTTTTATTTACCCACACAAATGCCATTCCCATTCCTCTTTCTTACCTTTTGCGGTCCAGAATTCTACAAAGCAAGATCTTACTTCTGACTAAACAGTCTCTTTGGTATTTGTTCTATACAATTCAAGTCTGTACATGGCTGATTCTTTCAACTTAAATATGCCTGAAAAATATTTATTTCACCTAAATTTTTAAAAGATATTTCTGCTGGATATAGAACACTAGATTGGTAGCTTCTCTGCCTACCCTCCTCTCTATCATTTCTTTAAATATGTTGTGCCACTATCTTCTTACTTGCTTTGTTTCTGTTAAGAAATCTTTCATTTTTATCTTTTTCATCAATAACGTATTTTTTTTCACTTAATGCTTTTAAAATTGCTCTTTTTAAACAATTTGATCATGATATTTCTTGGTGCATTTTCTTTAGATTTCTTCTGTCTGGTATTTGCTAATTTTCTTTTACCTGAAAGTTTTACTAGACACCAAATTAGGAAAATGTTGTCAATTTTTTTTTCTATTTCTTATCCTGTTTTCTCTCTTCTTTCTGAGTTTCAATTAGAAAGATTTTAGTCTTTTGTAGTTGCCACAGAACATTTTCATGCTGTATCTTTTCTTTTTTTAAGTCTTAAAAATATTTTTCTCTCTGTGTTAGTTTGATAATTTCTATTGTATGTCTTTAAAAACACAGTCTGTTCTGTAGTATCTCATATGCTGTTAATAATATCAGTGCATATTTCATCTCAGTGACTGTGAGTTTCACATGCATAATTTCAATATGAGTCTCTTATGTAGTCAATGTCTTTATTTAAGAGGCACCATCTCTTCTGTAGCTTCTTAAACATATGGAATGCATTTATTACTGTCTGTTAGACAATCAGTGTTGTTTATTAATTCAGTTAGTGCATCATTTCTTGGTCTTATTAGATTGATCAAGTTTCATCCTCAGCATATTCCATGTTTTGTGTCTTTGCCTGTCTGGTAACTTTATTTGCTGTCAAACATTGCAAATTTTACCTTGTTATGTACTGAATAGTTTTGTATTCCTAAAAATATATGTATTTTTAGCTTTATACTGAGACACAGTTAATTTACTTAGAAAAATTTTGCTGGTATCAAGGTCTTCCTAATAAGATTTATTAGGCCAGATTAGAGAAGCATTTGGTTTAGGGCTACTTTTGCAACATTATAGAGGCAAAAGCATTCTGAACTCTCTAATTCCCACATGAATTAGGAGCTTGTTCACTTTTACTGGAATATCAGGAACTATTTCCTTCCTTGTTAATTTCTTAGTATTTTCCCCCATGGACTCTTGGATGGTTCTTTCTCTCCGTTTTAACATTTTTTTCCTCACTTTCTTCAATTACATGCCATATTCAGTATTCAGTTGAAGTATCACTCAGGATCATTTTCCTGTCTCTAGATCTAACACTCTGTCCATATAGCTTTCTCTTCTTTGTTATTCTCCTCTTTGAACTCTAACTTCTCCACACTACAGGGCCATTTTCTTCTGTGAATGGCACTGCTCAGCTCCATTCCTTCTCCTACATTTCTATCTGGAAACTTTCTCTTTTTTTTCTCATCTTTTAGAGATCACTGTCCTTCATTGACTGATAGCCATTGACTTGAAATTTGATTTTATATTTTCCAAGTGTGTTTTCTATTTCTTTCTGGTGGGAAATAAATCTTCTTTATTACTCCATTTGGGTATATGATACTTTTTTAAAGAATCCACAATTTCTATTAATTGGGATCAGGAATTTTTGAAATAAGACTAAACAAATTTGGCTTATTTTGAAATCAAACATTTTCTAGGAAGATGCCCTAATTTTAGAATGAAATTATTTTAAAGGATTATTGTAAGCTTTTAACTTTCAGATTATGAATGTAGCTAAAAGTTTTTAAAATGTTGAACTGCCATTGATACTCAAATATTTGTTTGGTACACTAATCATCAATTTAACTTTGTGATTGCATTAATTTGTGTAAGGTTCTATAAAATAAAAGCCAGTCAAACAGAAGTAGTCTAGATAATTTAGAAGCATCCTATGTCAATAAAGTTATAACTGGGAAGGGGGTATCATGAGTGGAGTTTCATTAAAAGCAGGTCATTTTGTCATTGCTGGATATTACACTCTACCAGTTTTCATAAAGCTTGTTTTGCTGGAAATTAATTCATAAGCCCGAAGTACAGCATATAAATTACTCTTCTTAATGCATAGAGGAAGGACACATCTGTTGGTTATTGACAGAATTTAGTTCTAGTTTTTAAGGTTTGTCATAAAAATTGTCTGTGTGATTATTTCAGAAGTACTAAATTTCATTGTGGATTCTAAAGTTATTCCTCTAGAATTTTTAAATTTTTAAATCTGTTTTCTTTTGATTAATTTTTCATATTAAAAATGAATATTAAAGCCACAAGCCACTCACTTTGAAAGCTGAAATTTCCTTTTTGTTTTTAATTGTTGTAGAAACACAATAACACCTTTAGGAAAAAAACTGTGCTACTTTATGTGATATGAGGAAAATAATCACACTTTACATGGCCTGAATCTCCATCATGGTAGATATCTTAGCACTTCCATTTGCAACTATTAAATATGTTATTTTATAAATAATTGTAATGTGTTCAAAGGTCATAACCAGAACATGCCTAATAATCCAGTGTTGTAATTTAGAAATGAGTATCAAGTAATAGCTCCACAGGATGAGGGCCATTTTTCCAATCTAATATCATGTGTTACATAACATTTAGAAGTGCCTCACCTTTGCAGATTTGTTCTGAAGAAATGAAATGGTTGGATCTTATTTAAGGGCTTGTTTGTGATTTTATTTGCTCTTTCTAACAGGATTCTTAGATAAACAACTCTTTCTAACTTTGGAGCCCCTGTTGTACCATGCATTATCGGTACTGAGCAGCTCTGTGTAGTCATGACCTTCATAATCTTCTACAGGAGTAAAATGAAAGAATATTCCAGTCCAAATCACTGTTCCTTAGGAAAACTTATTATCTTCATTAAAACACTTGGCAACATGGATGTTAGTTTTGTGATGTCACAAGTAAAATGTAAAGAAAAACCTCACAAATATTTGGTATTAATAGATAGACTATTCTTTTAAAAATTTCTTCTCATCTGAAACTTATTCTATAACAGAACAAAGTGTGAGCAACAATTAAATAGTTAAGATTATTATATGAAGGACAAAGCAGAAAATTTTAATTTTCTTTCAGGGTCCATATCTAATGTTCCTAACTTTGTTTCTTCTGCTTATTTGTCCTTAATGTTCAAGAAGACCTTGTACTTTTATGAAAATTTCAGAAATATCTGTGAGTTCTCAGTATTAGAGGCCAAGATCATAGATATATTCATATTGACCTCTTATAATGTTCATCTATTATCAATATAAAAAAATGAGTATACTATCTGCAATAAGTACTTATGAAAAATGTAGAGTGAATATCACTCAATTATCTATCAGTAATATAATAACAATGAAAGCAAATGTGTTGAAATAAATAAAAAGAGAAAAAGAAAAAGAAAAAATTTCTGGAAGATATAAAGAAATATAATTAATGTATCTTGACTGGAATTACAAATCACAAAATCATCTAACCAAAGAAATACAATGATTGAAAAGGAAAAAAAAAAAAAGGTCAGCGTTTATATCTTAACAATTTGTGCCTTAAACCAGTTACCTAGCATAGGTTATACCAATTATATTTCAGTGTTTTCCACTTTGGACCCCTCCATTTTGTTGTCTTCCTTTCTTACAGTTGTCACTGTCTGGAAATCTAGGTCATCACAGTTGACTTTGTTTCTGTGAAGACAGAACAGATGTACTTTTCCCTATTCATCCCACTAAGCACAAATAAAACACTGTACATTACATATAAAACAGACATAAGAGGAATCTCAAAGATTAGAGGAGAAGAAAGACTGGCTATGGAAATGGAAATCTGAAGAATGCCATGGTCACGGGTTTTATTTTTGCCTCATATAACTCAGAATTGTAGGTAAATTATATAACAATCCAGGAATCCAACAAGCAATGACAAAAAACAAATGAAAAACAATGTCCCAATAAAAGCTTATCTCTCTAGTCCAAGGAACAGTAAAAGAGAAAAAATTTGGAAAATAATCATTCTACTCCAGCTAGATACCACAGGAAAAAACTGTGACTCACCCCAATCCACACAAGGAATGACAGAATGGGATACTAGACCTCTACCCTGGCAATGCTCTAATGAGGGACCCCAAAACTACTGTACAGGTAAAGTAAAGTGAAGACCAAATATGTATCCAGGATTTCACCCATGTTGCCTTCTAATAAGACCTGTCTCCCTATGAATCAGTAGAGACCAGGCAGGGATTCTGGTCTTCCACCCCAACCCAACAAGAGAAGAATGCCCTAACTTCTGTTTCCAGATTTTCTCTAGGTTCTTGGTTAAGCTATAAGAAATGAATTTTGAGAGCTAGCCAGGTTAGTTAGGTCAGAAATTTATTAAAGAATGTTGAGAAGAGAAATGGGAGAAAATAACAGATTGTAGGTCCTAGGTACAGAGGAAGGAGCTAAAGAGTGATAATGAAGGCTGATTTACAGACTACAACTACTCATTACAGATTATAAATCCCCAGGTTTACTTGCATATTGATCCAGGTAGGGGGTGAAGAAGGCCATAACAGGGGGCAGAAGGCAAGATCAAGGGGCAGAAGACAAGAGCAGGGCTGGTTTTGCCTTTACACTTGTTTTTTGAAAATTTAATTATTCTACCCCTTTGTTAATGATAGGGGAGGAGTTTGAACTGTTTGCTTTTTTGATTGATTACACCACCGATCAATCCCCTTGGAGAGCCCAATGATAAGGCCCCTGGAGAATACTTTAGGTTTCTCCTGGCTTCTGGAGGAAATCTTCTGAATGGGGTTCTCACAAGTCCTTCCAGCAGCCATCTTTGGGTTACCAATGTCCATGTGGACTTTTTGCCAGGTTCCAGATCCAACTATTGATTCCCTATTTTACTAGACTGCCTCACTACCACATCAATGGTGATTGAATAGGGATCCTGGACTTCTGCCTTCACCTGGGAATAGCAAGCAAGAAACCTTCCCAAACCCTTTATCCTTAAAAAGCAGTATCAAAAAAAAAAGAGTCAATTTTAACACACTAATTTAAAAAACTGGTACTCTCATAAGGTCCATTTGTCAATTCAAAACCACTCATACCAAGAACAAGAGAGGTCTAACATGGAATGAAAAGAACAATCAAAAAGCACCTAAACTAAGATAACAGAGAGGTTAGAATGATCTGATTAAGAATTTACAGCAGCCATGAAAAAATACTTCAATGAGCAATTATAAACATTTTGGAAAAAGAGAAAAAGAAATCATCAACACATAAATGAAAAATCTCAAAAAGCAATTAGAATACATGGTGAAGAACAAACTAGAAACTTTAAAACTAAAACATACAGCTGAAGTAAAAAGCTCATTGTACATACTCAACAGCAGAATGGAGAGGACAAAGGAAAGAATCAGTGAACTGGAAGACAAAACAATTAAAATTACCTAATCTGAAAAAAAGAGAGGAAATATCTTGAAAACACATGCAAAAGAGAGCAGAGCTTCAGAGACTTGTGTGACTGCAACAAAATACCTAACATCTTAACTTTTGATATACAAAAGATCCTATTAAGATGAAAACACAATCTACAGAGTGAGAGACTATATTTTATTGTCACAAATCTGACAAAGTATAGTATCTATAATATATGAAAAGAACTCTTAAAACTCAACTATAAAACAAAACAGAGGGAAAAAAAGTAGGCAAAATAAATAAAGAAGCACATGACCAATGAGGATGTAGAAATGACAAATAAGCACAGGAAAAGATCTTCAACATCTTTAGGCATTAGGGAAAAACAAATTAAAAACATAATGTGATAGCACTAAGTAGCTTTCAAAATGGCTACAAGATAAATTAGTGACCATATAATAGCAAGGATGCAAAGAAACTGAGTCACTCATACACAGCAAATGGAAATGTAAAATAGTTACAGCCATTCTAAAAAATGTTCTTGCATTTTCTTTAAAAACCAATAAATAAACATGAAACTACTATATGATCTAGTAATTGCACTCTGGGTATTTTACCCAGAGAAAGAAAAGTTAAATTCACATAAGAACCTATATACAAATATATACAGCAGCTTTTTTGTAATAGCCCCAAACCAGAAACAAACCAGATGTCCTTAAATGGGTGAAAGTTGAAGAACATGTAAACAAATTGTATTACATGAATAAAAACTTGGTTGAATCTCTTGAAAGTTATTCCAAGCAAAAGAAGCAAACTCCAGAAGGGTACATATTATAAGATTCCAATTATGTAACATTTTTGAAATGACAAGATTTTAGAAATTGAGACCTTATTATTGATTACTTGGGGATAAGGAGATGGTATAGCATGGGGGAATTTGGTGTGCCTATAAAACACAAGATACCTGATACTTGTTGTGAAGGAAATATTCTGTATCTAGATAGTATTAATGTCAATATCCTGATCGTGATATAGTACAGTACTTTTAAAAGATGTTACTAGTGAAATTTGGACAAATGCTACACAGACACACACTGTTGTTCAAATTTGTATATCTGCTTTCTATTTTCTTCAGAAAGTATAAATTAAAAATTATTCATCTTTTTCTCTCTTTCTGTGGTTTCTCTGCAATAGAAATATTTATCATTCATTTTGAGCTTTTGTAGGATGCTTGAAGGAAAACAGCTCCTCGAAAAATAGCTTATTTATTCAATGGTCACAGTAGGTAGAATATTGGGTTGAATTTATGATGCAGATTTACTAAAAAGGGAAACATATTAATCATTGTTTGAACTCAGGCTGTCTGACTCTAAATCCAATATTCTTAACTGCAATGGTTGTTTAATCACTCAATTGTCATTCCTATTTTGACAAATTTCAGAAATATATGTATTTATTCTAAAAGTATATGAGTTCCTATTTATGTTAATTAATCTTTGTATCTCAAGTTCCTAATTTGCAAGTGGAGAAAAATGTTATCCCTATTATGTAAGATTTTAGTGGTAATTAAAAAATTAAAAACATTCATACATGTTGAGTACTAAAAGCAATAACAGTCATGCTATTGCTCAATCAACATCAATAATCAACCTTAGTATTATATTATTATTATAATCATTATTATACAAGAAGAAGCTATATCATTATATATCAGAGCCACAGCCCTTTTCTATACCTCCTTATTTCTGACCT
Source organism: Dasypus novemcinctus (assembly GCF_030445035.2). Lineage (NCBI taxonomy): Eukaryota > Metazoa > Chordata > Mammalia > Cingulata > Dasypodidae > Dasypus > Dasypus novemcinctus. Next base: position 143,259,912 of record NC_080673.1, on the reverse strand, counting down.
CAGTGAATAAAATCACCCTCCACCTAGTGCCCCCCCAAAACTAGACAGTATTATTTATTTTCCCTCTCCATCATGACTTGTAATTACTTTGTCACATCCTGTTGTTATTCCATTTTTTAAATTCTGGAATATAACACTGTTGCTTCATCTAAATTATATAAAGTTAGTGATTTCGTTTCAAACAAAAGGAATATACATTTTCATTCACTTATATGAAATAGTATTTTATTTGAAAAATATTGCACTTATCTCAAATTGGTAAGGAAGTCTGAAATCAGTCTTGAAAATGAGAGGAAATTAATAAAGTTTCTGGGTTTTGAGTAGATAAACTCCTCAACAGCCTCTTTGAGCAAGTCCTCTAGAATGAATGAACTCTTCTATTAAGAATGGGTTCTACTATGTGTAACTTGCCTCAAGACTGTTAACTCTTTCCCCTGAGAGAGGACCTTAGGGACTCAGGTTTGATAGTAGTTACTAGCAAATTAACAACTCAGTACCCTTTATAATGGTGAGTTCATTGTGTTGAAATCATGTTTAGTCTCCATTTCTGATTCCGTGGGCACTGTTTATGATCCTATCATGCAAACTCCAGAGTGTTTAAGAAAAGAGTTCAATTGGCATTCACAAATGTCCAGATTATGAAAACCTTTCCTCTAGATTTTAAACTGTGCAGACTTTCTCTCTCTATGGGCCCTTTCTGTGAGGTCATTTCACTTAACTGTTTCTCAAAATGTCCTGGTTGCCCATCTTCCAAATATGCTTATTTCTAATCACTGCTTTATGACCATAAGTTTGAATAAATATTAAGTTTAGATACAGTGGAGTGGATTCTTTAAAATCTATACCCTGAGAGGACTGCGCCTTTCCACTGTCCTTTAGGGCCACTTTTGCTCTTAAGTCTTAGAGTAGTAACCAGTTTTCATCTAAAATAAAATAAATGGGGAATTCACATATATGATGGTCAGTGTATGTGTGTTGTATGGGTTGCAGTCATGAAAAGAATATGCATACTTTGTATACATACAGCTTATGCAGTTTGCATATGCTCGAGGACCAATCTTAATTTATTTCAGTATACCATTTTCTTTTAATTATGAGATGTTGATTTACATTCTTTATGCCTAGTATGTATCAATTGAGGTTAAGAAGCTTATGTCACAGGATTTCCTGATGTCCTACAGCAAATATTTCAGTTCCTTATGACAAGCCAGAGCTCTTTCTTTAAAAAAAAAAAAAGTTAATTTTCAAAGTAACCACAACTTGTTTAATTAACTTACAGACCTTTGTTCCAATTCTCAAAAAAATAAAAAATAAAAGGATTGCCATGGTCCAAGTATATTATACCCATTTTTGATGGATCATTCCTGAACTATTCCGTCTCCATCATAATGGAGAAAAGACATTACCAATTCAGTCAAACAATCTGCAGTGTTTGTATCATTTTGGTTTCCATGAAACTGTCCTCCAATCAATACATCAACCAGTAAATGGTTCAAGGTAGAATAACTCCATGAACTATGTTTTTTCCAAAACACAAACTAATCCACTACTAGGCACTTTTACTTCACTTTTGATGTTCTATCAAAATGGACAATGGTTAACAGAAATACTGTAATATTCTTGCACCAATGCCAAAGATGTACTGTGTTAATAAGAGTAAGGAAAAATTATACTAAATGTATAGACCAGAATTAGTGGTGATAGTCTGATGTTATTATAGCGTGATCTGGAACAAATGTTCCCCAACACTATAATATGTTGGTAGAGGGCTGTTGTATGGGAATTCCAAACATGTGCATGGTTGTTTTGTAAGTTCACAAGTTCTATAACAAAAATATATTTAAAAAATGTAACTGCTAAGACTGGATCCCCAGAAGCTTAAATAAGGTGATAGACTTCAGTACATGGATGAGAAAAATTGCCCTTTCCTCTTATGTTTGTTTCTATGCAAACCATACATACATTTTTTATTATAAAGATTTCATCACTATGGTGGATCAGAATGATGTCCCATGAGATTGTGAATCAATTAATGTTGATGCAAATAATTTGAGTTACTGAGTAAGAAAATAAATATTAATAAAAACATGTTAGTAATAGTGCTTTATTATGCTTTATACATAAAAGAATTCTTTAAAAATATTTTCTCTTCAAGGAATGGAGGAAAAGCATCTCTTGATATAGCACCTTTTTCTGATTTATTTCAACCGAGTATTACAGCTGAAACAACAGCTACAATGTGAAATATTACTTAAGACAACATTTTAAAATTCACTATCATTCTCCAAATTTCATCTCTTTCTTAAAGTAGATAAACTAAAAACATTAAATGAAGATATGACAAAAATCATAACAAATGCATTTCAAATGTATGACAACACTAAACTGTGCTTTGAACTCCAAGTATATGTGACACTGAAAGGATCTGAAATATGGAGAAAATGGGAACTCAAATTTCAAGCAATTGGAACAACATAAGAAAAAAACATCAGGAAAGTGTATGGTATTGCTAAGGAAACAAATCACAGGAGATAATTATTAGAAATTTACATGAGAATATTAAAAATGTGAAAATTTTGGAGAGTTGCTTTGTTTCCAGACAATATAAATGTCATGAAACTGTGACCTACATTCTCTTTGAGGGTATAAAAGCCACCTGAGTATAGTCATTATTGATATGGCAAAATAAATAATGAACAATATTTAATTTATAATACAGAATAGGATTGTTATATGTACAAATGGAAAATAATATATTTTAAAAATTATTTTTAAACATAAATACTTTCTCAATAAGTACTTCTCTAAAGGGAAATTTCTGCCATCATTTTCCAACTTTCCAAAAATTTACATTGATTTGTTTCTTAATGAGTTTCTTAATGAGTTATGATATTGCCAATTGTATGCATTTCTCTTAATCCAATTAGACTTTGAATTTCAATATTAAGTAACATTTATGAAAAATTAAATTTAAATTTAACAATGAGTTCATATTCATATATTCATATATTGAGTGACCTGTAAATTTAAAAATATTTAAAGTTAATGATAAACAGAGGAGAAAAAGTTGTACATTGTAGATGCGGTTATAGAGAGATGATTTAAGAAATTAGGAATATAATCTGCATTTTATTCAATCCTTATTGAAACTGGTTTAATTTTAGGATTCATATAAAATAAGAAGAAAAATTAATGAATGAGAATTGAAATATTACAGAAATTAACTTCATTCACACATACATAAAAATAAAACAAAACAAGATTCTCTCTAATAAACTAAACACAAAGATGTGTGCATAACTGCACACCATTTTTTAGATGGTACTATCAAGTTCCTTTCTAAGACTACCAAATTCCTGTTCTCTTAGGAAGGGAGTTTCCATTTGTTTTCTTCTCTAAATGGTTAGTGAAGGCAAATGGCATTCAGATTTTTCAGTTCATAACAAAAGACAGAACACATTATTTAAAATTAAGCAAAATAATCAAATTTTATTCAAAGTGCAGTAGGAAATAATTACACCCCAAATCTATCCATGTCCTAATGTTACATTAGCAAAAGAAATCTAATAAGAATTTCTACAAATGAAAAAAAATTACAAATGTTAGGGAATTAGTTAAGAATTAGGTGTTGACTAAAGTTGATTATTGTACTAATAAATAGCTGCTATACTAATAACCACAAGTTTTTAGCACTACAGAAATTTGTCATCTACGTGAGAAATGAGAATTGATTCACAGGATGAATACACAATATTTCATGAATGTTTATCTGAATAAAAATCATAATATATCTGTTAAAGAAAATAAGAAATAAAAACACACCTTTCTCTGTAACAACTGTACGCATTTACTAAACTTGATATAGGGAGATTGGAGTGTATAGGACATCTTAAATAAGTCTTCTTTATCAAAGTTTGTGATGGTTAGGCTAATGGGTCAACTTGACCAGGTAATTGTGGCCAGATGTTTGGTCAAACAAGCCCTGGGCTATTTAATATAATATATTATAAATATATTATATATTATATAATATATAATATATTATAAATATATTATATATTATATAATATAAAATATAAGGACATTCATGAATTTTAGTCATCAGTGAATTTACTGCATAGATGGCTGATTATACCTATTAATACAATCAACCAGGGAGACTGCCATCAGCAATGAGTGATATTTTATCCAATCAGTTGAATGCCTTTAAAGGGGAGGTGATTTCAGCATTCAGAGACAATTTTCCAGCTTCTCTTTGGACAATGTCTCCTGGGAACTCATCAAGAACCTTCATCAGAACTTCATCAGAGTACCTGGTTTGTAGCGCCTGCAGAATCTGGATCTGTGCATCCCCAAGGTCATGTGAGAGAATTTTATAAAAATCTCATACTATTTAAAAATATCTCCTATTGATTATGTTTCCCTAGAGAACCCTTACAAATACAGCTTGGTACTAAGAGTGATTTTTTTTTAACAAATCAATTTTATTGATATTTATTAATGAAGCATACAATTCATTAAAAGTTTACAATTTGTACAATTGATGGTATTTGGTTTAATTACATAGATGTGCATTCATCACTTGAATCATAATTAGAGTTTTTCATTATTTCAATAATAATAAACAAAAAACAAAGAAGAAACAGATATCTCTCAATCTCTGTTTCCCTTGCTGTACATAGCTGCTAATTCTGTCTATTCTTGCTCAATTATTTATTTATTAAGCAGTTTCACTGAGATATATTCACATACTGTATATTTCTAAAACATATAATCAAGGGCTTCTAGTATAATCACAATATTGTACATTCATCATCACAAAAACTTTTAGAATTATTTCATTACTCCAAAAAGAAAAATGCTCCATACCCCTTAACATACCTTCCCTAGCCTTACATAACCTCTAATAAAACTACATCTTTATAAATTGTTTTATATTTACATTTTACATAATGGAATCTTACAATATGTTACACAATATATTCAGTTCAAAACAAAGTGGTCATAAAGTATCTGTTGCTTTAAGCCATCCAGTCTGTAGTGATTTACTATGGCAGTCCTAACAACCAAAACCAATACTCCTGAAAGTGAATAACTTGCTGCTCCTTTCTTCCAGGAAGGCTGTGAGGGAAAGAGGCACTTCCATATATGGTATCTCTATCAAGTATTTAAAGACAGGATGTGAACTGGGGTCATGGATTAGAACACCACAGAGCTGTCAGAAATCCTCCAGGCTTTCAGGTTGAGGAGGCTCAGGTGAGGGTCCAAGAGACTGAATAATACATTGTTTCACCTGAAGAGAATAAGGCAGGTCCAGACATGAAAGGATATGGAACACTACTAGATGGCACAAGTGCGGGAGAAGTTAAACAATTTAAGAGGTCAGGAACCCTCTCAGAAGTGAGTCACCAAAGAATGTTAATGTCCAAATATGGTGTCTATTTTCCATATGGGGAAATTAACCTTTCTTTTTTTTATGTTTTTTTTTTTTTGTATTTTTATTGTCTTTTTTTTTTTAATAAATAGATAACACAAAATGTTAACCATGGAATTTCTGACATGGTTCTGGGAGTTGTGTCATTGGTTCTCTATTCTAATTGGACTCAAGGGTATGAATGATTCCCTTTCCAATAATGAAGAGGTCACTAACAGTCAGTGGCATGAGTTGGCAATGAGATACACAAAATATCATCATTGTTTTCCCCCTACTTTCATGCTAATAAGAGGCAAGGATCTGGGTGAGAGTGTTTTCAATACCTTAACAGAGTAAAAGTACAAATAATTAAAAATCACTAGCATTTTGCTACCTGTCTTGGTTTTTTTGGGACTTAGTTATGTTCAGGCCTTAATGTGGGTTCCATCTGTTGCTTTATTTATGATATAAATCTTAACTGTTATCAAGTCCAGTCCAATGGAATATTCATTGTTTTTCTATACAGAGTATCTTCTAGCACCATTTTGGAATCAGAATTCTTGATTCTGTCCTCACCACTTGGATTCACGGGTTACTTTGCAGACCAAAACATGTCTATCAATTTTCTGTTGATATTTCAGAAAAGCCTAGAAGGTTATTTCTTTCCAAGTATCCAAAGGAGAATAAGGGTATGTCCCTTGGCTTAATCATTTCCATTAATTTGTCTAATATTTCCTTTTTTCCAGAACATTTGTACTGGGGGGAACCACACATTTAACCCTCAGTACTCCTGGGTGTTTTCTTTCTCACTTTAAGCCAATCCTTCCCATGATTGGCTTTCCACAAATCTGTACTAATGAAACATAAAAAAAAAATCTGTGCTAACAAAATGTAAAATAAAACATAACCTAGCCAAACTGATCAGTCACTAAATGAATTGCCTACATGAGCACAAATCTATAATCTTCAGAGGAAGATAATAAAATTCAAAACCTCTACAATGTATTAATTAAAATTCTCAACGTAAATTAAAATAAGATTACACATAACAAACCCCAGAATAATTTGACCCATATTTAGGAAGAAAAATATCCATTAGGAACTTACTCGAAGGGTTTCATAAATTGGATATTGTAAACAAACTCTTTAAAGCATATGTTATTGATATTATTTAATATAAATTTTTTTGTAAATTACTGGAACATATGTTCAAGTAATTAAAGAAAAATTATCTTAATGATTAATCACATAGGGAAGCTCTGCAGAGAAAATAAAGTTTAACACAGCAACAAAATTGCCACTAAAAAGTGCAAAATACAATAAAATGAATCATTCATGGGATAAGATTAATAGAATATTGGAGATGGAAAATAAAGAGTCAATTAACTCAAAGACAAATTAATAGATTGTGTAAAATTGAGGAATATAGAATAAAAGGATTTAAGAAAATACAATAGAACTTCAGAGACAGTTGTTAGTTTCTGGACAACTTCCTGAGCATAAATACAAAAGCCTTCATAAGGAAACACATAATTTCACTAACTTCTGCCACATTTTATTAGAAAAAGTAAGTAAAAAAAAGAGAAAGCAGAGAGTGAAGGGGGTTGAAGAAATAGATTCTTCCACTTGAAGAGAAAATTAAAACATTCACAATGAAAAGGATATAATCACATTGATATAGGAGTAATATGTGGCAGTAAACTATCAAAATCATATGTACCTACATTTTATAGTTACTTTCCACAGAAATGGAATTATCTCACCACACTACAGTGAACATCAACCCACATTAACAGCTAGAAGTATGTAATATATTATCAATGTTTGCCATTTAAATATTATTCAACTGAACCTATACATTCTTTAATTTAGTCTAACTGTAAAGGGACAAGACCCTCTTGTAGAGTCTCAGAATATTTTATTTTCCCTTTAAATTTTTTATTGCAGAAATGATTGCTTATGGATAAAGGGTAATTAAAACATAATTGCAAACAATTCTAATGACTCTTAGCATGCAACTGCCTTGAATTTATAAAATTTAAATTTATAGTGTAGGGGTGCAAATTCATAGATCAAAGTGATTGTCTGATCCTTGAAAAAAATAATACATAATAATTAATAGCAAGTTACCCCAAAATATATAGTAACATAGGATATGCAAAAATTCATAAGGAAATATATAGAGATAAGTAGGTCACAAGTTAGCCTTTCTTTATTCTTTGCAGTAATAGTTAATATAATACCAGAAAACAATAAAATAATGTTTTCAAAGTCTGAGGGGGGAAAAAAATGACCTGATATTTTACAAACCAGTTTGTCCTTCATGCACTAAAGTAACAATCCATCTTCTTAAATATTCCAAAAGTTAGGAAATACAGTGCCTTTTATAATTATAATATGATAATCATGTAAATGAAGAAAATGAACCAATAAAAGCATACAAATCAGAATTCAAAATAAAGAAGAGAAACATGGTAAATAAACAAAATCTTTAACAACTGAGCTTACAATTAAGTAATGAAAATTCCTAGAATGCAAGAACATTACAATTTTAATAGGTGATATTATTGTGTATTTAAATTAATTTTAATGCTTTGGTTCATTTGGGTGCTTTGACTGGGTTTGGTAACCAAATCATCAGCATTATCTCTTATAGAAAGGAAAAGCTTAACCAAATAGGAGGCAGGAAGCTGGAAAGAAACCAGCACATAAAATGAAGACTCCCCAAATGCTGCAGAATGAATAAAAGAATGTAGTAGAAATAAATATACTTAGAGGATGACAAGTTTTCTGTCTTTTTTAGGAAATCTAGATGAAAATAATAGAACTTTCCCCTAAAAATTTGTTACCACAGCTCACTTGCTTGTGATTCTACATACATTATATAGATAATTTAAGATAATAAATCTTAGAAATTTTAATTAAAAATTTAAAACTAGAAGGCTAATCATGTTGGGACACTTGACAGAAGCAAATGTAAAAACCTCTATGGTAATCTCTCTTCCAAAGTCTCATTTGGTTTTGCAAACCATATTGCAATAATCAAACAAGCAAAAACAACTCAAGAAAATAATTCACCATGATTAAAATTTGAAAAAAATATATAAAAGAAAGCATTTGGCCTTCACAGACTATATATAGTCTATAAAATGAATATGTTTAAAAGAAAAAAAGTTATAAAATAATATACAAATAAGATTGTGGCAAATTTTTAAATAATTATTTAAAAACAAATGCATTATTGAAAATAAAATATAACCTTGAAATTTATATCCTATGAATGGGCTAAAGAACAATTTGGAGATATTTAACAAAGAGAAATTTTGAATTGAAACATAATTTTAAAGAAATAACCTAGCATAAAGACACAAAAAACTCCAAATAGGAAGGAAAGTTAAAAGTATGGTGGACTGTTTACAAAAGAGCAACAGATATCTTTTTAGACTACTCAGAAGCAGTATATGGAGGTAAATTTTTAAAAATCCAGAACATTTGAAGGACACAAAATCAGATTCAGGGATCAATGTATATACTAAATAGGACAAGTGAAATCAAATTCTTATCTATGTATATAACTGTAAAATATGAACATCTTTGAGGGGACACAGGACCAACCCCCAAGTCCTCAGCATGTAACTGCCTGGATAACCTAGAAATAAGTTAAAGGTTTACAACCCTCCTCAGAGAGAGAGAATGTATAGATGGTATCATAAATATAATCTTCTCAAAGCAGTAAATGTACTTGATAAAATTTCTCTTGAGTGGAGTGAAAACGTCACCAAACTCCATATGTATGCTTCATGTGACCCTACAAGGAACTCTGTTCTCATACCCTATGGAATGTCCTTATTCTGGAATCCCTTATATCATCCTCTCATTTTCCTGTCACTTTGCAGAGCACAATCTTCATTCTCTGAGCTGTCCATTGGAGTGCTTTCCTGTCCATAAGTCTCAATAAAACTTATAACTAAGTGCAGGTACATTCTTTGACCTTGCCATCGTAATTATGGACAGGAGAGCTGTCCAGTGGACAGGCCTCACCTTTGTAATTCTCCCTTGTTTGTATCCACAGCAACTTCTGCTCCCCATGGCTTAGGGGAATTTAAATTTGAGATTCCACATCTCCTGTCCTTCCAGTGGTGTTAACAACCCTGCTTTTTCTAATGATTAGCCTGGTGTGGACTCCATGAACTTTGAGGAGATTGCTGCCTCATGGAATCCTTGGCCCTCAGGGTTGGAAATCCAACCCGAGTTCTTTTAACTCCAAGGACTTGGGAATAGCAAACCTCCCACCTTGAGGATCAAGAATTCTGAAAGCAGCAAGTCAGGAGAGAAGCCGGTTTTCTTTGAAATGTCAGTGACCTCAGCGGGTATATACTGGAATTGGTATTGCTCACCTGAGGCCTGTCAAAGTCAAAATGGGAAATAAGCAAAGCTCTGAAGTAAAAGAAAGTTGTGTAGATTGTGTTTTGAATCATTGGGAACAATTTGGTTTTAAGCTAATAACTACGAGGTATGAAATCATAAATCTTTGTGCAAAAATGTGCAGTTGCAGTTTGGACTAAATGATCAGAAATAGCCTTCAAAGAGATCTGTTAAATGTAATGCTATTTTATGGTTAAAATTATTTTGTGAGAATTAAAATTATAAGTAATATTAGTGAGTTGTGTTTTGTGTCTAAGTCTCTATTTGTGTCTGAATCATAGTTTGTCCTGTAATCCCCCAATTTAAACTTTTTAAAGGAGAGTAATTAATAATCCAATGGTCAAATTTTAGTAAGTAAAGGGAAAAATCCTTGATAGCTATGAAAAGAATTTTTCCAAATTATGATTAAAACAAATTAAACTATTATAAATTATAATATATTCTCCAGAACCTGGCAGTCAGTATGCTTTTAAGGTTATTCACAATTTTAGAAATTTATTAAAGAAGAGGTTTTAGTCTCCTCTTGAGGAAGGAAGAACAAAGAATATTTCTTGCATAAACTCTAATGGCTTCAATTTTATTTAGCTTGGGTGTGATCTCCCTAGATTTATATGATGCTAATAAAATAAATTAGCATTATATATTAAATCTTTAAGATGATGAAAATTATAAGTTTTTGGCTATTGAAATTATGACAAACCTCTCTTAAAAAATCATTTTCGCCTAAATTGAAATGAGTAGTTATTTTTCCTTCACAGAACAGAATGAGAATTCAATGGACATAAAAAAGAAATAAAAGTTTTGTGGAAATGAATTCATAGTCAATGCTGACTAAAATTTGATGTTTGTTTAAGGGAATGTATTTTGTCCTAAGATAAGATGGTTTGTTTTCATAAAATCAGAGTGGAAACATATGACAAGGCTTGAATGAATATAGAAAGTTGTAGAAGGTAGCATTAAATAAGGGAATGTGTTTTATAAGGTAAAATTTGTCTTAAGATAATTAACTATAGTATATGTGGATAAGGACAGTTATGGAAAGTTTGTAAAAGCATTTTCTAAACTGAAAGATTATAATGTGACTGATTATAGGAAATATAATCCTATAATCAGGAAAGCAACTGATTCCAGGAAATAATTATTAAAAAGAAGTCTAGAAGTTAATATTAATAACAAAAAGTATCTTATAACAATATAAAAAGTTTGTAAAAGAAGTGTCTAAACTGAAGTAGTCAAATGGCTAATTCCATGAAGCCATTATTAAATAGAAACCTAAATTGATATTGAGAACAAAAAGTAGCTTTATAACAGAAAAATCTCTCAGAGGCCACCTCAATCTGCATGTTAAAGTGGTGGTAATGTGAAGATAATCTTGTTTCCATTGGGAATCAGAGGTTTTCATAAAATGTTGGAGAAGGTAGTTTTTCCTACACTATTAAAGTAAAATAATTGTTGATTAATATAATCATGGTAAAGTTGTAGAAATAAAAATAAAGTACTAAAAATAGATAAATCATTTAGTATGTTATTAAGTACATTGGAAGTATTTAGAAAGTATATAAAAATTAAGGGTTAGTCTTCAATATTGTCAATCTCTTTTGTGCAATTAAATCAGGCCTCCAATACATTGCATGGTGACTCCATTTGAGTTATTGGCTCTGTTAGTCACCATTATCCCTAAAATAATAAAATGATCTGCCACCTCTCTGGACATGCTCCTGAAGTGGATGGAAAGTACAATGCAGTTTTGGATTCCTGTGGCAGTCAGTGATAGCTTGATATTAACAAATTTACAATGTACATTGCCTCCAAACTGACTCTGTGGCAGTGCCAAAGGGCACTATGTGCCAAGCCAGTGAAACACTGGCAATTCCCTCCAAAGGTCAATGATGCTACAGCATGCTGGCTGTGTGAAGGATATACCAAGTGAAACAATAATTACCAGAGTAATTTGAATAAAATCTAAACAGACACAATTGACATTATGGTCTGCTCCCAAGGAGAGGCAACATGCATGGTATTGCAAACCTGGAGCTTAGATCTATTAACTGCAGCTCAAGAGAAACTTATCCATTGATTAGTGCATTGAATTAGCATTAAGTGTTGTACCTATGTATCTTGTTAATATAATAATATCTATTCTATTCTATAGCATATGCTGTAGGATATTGAGCATGTTAAAAGTCTTTGTAAACTTAATTCATTTTCTAAGTACTTAATGAATGTGCTTATAAGATAAAAGAATGGCTTTCTTAAATATTGTCATTATTTTGCTTGCCATATTCTTCTCTTGTTGTTGCCTATTTTTTCTTTGTAAGTTTATGTCTTCGGCAGTGCTTCTTCCCATACCTTTCCTAGCGTCTGTATCAGTCAGCCAAAGGGGTGCTGATGCAAAATACCAGAAATTGGTTGGTTTTTATAGAGTGTATTTATTTGGGGTAGAAGCTTACAGAGACCAGGTCATAAAGCATAAGTCTATTTCCACATGTTGGAGCAAGATGCCTGCTGACGTCTATGAGAGTTCAGGCTTCCTGGGTTCCTATGTCCCTGAGGCTTGCTTTTCTCTGGGTTCAAGGTTCCTTTCTTCCTGGGGCTGGCTTCTCTGTCTTCTGGGAGCTTACTTCCCACATCTCCAGCTTAAGTCTTCAGCATCCAACTCCAACAGCAAAACTCCAACATCAGAAAACCCTCAACTCTGTTCTTTGTCATGCCTTTTATCTGTGAGTCCCCACCCACCAAAGGGTGGGAACTTAATGCCCTAATCATAACTCAATCATGCCCAGGAATAGACCAGATTACCACCAAAATCCAATATCTGTTTTTGGATTCATAACCATATTAAACTGGTACACTGTCCTAGGCATAATCATTACTGTGGGAACTGGAGATGGCAGTTAATACCAAACCCAGCAGGTCTACCACAGTCTCTCCCTAGAGTTAACTAACACCATAGACCTCATCTTTATGAGGATGTAGCCTCTAGAGGTACCCAGCCTTTCTCTTTCCCATTATCCAGTATGTCATGACTGGTCCCCTTTTGGGGGTCTCTTACCAACATTTTCTTTATCCTTTTACTAGGACCATGTATCTTCAAAATTCTAAGCCAGTTCATTTCTCCCAGAATCAATATCTTCCTGAACAAGGTATTAGTCATGGGGGATTTTATACAATTCAAACCATGTACTGAACCCACATTCCCTCAACCTCAGTAGAATCACCAGAGAATTTCATACCTCATCAGGCAGGGTCCACTGCCACTAACCAGCAGGAAGCAGCTACAGAAGAGTGACCTTCATCTCCCCCTTAAGAATAAGGGTGTAAACTCTCTGGAGGGGGGCAAAGGGGGAGGGGGAGGGGTTGAGACAGTTGTAGGAAACAGGGAAGGTGGCTTGTCAGAATAAAGCCTGTGAAAGACCCTGGTAACAAGATCCAGTTTGAAAGTCTGAACTTTAAAGAATTTCTGGATAATTCCAAACAGAAAGATCTCCCCATTGGTTCCCTGAAAGCTGACAGGTGAAGGTAGAAAGGCAACCAATCTATGACAGCAAATAGCTGGGGCTTTATGTGTGTCTATGTGGATTCTCCTTATGCTTAAACTAGTTTTTAAGGTCACTGCAGAAAACTCAGAGAATTTAGAGAGGGAAAATATATGGTAACAGAAGCCTCCTTTTAGGGCTACTTTACCTAGTACTTTGTTATCTACTAGTGGAAATATTGCTTGTATTCTGTTAGACCAGCATGATCTGCCCCTTACTGTTCCCCATGAACATCTTTCTTTTCAGCTGCAGTGCCCAGCCAATACCTTTCTACACTGGGCTTTGGTAGTAACCCATGCCCACAATCAAACCCAATTTGGGTTTGCACATACTTACCATCCTCAGGTGCTACTGGTGCTTTTGGACCATAACACCTACAAATTGGACTGCAAGGAGCACCTTGCTGGCATGGCAGAATATGAACCATTGACAAGTTTTGAAAAAGACCTTCTAATGGGATACTGAGATTCAAGTGCTGCCTTTCAATGGGATTCGTATTTCTATTTTTCCATTGTAAGGGAACAGGTAAATAAGTCCAGGCCTTTACTAGGATATGCTGTACAAGTTGGCTTAGTATGGTTATTGGCTGAGTCTGCCACCTAGATTGCATTGCTCTTGTCTACATGGAATGACAAAATGGAATTTGTGTTGTAGGGTGGATAAGCCCTGAGTTGTGGAATTTTACTATCAAGGCTAGATAAAGAGTAAATCACACCCTCTGGTGGTTATGCTCATTGGCTGTTTTTGTCACTGAAAAGCACATAACAGTTTTAGTTAATCTTGGCTCTGGTGACATGTTTTTATAGTTCTACCAGATTTTTTAAACTATTTCTGTAGAATATGGATGTAATACTTGCCCTATGTTCAACAAAGACTACTACATGGGGGTGAATTTTGGGAACCTAGTTACTATCCAAGTCCTCAGCATATAGCTGATTGTGTGACCTAGACATAAGTTAAAGGTTAACAACCCTCTGTGTGGGGAGAGAATGTATATATGGTATCATAAACTATAATCGTCCCAAAGCAGTAAACATTCTTGATAAACATCCTTCCTATGAGCAAAATGAAAACACCACTAGAGCCTGTATGTACACTTCATGTGACCCCAGCAGTAACTCTGGTCTCGTAACCTATGGAGTGTCCTTGTTCTGGAACCCCTTATATCACTCCTCATTTCCCCATATCTTTGTGGTGCACTATCTTCATTCTCCAAACCACTGTCATCAGAGAGCCTCTCCTGTCTATATGTCCCAATAAAGCTTATGCCTAAGTGTCAGGTGCTTTCTTTGGTCCCAGCTGCACCAACTTGTGATTTTCAGGAATTGGGCTGTAAACATCTTTAAAACAAGTAGTGAGACACATGCCTATAAAATAATAAAATTGAATCAAAATTAGGATTCTTAACAGGAACTACAGAAGCCAGAGAAAACTAGCTCCATAATACTGAAGAAAATAACAGTTGTTTTATAATTTCATACTCTACTAAATTCTCATTCAATATTGTGGAAAACATAATAATCTTTAGCAATCAAGAAACTGAGTGAGTTTGGACTCATAATATATCACTGAAAAATTCAAGTGAAAGATTTAACTTTCCCTATTATGTAATCAATTCTTTCTTTTTAACTGTAAGTTTATAGTATTTCAACAATTTCCTCTCCAGAGTCCATTTATAGATGTGTGAAAAACAATTACTGTATAATATTAGTTAACTTAAAATAATTAATCTAATTAAAAAATGCTTAGGAATGAGAGTTTTGTTCCAGACAGTACAGATTTTGGAAATAGAAAAGTTAATTGGACAAAAATACCTACTTTCAAAAGGCCTACATTTTAGTGAAGAAATTAGACTCATTAGCAAAATAACAGTAAGTTGTATGGACACAGAAATAAAGTATGAATTTTAGATGGAATCTCAAAATAAAAATTGGTCTGTTAATTAGGTGAAAACATGAATTTAAATTTTAAAAAATTTACTGCTATATTTTGATCCAAATAACTATTGGTAAAGTAAATCATTCATTCTATTACCAGAAGCAAAATTCTATAAAGAATTCTTACCATAACTCTCAATCAATGTGTATATCAGTTGTTCTGTATAGATTAGTAAGGTTGATATGAATATTTCTTTCAAATATTTATTAATCATAGTATTTTTGGGAAAATACACAAAGTGACACAATTTATGAGTTCATTTTTATTTTTAATTTACCCTTGGATTTTGTTGTCATTATGTGTTAGGAAATAGATTCTTTGAAGAGAAACCAAAGTCTGTCAAAAAGCTATATCTTTTTTGGGGTGTATTATTTTTATTGTCTTTTTAAAAAGATACTTAGATCATAAAAAATGTTATATTAAAAAATATAAGGTTCCCATATACTCCCCACCCCCACTCCTCCCAAACCAACAACCTCTTTCATCAGTGTGGCACATTCATTGCATTTGGTGAATACATTTTGGAGCACTGCTGTACCACATAGATTATAGTTTACATTGTAGTTTACACTCTCCCCAGTACATTCAGTGGGTTATGACAGGATATATAATGTCCAGCATCTGTCCCTGCAATATCATTTAGGACAACTCCAAATCCTAAAAATCCCCCACATCACATCTCTTCTCTCTCCCTGCCCTCAGCAACAACTGTGGCCACTGTCTCCACATCAATGACACAATTCTTTCCATTGCTAGAGTCACAATAGTTCTATAGTAGAATACCAGTAAGTCTACTCTACTCCATATTTTATTCCTCCATCCTATGGAACCTGGGATTGTGATGTCCATTCCACCTCTAAATCAAGAAGGGGCTTATATTCCATAAGGCTGATGTATGCAATTCTCCTTCTTGGTGTTGTAGGTATTCTTGGTTCCCTGGTGTGGTGGTTGACCATCTTCACTTCCCTGTTAACTGACCTGGGTAAGTCTTATGAATCAGAGAGTGGGTGTTACAACTCTGCTGAGACTCAGGGCCCAGCTTGCACATGGCCAGTCCAGAGATTCAAGGCTCCTGAGTATACACCAATCCCAGTGTGAGCCACTAGAGCTAGAGATGCAGGATGCCTAAAAGTTATTTCCTGAGAGCCTCCATATTGCTCAAATGGGGCCACTCTCTAAGCCAAACTTAGCATGTAAATGCATTACCTTCCCCTAGCATGCAACATGACTCCCAGGGATGAAATTCCCTGGCACTGAGGGATTACTACCAATCTCCAACTGGTGATGAAACTAGAAAAAGACCTTGAATAAAAGGGGGAAATGGTAAAGGCAAATGAGTTTATATGGCTAAGAGACTTCAAAAGGCTCTATCTTTTTAAGACTTGCTTATCTTATATTGGAACTCTTAGGTCATTTGGCTCTTAGCCTGCAGTTGCTTTAGTACAGAAAAGTGTTCTAAATAACAAAGATATTGAAGATCAGTTCCTTTTCTAAAACAAATTCCATTCTAGCTTTCCACACTCAAGGGAGAGGTCAGTTTATAAAAGCATATTGACTCACTTGTTGTTTTTTTTAAGTATGACCTTTTAAAACAATAGTAAGACCAAACTTAAAAGTGAACTTAATAATAGTAAATGTCATTTAAATAGTACTTTGTTTTTTACTTCTACACCCTTATCATAGTGATGTTAACAGGCATTTTATTTTAGCAGTGTAGTAAAAACTACTTTCTCAATTATATTATGAAAACTGAAGATTGCCAATGAAATCAAGTTTATCTTTCCTTACTGAGTGTAGCAGTTTGATGTGGTTCATGAATTCCAAAAATAGATATTGGATTATGTTTGTAAACTACTCTGTACCTGGATATTATTAAATCATGATTAGGGCTTTGATTAGGCCATATCAGTAGGGTGTTGATTCCACATACTGTGGAGGGTGGGAATTCACAGATAAAAGACATGGCAAAGGTCAGAGTTGGATTTTTGATGTTGGAGTTTTGATACTGGAGCCCCAAGAAGTAAGCACATAGAGGAGCTTGGTCATGAGGAAAGAGAGAAGGCACCAGGAAGGGAAACAAGCTATTCACCTAAAAGTTTACAGCTGACTTCATTAGATAACAGGGCAGCAGAGTCCAAAGAGAGGCAAGTCACAGAGAAGACATGAACCCAGGAAACCCGAACCCTACAGACACTGGCATGTCAACCTGGAAATAGATTTTGGTGAGGGAAGTAACTCATGCGTTATGGTCTGGTAACAGTAAGCTCCTACCCCAAATAAATACCCTTTATAAAAGTCAACACATTTCTTGTATTTTGTGTCAGCACCATTTGCCTGACTAATACAGATTTTGGTACCAGGCATGGGGTTGTGCTTTTGCAATTGCCAGAATGCTGAAACAGTTTTATAAAGGGGTAAGGGGTATTTTTTGGAGAAATTGTGAGATGCTTGACAGAAAAGGCTTAGATTGCTTTGCAGAGACTGTTGGTAGGAACATGGATGTTAAAGAGCCTTTTTTATGAGTCATAGTAAATGATGGCACTACTATTGGGAACTGGAAGAAAGGTGATCCATGTTTTAAAATTGCAGAGAAATTAGCAAGATTAACTCCTGATATTTTATGAAAGGCAGAATCTGAAAATGGTGAGCCTGGGTATTTAGCTGAAGAACTTTCCAAAGTAAGCCCAGAGAATGCAGCTTGACTTCTCCTTTCAGCTTATAGTAAAATGCTAGATGAGAGAAATATACTGAGCACTGAACTGCTGGGCACAAAGAAAACAAACTGATTCCAGAAATTCCAAGTCTCTGAAAATCAAGCAACCAGACAATCATGCCAATTTGAGGACTTAACTAAACTTGGAAATTGTAAATCAGAATTGAGATGCAGTTATTGAAGAAAAACTTGTGTAAAGTCTTACTGTCTGATGGCTTGGACTCCTGCTTCTTGCATGCTCAACCAACAAGCTTTTTGAGAGAGCTGTATGAACCAAACCATTGTCAGCTTGGCCTAAAAGGGACATGGAAAGGAGAGATTGAAACAGAAACAACTTTAAGAGAAACCATGAAAGCTGAGATCTAGAATTAAAACATAACCTTGGGGCAAGGGAGGAACCCCACCCATGTGTGCAGAGAGGGTGAGTTTGCCTCAGCAGTTAAAGAGGGTGATGTCCACACCCAATGTTCAGGGAGAATTTTGCTTCCTCAGGATACAGAAAGGGTGGAGCACATTCCTCAGGGATTACAGTTATTAAGGTCAGCAAGAATAGGCCTGGGAGGAGTTCACCTGTCTCCTATGGATTAGGGAAGGCCAGGTAATCTGAGAGTGTTGAGTCTGTATACCAAAGGTTAGGGAGGATGTTGCCTTCACTCATATACTAGGGGCATTAAGTCTCTATACCAAAGAATGGGCAGGGTGTGGCAATCACCCAATACTCTTAGAGGGTGAGATCTGAAGCTTGGTCAACTCATAGATGCTTGATGAGGGTGGAACCGAGAAAATGGTCATTAAGAAAGTCTGTGGAAAGGGTGGACCCCCATAATGCCCCAGTGAGTGGAAACCATTGTTTTAAGAATGACTCTCAGACTTTGAAATTGAATGGAAGATGCCCTGAAGTTTTACTGAACTATTCTGGACCCATAATTCATGCTTTCATCCCAATTTCTCCTTATTGTAATAATGTTTATCTTTTGTGTATTCATTTGTGTATTGGAAGCAGATAAATTGTTTTGTAAGTTTCAGAAGTCTATAGTAGTCATAGTCGGGACTTTGTCCCAAGACAAATTATATTTCTTTAAACGGAGTGCATTGTGATTCTATACTACTGATTTAAGTTTTGTTTGTTTGTTTGTTTTTGTTTTTGAATACTGTAATGTCTTTTTGGAATTCTGAAGGTAGAGTATAGCAATTTGATTGGCTTCATGAATTTCAACAATAGATACTGGATTATGTTTGTAAACTGTTCTCTACCTGGGCATGTTTAAGTTATGATTAGACCTTTGATTGGGCAACATCAGTAGGGTGTTGAGTCCCTGGCCCTTAATGGGTGGGCACTCACAGATAAAAGACATGACAAAGGTCAGAGTTTGAGTTTTTTAAATATATTTATTTATTATTTTTAAAAGATACATAGATTACATAAAATGTTACATTAAAAAAATTGGGAGATTCCCATATGCCCCACTCCCCACACCTTCACTATTCCCACATTAACAACTTCTTTTATTAGTGTGGTACATTCATTGCAGTTAATGAACACATTTTGGAGCATTACCACACAGCATAGATTACAGTTTACATTGCAGTTTACACTCCCTCCCATTTGATTCTGTAGTTTATCAGGATATATAATGTTCTGTATCTGTCATTGTAATTTGATTCAAGACAATTTCAAGTCCCAAAAATGCCCCTGTATTACACCACTTTTTCCCTCTCCCTGCCTTTAGCAACTCCAGTAGCCACTGTTTCCTCCTCAATGATATACTTTCTTCCATTGCTAGAATCACAACACTATAGTAGAATAACAGCAAGTCCACTCTAGTCCATGTTTTATTCCCCAATCCTGAGGATTCTGGGATGGTGATGCCCACTCCACCTCTAAATGAGAGAGGTCTTAAATCCCCTATATTGGAGTTTTGATGTTGGAATTTCTTGATGTAGGAGTTTGATGCTGGAGTCTTGAGCTGGAGCATGAGGAAGGGAAACAATCCATTCACCTAATAGCCTACAGTTGGTCTTGTAGAGATAACAGTGTTTCTGAGCCTGAAGAGAGATAAGCTGCAGATAAGAGAGAAACCCAGAAAGTCTGAACCCTAACAGTCATTGGCATGTGTATTAGACAGCCAATAGACACCAAATTCTATTTTCATGTGTTGGAGCAAAATGGCTGCTGACATCTGTGAGGGTTCAGGCTTCCTGGGTTCCTCCCTTCAGGAAGGATTCTCTCTGGTTTCAGGGTTCCTTGCTTCTCAGCACTCCAGTTTCAGCATCAAACTTCAACATCAAAACTCCAACATCAAAAACCCGGGCCTCCTTGACCTTTGTGCAGCTGGCCCACGTGCAGTGCTGATGCGTGCAAGGAGTGCCCTGCCATGCAGGGGTGTCCCCCGCGTAGGGGAGCCCCACATGCAAGGAGTGCTCCCCTTAAGGAGAGCTGCCCAGTGTGAAAGAAAGTGCAGCCTGTTAGAAATAAATCTTCTTCTGGAAGAAAATAAGGCTCACTGGATTGTGGAGAAGAAAATAATTTATTCTCAGTCTTGTAAGAAGGGGCGCACAACCAGAAAACATGGCTGGCATGCTGAACAAAGAAAAATGACACAATTTATACCCCTAAGCCTAGCATGCAAGCCCTTCCTCTGTTTCTCCATAGATTGGATACTTCAGAAGTTACAGCCTATTCGAGAAGATCTAACTTTCCCATGCAAAAGTTTGTGATTAACCACTTCCCCCATCACATTCCAACCATTTTAGTTTTTACCTGTTCCCCTTTGTCAAATAAGGAATGGAGTTTAGTGCTGAGTAGTATTGACTTAGCTCTTTCTTGGGCATCTTTTTTATTGTCTATAGGACTGGCTTAAGCTGGTTTCCTTTGTTGCTGTTTGACCTGGGAGTGGGAGACTGAGGCAGTAGGCTGCCAGGTTACATTAATCAATATTTTCTTCCTTTATGTGAAAACTAAACTAATCTTTGTTTCTTACAATTGCCCCTCTTTCTTTTAAATTCTTTTTAGTTTTCACATTTCCATTCTTCAAATTTTCTAAGCAGTATTTCACATTCTTCATCATAACAATCTCCTTCTTTAAGGGGGTACAGATTGTTTTGCCTACACTGTATGGGCATTTGTTTGGTTAGGGCAGTTTCAATGAGTCTTTGAACTAGCCCCCGGGCACATGGAATGATAAAGCATCCGACTGCAGTAAGCACCCCAGCTGAGATAATGAGGGAAGTTAAAATGGACAATGCAACCCCTTTCCATTTTCCAAACTGATTTTCAAGCCATTCTGTGAGTGAATTACTAATGCCAGAATTCTCTGCTAATTTCTCAGATAGGGCTGTTAGGTCTTGTAAAGCTTTAGTGATAGTTCCATCAGGGGCAGTGTTATTGGTGATGGATGTACAGCAACTACCTCCAATCATAACACAGACTCCCCCTTTCTCAGCTAGCATCATATCTAAGGCCATTCTATTTTCCCATGCCATTCTGCTAGTAGCATCTAATTGTTCTGCAATTCCTTTAACTGCATTCCTGGTGTAATTAATAAACCTCTGTTGGTTATAACAGATATAATTAATCCAGTCTACATTTTTATTAATGGTGACCCACTAGAACAAGAATGACTCAAACCCAGCTGCTACCTGATTTCTAGCCTTAAACTCATCTGGGACTCCTCAGGGAACTCCTATATTGTCTAAATAGATCTGCTCATCAAAAGAACCAAGTAAACTTCTCTTCTCTCTTCCTCTCTGGGATGATATTGTCGCTTCTTTTTCAAATGTTAAGGTGAATGGGATAGCCAATTGGACCAGAGCATGGGTTCTGCCCCACCTCTCAGGCAGTATTGGTCAGAGAACACCCTTTCCACAGTACCACCACAGGTCTGCTCGAGGTCTGACCGAACTGGAGAAATTGTCAGAACTATCACTGCTTTCATTCCACACTTGTGTACATGAGGCTATAGTTCCAAGGTCCTGGAATCCTTTCCCCTGTCTAGAGAGACAAGCATAGTGATTCCCTGGGCCCAGACGGGAGGCAGGTATGGCCTTGATGTTTCTGTTTTTGACTGGTGGGAAGAGAGAGGACAAGGTACTACAATTTTCACCAGAAGTAGCATTTTGAAAGAGGAGTATCATGCACTTAAACTCCTTTTCATGCTTTTCCATACTGAGTGGAAAGGGTACAATAAGAGCTGTGGGGCAGCCTGTTGTAAAAGCATAACAGTTGCTTTTGTTTAGACTCTGGACTGTATATTTGATCCATTCTACCCAGGCTTTTATGTCCCCATATCCTGTCTCTATTTCTATGGTTTGCTTTAAATCTTCTGCCTTAAGTATCCTAACTGCTTTGGGATCATTTTAAATTGGGGAACTGGCCTTTGGTGGGTTTTCCTGTGGTATTTCTGAAGAGTTAGCTGGAGAGGGTGTTGTCGATGTCATTTCTACAGGAGGAGGAAGGACTTGAGACAGAACCTCCCCAGAGGAGCTTTACCTGTAACATCTGCTCCTATTCCGTATACTCTATTGACCACTTGGTCCCTGCCACTACTCCTGGTTTCTAATTTGTCTGCTTTCTTAATAGTTATTACTACTGGATTGTACTGAAGACTTTTGCAGTTTGGTGGGATATTACCTTTATAAAAGGTTATCTTACCCTTTAATGGCCTTGAACTTGGTGAGACCCATCCCATATTCACGGTCCATCCCTTATACTGGGCAGTTCACCATACATCATCCCAGGAGGGGCAAGGAGGGGCTCGACTGTAACCATTCCCCACTGGCTCTGGACATAGGTGTTTATTTTTCCCCACTCAGCCATCATTGGTGCTCTAAATTCCCACAGTCTATTACGTGGCAGGCATCAAACTGCACCGTCTGGGACTCCAGACCTTCAGTCACATTTATAACTAATTTGATGGGGCTAGTTGCTTCTCAGGTTTGAAACATTATGGCTAGTAAGATTATTTTCACTTGTAACTTAAGATCTGAATTTCTCCTTTGGTATTGTGATAGGACTAGGGCCATTGTTGACAAGGACAATACACAGCTCAACTCCCTCCCCCCCCCCCCAGTTATTATTTTTTCTGTGTAATCTTTAAGGGTTCTAGGGCTGAAATTATTTTCCAAGACTCAGATGAATTTGTTGGGTACTTATCGTCCGGTTCAGGTACTGGTCCTTTTACTCGAGTGTAATGAGTCCAGCCTTTTTCTGCCATTCATACTGCTGTTCAGTTGTCAGCAAGACTTGATAAGGTCCTTCCTAGGTCAGTTGAAGTTTGGACTCTTTCCACAACTTTATTAGGACCCAGCTGCCAGGTTGGTGTTGGTAGACTGCAAATGCAAGAGGCAGAGTCTGAGCCAGCAAACCACGATGTCTGAGGGATGACAAAGTAGAAGACAAGGCGAGTATATAATTTTGAAGAAAGAGATCCTTCGACTCAAAGGAGGCGAGTTCTCCAGGCTTCCCAGGGAAGGGCAGGCCAAAAAGCATTTCATAAGGAGAAATTCCCCATTCCCTCCTAGGGGCAGTTTGCATTCTTAACAGAGCTATAGGTAAACATTTAACCCATGGTAATTTGGTTTCTAAGACCAACTTAGAGAGGTTTTTTTTAAGGTTTTGTCTTTCCACTTTCCCTGAGGATGGTGGGTGCCAGGGTGTATGGAAGTTCCATGTGATACCTAAACCCTGCATAATATTTTGCAACACTCTGGATGTAAAATGACTACCATTGTCTGAATCTATGTTTTCTACTAACTCATATTGGGGAATGATTTGTTCAAGGATAATTTCTGAAGTCCCTGATTGTGGGGAGCCACCCGGAGCTACGTGCATTTGCGGTCTCCAGCAACATGGCGGTTTTCATAAGTACGCCTACTCCACCCCTGTGCTTCCGCCTTCTTCTTCCCCTTTCCCCAGTTTCCCGGGCAAAAAGTGTCGCGCCTGCGCAACAAGATGTTGAAGCCATGACCAGCATTGAAGACTCGCAACCTATAGCAAGTGGTGTAACAGCATTTTATTGCCTTATATGGAAGAGCCGCTTCATCAGCCTATCACCCCCTGCTACATACCCTCCCCTTAGTATATATTCTGATGCTCTACCCTCAATAAATGGAGACTTGATCAGAATCCTATCTTGTCTCCGTTTCTCTCGCCTCTTGTCCCCCAATTCCCACTCCCTCTTTCAGGTGCCGGTTCATTTGACCTGCGGGCCGGGTCACCTGATGCTGTAGCTGAAGCAAGAGGGCATGCTTCTACCAACCCTGTCAGGTGATTCACAATAACCAGAACATACTTTAATCAACCTACAGGGGGCATTTCAGTATAATCAACCTGAATGCTCTGGAATGTCTGAGGCCAGGCTCCCCCCCCCCCACTTGCTTTCTTAAAACTTTCTTATTAACTTTCTGACAGATTATGCACCATTCACTTATTTGTTTGGCTATAGTATAAAGACCCATACACCCAAAATGCTTTAAAACCAGGTCACACATGGCCTGTACTCCCCAGTGACTCCCTTGGTGCAAAACCGCTATTACTTCCCTCATTATTTGCTTATTCAACATTTGCCAGCCATCTGGGAGGAGCCACTTCCCTTGGCTATCTAGGGTTGCCCCCAGTTTTTCTAGTTCTTTTACTTCCTTTTCAGAGAATACAGGGATTCCAATTTCTTTGGGGATGGAGAGTATTAGGACCATTAGTTTCAGAGGGGAACAGAGGGAAGCCTCTTTGGCCTTTTCATCCACCAATCGGTTGCCTTTTGCTTCAAAAGTGTGACACTTCTGATGCCCATTTATATGTACTGCAGATATTTCCCTTGGTAAGAGCAGACTGCCTAACAGTTGTTTTACCAGTTCCACATGGACTAATTCCTTCCCTCTGCTATTGATCAATCCCCTTTCTTCCCAAATTTTTCCAAAGATGTGGACCACGCCAAAGACATATTTAGAATCTGTGTACACTGTACCATCTTTTTCCTCTAACAATTTAAGGACTTGATTTAATGCATACAGCTCACAAGTTTGAGCTGACCAATCATTGGGCAGTTGGCCAGCTTCTTTCACCTCACAAATTAGTCCATCAACAACAGCATAGCCATTATGCCTTTTTCCTTCCAAGACCCTAGAAGACCCATCTATAAACAATTTTTCCCCTGAATGTAAGGGAAGATTCCCTAGGTCAGGCTGGACTCAGGTTTGTTATTCAATTAAGTCTAAACAATCATGTTCAGGAGTTTCTACTTGGTTGGGACCTTTCCAAAGGAAAGAAGCTGGGTTCAGACTATGATCAACTGTCAGTATTAAATCATCTTTTTCCATTAGAATCGTTTCATATTTCAGAATTCGGGAATCTGTTAACCATCTTCCTACTTTTTGAGACAAAATAGTCCTGACCTGATGAGGGGTGCTAACAACCAAGGCCCCTCCAAATGTCAGTTTCCTGCTTTCTTCTACTAAGAGAGCAGTTGCTGCCACAGCCTGAATACACCTTAGCCATCCCCTGGAGACAGGATCCAGGATTCTGGAAAGGAAGGCCACAGACTTACTTTGGCCTTCCCAGATCTGGGTTAGGACTCCCAAGGCTGTCCCCTTATCTACTGTCACAAACAGATGGAAAGGTTTCTTGAGGGAGGGAAGGGCTAGAACAGGGGCTTGCACCAATGCCTGCTTGAGCCCCTCTAAGGCCTTTACTTCCTCCTCCTTCCATTCTAACTTGTCAGGCTCCTCCTCCAACAGTTTTTGGTATAACTCTTTGGTTTGGGATGCATAAGAATCTATCCATAATCTACAGTATCCCACCAATCCCAAAAATCTTCTTAGTTTTCTTTTTGTCTAGGGAAGAGGTAATTCAGTAATAGCTTGAATTTTTTTTTTTTTGATTTATCTTCCTCCTTCTCTCACTAATGAGATGACCCAGGTGTTTGACTTCCTTTTCTACAAATTGTAGCTTACTTTTTGACACTCTTGGCCCTTGATCTCCCAGGAAATTCAATAAGCTCTTTGTAGTTTGGACCACTATCTGCCTTTCTTCACCTGATAATAGCATATCATCTACATATTGTAAAGGGGAAATTTCAGGTGGGACTGCAAATTTCTCCAATACTTTTTCTAGTTCCTGCCCAAAGAGGTTGGGGGATTCTGTGACGCCTTGGGGTAAAACTGTCCACCTATACTGCTTTCTTCCTGTAGAGGGATCCTCCCATTCAAAGGCAAACAAGTCTCTACTCTCTGGATCAATGGGACAGGCCCAAAGGCATCTTTTAGATCTATTACACTAAATCATTTATGATGGCAGGGGATCTTACTAAGGAGAATGTCTGGATTTGGGTCTACTAGCTGTCAAACCTGAATGATTTGATTAATGGTCCTTAGATCCTGTACCAACTTCCAACTACCATCTGATTTCTGAACAGGCAAGATAGGAGAATTGAAGGGAGACATGCAGGGATCCAAGAGTCCAACCCGAAGGAGGCCTTCGATGATGGGTTGAAGTCCCTGCCTCCCCTTAAGGGGAATGGGATATTGTCTTTGACAGATTATTTCCCCTTCTTTTTTCAACTTGATTTTAATAGGGCATACTTGCAAACTCCCTCTATTCCCTTCTCTTACCACACTTCCTCTCTGATATCTTTTTCATCTTCTTCAGTGAGCATGGCTAAGACTACTTCTATGTGCCTATCCTTTACTTCCAAATCCAAACCCATGAATACTATTAAGTCCCTTCCCAACAAGTTACTCCCGGCTTCTGGGATGTACAACAAAGAGCTTACAATTCGATTGTCTGCCCAACAAATATTAGTGGGAGAAAGAATAGGGACCACAAATCCTTCTCCTTTTTCCCCTGAGACTGTAAGGGAACTTCCAGAGAATTTGGTTTCTCTGGGGAGATGAGTCACAGAGGATCTGGCTATGCCAGTGTCTACTAGAAATGTAATTTCTTCTTGATATGGGCCCACCCTTAGATTTACTAAAGGCTCCCTGTGGGCATAAGAAGTAAGGAGCCTCAGAACCCCCTATTCCTCAAAATTCATGAGGGGAATTACCTCTCTTTCTTTAAACTCAGGCATTCCCTTTTGAAATGACCAGGCCTCCCACAGTGATAGCACTCTGCAGAGCCTTGCACTCTCTTTGTCCCCTTATCTAAATAAGCCCATTTTACATCTTTATCTCCCTCTGCTTGTTCCCTCCCAGACTCATCTCCAGTCTTTTCCTAACCATTTGATTGACTGTGCTAATCATAACCTTTGCTTTCTGTTTCTGCTTTTCCTCCTCTCTCCTTACAAACACTTTCTGGGACTCTCTCAATAATTCTTTCAATGGCTTTATCCATCTATCCTTCTATTTTCTGAATCTTCTTCTGAGTGTCAGGCCAAGACCCTTTCACATAGCTGACTTTTCTTTTTTCTTTCTATTTTTTTTATTGACTTTGTAATAATATTACATTAAAAATATATATGTGAGGTCCCATTCAACCCCACCCCCCCACCCCCCCCTCTCCCCCCCAACAACACTCGTTCCCATCATCATGACACATCCATTGGATTTGGTAAGTACATCTTTGGGCACCTCTGCACCTCATAGACAATGGTCCACATCATGGGCCATACTCTCCTCCATTCCATCCAGTGGGCCCTGTGAGGATTTACAATGTCCGGTGATTACCTCTGAAGCACCATCCAGGGCAGCTCCATGTCCCAAAGACGCCTCCACCTCTCATCTCTTCCTGCCTTTCCCCATACCCATCATCCACCATGTCCACTTTTCCCAATCCAATGCCACCTCTTCTATGTGGACATTGGATTGGTTGTGTCCATTGCACCTCTATGTCAAGAGGAGGCTCAGATTCCACATGGATGCTGGATGCAATCCTCCCATTTTCAGTTGTAATCACTCTAGGCTCCATGGTGTGGTGGTTGTCCTTCTTCAACTCCATCTTAGCTTGATGTGGGCTATGGGTGGAAGGCTCTTTGTCTCTTCAGAGATAACTAAGTTATTTGACTTGTGGGTGTGGAACGGTAAGAGGCTGCAGTCCTGCCCTTAGGGACGGTGACAGCAGGCTCCAGTCCCAGGAAATGTTTAACAAAGCAAGGGCTATAAACTTTAAGTATTTAGGGGAAATGCAAAAACCAAGGCTTATCTAAAATGTCTGGAGTCCTTGCTAAAAGCTTACCTAAGATGTGAAAGAGATATATGCTAATTGAAGCCTATTGAGAACTGAAACAAAGGGACGATTTGGCCTTTCCTCTCTGTATAAAAGACGTTTGAAAATCTTGTTCCGGGCTCGGGATTCAAACAGAAAGCTCCCGAGTCCGG
The DNA here is from genome assembly GCF_030445035.2 of Dasypus novemcinctus. Classification (NCBI taxonomy): domain Eukaryota; kingdom Metazoa; phylum Chordata; class Mammalia; order Cingulata; family Dasypodidae; genus Dasypus; species Dasypus novemcinctus. Next base: position 143,231,579 of record NC_080673.1, on the reverse strand, counting down.
CCGGCCGTCAATAAACCATTTTTCCTTCTCAAAATCATTCCTGAGTCCTGGCCTCTCTATACTAAAATAATTGAACTTCTCTTAAATTCCACAACATTAATGGCGACCACGAAGGGATAATAAATGAAGGCCAGAGACGGTAGCATTTTGCTGCCCCTTCCAAATCCCCGAGGAAGCCGGGAGGACTCGGGTGAACCCCAAATCTGGGCGCCCCTGGATTAAATTTAATCCAGAAAAGATGTGGGCTCCACCAGAATCTTCCCGACAAAAATCGAGGGCAATGGAAGGTCTGAAGAGAAAGATTCTGGGAACGAAAAAGAACTCCGAACTTGGAAGAAGGTAAGACTCCCCGGGTGAGCAGAGTCTGGAAGGCCCTAGCTTTAATTGCTAGGAAGGGGAGGCTGATCACCTCCCGAGAGAACCCTAGTAGCCCCAGAAGGCTGGGGGGAAGCCGTTCTCTCTAGGCTTGGGAAAAAGAGGAAAACCGGGGAAAAGCCCTGGTGTTTTGGGTTTGTCTAACTGCATGTTAGAATCTGGTACTGGTCTTATATCCACTAAAGGAGTGGAGTCTCGATTTTAATAGGAAGGGTATTTATAGGTTCGAGTCCTAATATCCTGGAAATTGGTCTAGATTAAGGAAAACAAAACTTGGTTACAGGAAAATGGATCGGCTTTTCTGGCGGAGCTTGGTCTGGGTGTAAAGTTTAAACAGTGGAAAAGTCTAGCTGAAATCTTTTGTTATGGTGCTAATTTGTGAATGAATTTGCTTTATACCAAATGTTAAGTGTTCTGAGGTTTGTGATGGCTGTGGGGGCAGCCGTGGTGAAAATAAATATATAAACTTGTGAGTCAGATTAGTGACCTTTGTGCTTCTGTCTGTGTCAGCTCAATGTTAGTGTTGGAGTTGTGTCCTTACATGAAGTAGAATTACAGCTGAGCTGGAGCCCTCCCTTGCCATTGGCAAGGGGGTGAAATGATTCTGGGGCAAAAGCTGAGGAGTCTAGATGTTTGTGCATGTTCTGGTGTCTTGTCTCTGGTCTGGCCCTTTGCCGGGGCTTGGGAGGCCATCTGTGTCCGAGCCAAGCACCCAAGTCTGTTGGGAATGTCCCAGTCAGGGCGGCTGGGTTCCTGGGAGAGTTGCCAAATTTGAGTAGGTTCTGTCTGCCCATTTTGGCTGAAAGCTGGAAAGGGGGGAGCGGCTTGCCCCTTTCCAGTGAGTCCACCCTTCTATTCATAAGCCGCATTCCTGTTTGTTGTGCACCCGACTGCCTGGAAGGGGGGGAAGTGAAGGAGGTGAAAAGCAGAATCAGAATAAATGCAGTAAAGTTCCCTCCTTAGGGTGTCAAAGCCAAAATACGTTTGCATTCTGCTCAGGTTCTTAGAAGGTATTGTAGTAACCTTAAGTAAGAGAATGTGTTCTGTGAAGGTAAACTTTGTATTAAGGGTATAAATAATTATAAAAGTTTTACAAAGCATTGTTTAAGGTATTTAAGTGGCTAATTGCAGAAAGTCATTATTTAACAAAACTGAATTGATAATAATAATAATAAAAGGCAATTTTATAACAAACTTATTCGGCAGCCAATCTCCCCTGCCAACTTGCTTCCAAAAAAACTGTTTCTGGTATTACATGCTACTAAGTATTTAAAGTGAAGAAAAGTTCATTATTTTAACAAACTTGGTTAGTATTAATGGCAATTATATGTTGCAAGACGTTTGCCTGGTAACTTAGTATGTGGGATATATGGAGTGTGTTTTTATTGTTAAGGCAACAGAAGATGATTTTGTCCTAAGATAAAATGATTGATTATTGGAAAGAGTAGAGTGTGGGACAGAACCTGAATGAATACTGAAAGTGTAGAAGGTTTGTGGAAGGGAAATTTTTATGATAAAATTGAATAAGATCAATATACAAAGAAAATCTTTTATCAATAGCTTCTTGTGCTTTAACCTCATCATATCCTCAATGTTTGAAGAAGAGTTCTTTTAAAAGAACATTTTATGTTCTAGAAATCAAATCCTGAAAAGTAGCCTTTTATTTCAAACTAACTGCAAGAATTTATTCTTTCACTTTAAAGGAAAAATTAAAGTAATGGTTAAGTTCATTTAATATGTTATAAGTTGAATGAAAGGTATTTAAAGGTGTTATAAAATTAATAGGTTTTAAAAAATTAATAAAAACTGTAACTAAGAGTTAAAATCATTTATAAATGCATTTATATTGTAAAACAGTGGAAAGACAATAACTGAGATTATAGCTGGGTGAATTTAGCCTGAAACTATTATTTAAGTGTAAATTCTACACTAACCTTTCCTTTGTTTATGGTTGCTTCAGGCCTAACCTCGCCCTTTGCCTTTGCCTGTGGTTATTTCATAATTGAGAAGAGCTGGGACATCACTGTCTCCTCTTCTGGTATTAGTAACCCTTTCTCTCATGAATTCAAGTGTAAACTAAATAAATTGCTGCCTGATAGAATAAGGTTAAATGGCCACTGGAGTTTTATTATCTCCAAAATCAAAAAGGGGGGTGGAGGGGGAGAAGTCTCCTGCCTTGACGGTCAGTGTTCCTAAGAGTGGCAATTCATGAGAGAAAGCAGTCTGTCTCCCTGAGGCTTCAAATAGCCTCGGTAAATATATAAAGTTAATCTTGTGGCTTATCCAAAATTCTGCTGATTTCAAGGTAAAATATAAAGTTCTAAAACAAAATGGTGCTAAGGCATTGAGAACATTTTGGTTATTACAATCCATTAAGTAAGAAAGAAAATTCTTGTGGTAAACTGCATGGTCATAGTGCAAATTAAGAAGAGTTTCAAAAGTCTTTGAAAAGTTTAAAGTAACTAAAGTCATGTTGTTGTGCCAAACTATTCATGTCTGCCTATTTGCTCAAATTGTTGAGGTTAAATATGCAGTTATATTTATAAATATTCTTAAAGCCCAAATTGAACTAAGCAGGATGAAAAAGTCATAGAAATCTGATTATGGAAACAATTGGGAAAAGGCCTCCTCTTTGCAAGAGCTTTTAAGGCAAGACTAGGTGTGGCAGATTAAACCTATCTACTAGGCTAGGGAATTAAGAATCAGTTTGCCTGGTAATTTCCCAGTTTAAACCTTTGTCAGCCATAAATTAGAAAAAAACAAAACAAAACAAAACAAAGATTAGGTTAATTTTCACAGAAGAAAAATGTTGATGTAACCTGGCGGCCTGCTGCCTCAGTCTCCCACTCCCGGGTTGGACAGCAGTGGAGGAGACCAGTTTAGGCCAGTCCTATGGGCAGTGGAAGGATGCCCAAGAAGGAGCTAACTAAGTCGGTGCCATTTCAGCACTAAATTCTATTCCTTATTTGACAAAGGGGGGGAGCAGGTAAAAACTAAAATGGTTGGAATGTGATAGAAGAAGCAGTTAAATCAAACTTTTGCGTGGGAAAGTTAAATCTCAGATAAGCTGTAACTTCTGAAGTATCCAATCTATAGAAAAACAGGAAGAGCTTGCATGCTAGGCTTAGGGGTATAAATTGTGTCATTTTTCTTTGTTCGGGGCACCAGCCATACCTGGCTCTGCGCCCCTTCTTGCAAGATTGAGAATAAAGTATTTTCTTCTCCACAATCTGGTGAGCCTTATTTTCTTCCAGAAGATTTCTTTCCAACAAAATAAGGTAATTAGTGGCTCTATTAACAAATTTCAGTAAGTAAAGGAAAGTCCATAAAAACTATAGAGAGATCTTTCCTGGGTTATGATTTTAAAAAATTAAGTAATTGTGTAATGTGTTTTGAAACCTGGAAGTCAGTATGCATGTGTTTTAAAACCTGGTAGTCAGTTATGCTTTTAAATTAATAATTTTCATAACTTAAAGAAAAGAAGTTTTTAGCTTCCTGTAAGGGAAAAAGAGAACATTCCTTGCATAAACTATTATGGTTTCAATTTTATTTAACTTGAGTGTAATCTCCCATAGTTAATTTATAAACTAAATTAACATATGTACAAAATCTTTACAGTAATGAAAATTGTAAGTGAAAATTGTAAGTTCACATTGGTGAAATTAGGCTAAAGGGAAAAGATTGTAGATATGCTCTCTTAAATAAAGAGTAAATTTCTTTCATTGGTAATTGTAATTTAATAAGTTTATTTAAACATGAGGTGGCTAGTCAATGTGGTTATAGTCAATTATAAAGAGTTTGTAAAACATCTTCCAAACTGAAAATGTTTAAATAGTTCTAGTTGTAGAAGTTATTGTTAACTAAAGAAACTTAGATTGGTATTGGTAGCAGAAATAACTTCATGATAATAAACCTGTCTGAAGGCCACTGCAAAATACACATTTAAGTAAATGGTAATAAAAAGTTGTCTTGATTCTATTGGAAAAATTGTTTTCATTCTAACAATGAAAAATAATATTTTTCCTCTATTACTAAAGTAAAGCACCTACTGTTATCTTCATAGTAAAATTGTGTAAGTAAATAGTCATTTGATATATGTATTGCGTTAAGTTGTTTAAGATATATATAAAACAAGGAATAAACTTTAACATTGTCAAACTCTTGTGCATTCAAACCAGGCCTTGTATACATTACAGGTGGCCTCTCCATGTGAGTTATTGGCTAGGCTGGTCACTGACCCCTCAATTAAAAATATGTGCTATATCAGTCTCTGGTTCTGCTCCTGAAGTCGATGGAAACTATATTGCAGTTTCAAGCTCCTGCAGCCAATAATGACTCGGTACAGCCAAGTGTACAATGGATATCGCCTCCAGACTGGCACTGTTCCATGGTGCCAGAGAGCACTATGCACCAGGCTAGTAGAATACTGGAAAATCTCTAGAATACTGGAAGGATGCTGCAACTTGCTCACTGCGTTGAAGAACATGCTAAGTGGAGCCATGATACCAGGAGACTGTAAGTAAAACTTAAACACAATTGGCATTATGGCCTGCTCTCATGGAGAGATAACATGTAAAGTATTACAAACCTGAAACTCAAAACTAATAATGGCAACTCTGAATCCTTATGCACTAAGTAATACATTAGTTAGTATTAAGTGCTGTACTTTTATCCTGTACTAAATATATGCCTAATAATTGTAATGTTATCTTTTCTATTTTGGATCAAGTGCAGAAGTATATTAGACATGTTAAATTCCTGGTAAAATCATTTTCTAAACAGTTAATAACATGTCTATAGAATAAGGTGGCAGTCTCAGCCAGTCTCAAGTTAGCAAAAGTGAGGCTTGCTTGCTGATGGTGAGTCACCTATTGAACAAGTCAAAATTGCTAGAAATTGTACAATGAAAACCAAGGTGTAAAAATCTTTATTCTGTAGTTCTGATCACTCCCACAGGTGAAAACTAAGAGTATTTCCAAATTAGTGTTCTAATCCTGAGTGAAGCCAGTTGCCCAAGGAGTGCCAGTTCACCAGGAGCATCTGACAGAGCGAATGAGTGTCAATCATTGAACAGCTTGGAATGTGTCTTCAGACAAAGCTAAGTGTCTGTTGCAATTTCTCTCTAAAGATGGATAACTTAAAAAAGAATATTTGCTGTTCCCACCAGCTTTTAAGGAGTGCCATCTTTATAGGCACCTAACCTTGTCTACCTCTGTAATCCAATGTGTCCTCTTTTAAAAAAATGGGTATTCCAAATTTTTAATTAAGTTTGTTTCTTTCAGAGTGAACATCTTATTAACCATATGAAAACTTCATCCAACTTCGTACAGAATGCCAGATCCATCTTCCTCCAGTTAGAATAAATTAAGAGTTTTACACCTTATTAGGCAATGACTACAGCCCATGGCCAGCAGGAAGCAGTTACAGAAAAGAGATCGTCTCCCTTCAGCACCCCTTTTAAATTAAAGGTGTAAATTCTTTAAGAGTAAAATAAAAGTAATAGATGGACCTGGAACCTGACTGGAAATCCACGTGAGTGCCAGTGGCAGCAGAATAACTGCGGGAGGCCCCTGCCCAAGATTCTGCTGTCCAGAATGAAAAGTTCTAAACTTCTAAAAACGGTCCTTGATGCTGTACTAAAGACTGATAAATAATCAGTCAAGACAACAAACAGTCATCCACCTCATAGCTACAACAATAATTATGCCAAAGCTTAGCAAGTAAACTTTGACAAAGGGGGAAATGATGTGGGCTATGGGTGGAAGGCTCTTTGTCTCTTCAGAGATAACTAAGTTATTTGACTTGTGGGTGTGGAACGGTAAGAGGCTGCAGTCCTGCCCTTAGGGACGGTGACAGCAGGCTCCAGTCCCAGGAAATGTTTAACAAAGCAAGGGCTATAAACTTTAAGTATTTAGGGGAAATGCAAAAACCAAGGCTTATCTAAAATGTCTGGAGTCCTTGCTAAAAGCTTACCTAAGATGTGAAAGAGATATATGCTAATTGAAGCCTATTGAGAACTGAAACAAAGGGACGATTTGGCCTTTCCTCTCTGTATAAAAGACGTTTGAAAATCTTGTTCCGGGCTCGGGATTCAAACAGAAAGCTCCCGAGTCCGGCCGGCCGTCAATAAACCATTTTTCCTTCTCAAAATCATTCCTGAGTCCTGGCCTCTCTATACTAAAATAATTGAACTTCTCTTAAATTCCACAACAAGCTGAGTGTGGTAAGTCCAATAGATCAGATTGTAGGTGCTGGAGTCTGTTGAGGCTCAGGACCTGGCTATCACATTGTCAGTCCAGAGATTCAAATCCCCTAAATATATCTTAAACCCCAACATTAACTGCACCTCCAGCACATTAGCATGAAAGTCTTATGAAGGGAGATCCCATTTGAGTCCAGATTCATCACACATAAACACCATTTCCAAAGAGGGGCCATCTGCCCTGGTAGTTAACCCCATCGGCCATGACCATAACTCCCATGGGTCTCTTTAGCCCTCAAAGGAACCAATATCTGGGGGTTGTATCTGCTTTATCTGTCTCTCTGACTCTGCTCAGTTGTGCATGAGGGCAATCCTTCTGCCAGCCTCCAGACTCTTTTTTAGAAACTCGTAGCCATATAAACTCATTTCTCCTTTCCATTTCCCCCTTACTTTAGGTCAAACAGCATTTTAAAGTCATGGTATTTTATGTAGACATGGATATTCTGCTGATCCGCATTGAACCTTCCATATAAGGTCATTTTCCAGTTGCATCATCAGTTGGTAGTTGATAGTGGTCCCTCGTTGCCAGGGAGGCTCATCCCCGGGTGTCATGTCCACATAGCTGACTTTTAACATTCACTGAGCTACAGGATCACCAGGGTCCATCCCTGAATATTTCCTCACTTGTTCTCTCAATTGTTGCAGGTAAGCAGAGGGAGTTTCATTCTTCTCCTGGGCTACTTTGAAAGGCCTACTCAAGTTTTGAGATTTTGGTACAGCCAATTTGATCCCCTGTATAATGAGGTCTCTAAGATCTTTCATTTGTGCTCTGTCCCCCAGGTCATTATTATCCCAATTAGGGTCTGTGTTTGGGAACTTTTGTTTTGCTGCCATTACCCCCTGTCCAGGTGGATGCTGCCTTTCCCACTCCTTCATAGCTGCCCTCTGCACCATTCCTCTTTCTTCTCCCATAAAGAAGATATTCATTATGGACATAAGTTCAGGCCAGGTGTATAAACTAGGACTTAGGAATTGATCTACTTGTTCAGCCAGCCCCACTGGATCTTCCATTAGAGATTTCATCTCCTTTTTGAAGTTCCTTACTTCAGTACTTGTCAGTGGGGCATTTACATAGCCTATTTCCCCTGGCCTATTGGTACTTCTTTCAGTGAATACAAAGGCTCAAGGGAGTTTTGTTCTTTCACTCTCTTTTCCTCAGATGCTCTGGGGAATGGAAAATTTTGTATACCTTTCTTACACTGTTCCAATTCTTTCCTCAGCTCTTGGTGGGTTGTAACCAGTGGGGTTATTGGCCCTGCTTGATTCTCCTGTTCCCCAGGGTTTATAATGGGTTCTTTTGGACACTCCAAGACTAACAGCCCTTCTCCTGGGAGGGGAAGGGGAACCTAAGGAGGAGGGATATTAGACAGGGGGTCCCAGGATTTAGTTTCTCCAGCTTTTGTTTCTGCAGTCTTAGTTTCTGCAAGCTTAGTCTTAGGGCCTGGATTTTCAGCTTTCATAGGATAGAAAGTGGCCCCCTTTCCCTTTAACCAGCACATGGCATAGTCAGGCTCTTCTTTGGAGAAGAGTGTTTTCCATTAACATACAGTACAAGGTCAGCAAAAAAACAATCCTCATCTGCCCCGTATTTTGGCCAGAATACGTCAGGCAGTAAAATACTTTCCTTGGTCCAGATACAACAGAAGTATTTAATCATTTTCTGCTTGTCTTTTCCCTTGGTCCGATCACTATCGGTCCAATGCCTTAACATTCTCCCTAGTGGACTATCTGGAGGAATGTTTCCAGGGATCCTACAGATACCTCCTTCCCGTTTTTCCCAGTCAACTGACTGCCTCTATTTCCCATTCTGAATCTTGTCTGGGTCTCTTTCTTTTGAATCTTTTGCTTTGTCTGTATCCAGCCCTTTCCCTCACCGGAGAAGGGAAATGCGAATTGGGACTCTGCACTCACTTCACACTGTATGTCACGTGTCTCATGCACATACAGTGAACCTCAGACTCATCAGAATTCCCGACCACCAAGGTAATACTTAATAGCCTTTGTTCTTACCTTGGTCTATGCATGGAGTCACCTGGTCAACAAGAGGCAGATTTTCCCTTCCCTTTTTCTCATCCTCAATCAGCAGATCTAAGTGTCTGTTCTCAGGCTTCCTGGCTGCCAGAGGCGAGGCCCCTGCCAGTGGAGTCCAAAACAGCTTAAACAGCGGGGCACGCCTCCCTGTTGTCCACCCCAGGGGTCTGCTCTTTGAAGCCTCAGAATCCTGGGTAAGCCCCCAAAGCTGTTAGAAAGAAATCTTCCTCTGGAAGAAAATAAGGCTCACCTGATTGTGGAGAAGAAAAGAATTTATTCTCAATCTTGCAAGAAGGGGAGCACAACTAGAAAACATGGCTAGCACCCAGAACAAAGGAAAATGACACAATTTATACCCCTAAGCCTAGCAGGCGAGCCCTTCCTCTGTTTCTCCATAGATTGGTTACTTCAGAAGTTACAGCCTATCTGAGAAGATCTAACTTTCCCATGCAGAAATTTGTGATTAACTGCTTCCCCCATCACATTCCAACCATTTAGTTTTTACCTGCTCCCCTTTGTCAAATAAGGAATGGAATTTAGTGCTGAATTGGTATTGATTTAGCTCTTTCTTGGGCATCTTTTTTACTGCCTATAGGACTGGATTAAACTGGTTTCCTTTGTTGCTGTTTAACCCAGTAGTGGGAGACTGAGGCAGTAGGCTGCCAGGTTACATTAATCAATATTTTCTTCCTTTATGTGAAAACTAAATAATCTTTGTTTCTTACAAGCCTGCCCAGGAATGGTGCTGCTCATACAGAGAGCTGACACAACAAGATGATGCAACAAAAAGAAACACAGATTTCCGAGCCGCTGACAACAACAGAAGTGGACAAAGAAGACGCTGTAAATAGACACAGAGAACAGACAACCGGGTGGGAGGGGGAAGGGGAGAGAAATAAATAAATAAATCTAGAAAAAAAACTTCTTAAAAAGAAAACAAACCCTGAACTCTGGTCTTTGCCATGTATTTTATCTGTGAGTCCTTCCCCCACCAAGAAATGGGGCTCAGCACCCTAATGATGTGGCCCAATCAAAGCCCCAATCATAACTCAATCATGCCCAGGTACAGACCAGATTACAAACATAATCCAATATCTATTTTTGGAATTCATAACCATATCAAACTGCTATACTATGCCATCTTGCTCCAACATGTGGATAGACTTTGGTGAGGGAAGTAACTTATGCTTTATGGTCTGGTAACTGTAAGCTTCTACTTCAAATAAAAACCCTTTATAAAAGTCAACACATTTCTGGTATTTTGCATCAGCACCCCTTTGGCTTAGTAATACACTGAGGCAGGCTAGTAAATTAGGGAATCAAGAGATGGATCTGGAATCTGTCAGGAAACCCACATGACCACAAATACCCCAAGTATGGCTGCTGGTAGAACCTGTGAGATCACACATTCAGATTGATATTTCCTCCAGAATAGAGGAGAAACCCTGGATATTTGCCAGGAGCCTTATCACTGAGAACTCCGGAGGGATCTATGGGTGGGAAAACCAATCAAAATAACAAATATTTGGGATTCCTCCTCTGACAACTTACAAATGGGTGGAGTAATTAATGGTTTAAAGAGCAAGCATGGGCCCTGTTCTTGCTTTTATCCCCTGCCTGGAACAGCATGTAAGTAAACCTGGGAATTTTATATATACTGGGGAATTGTAGTCTACAAATCAGCCCTCTATCTCTTTTCAGTCCCTGTCCTGTCTACCTGGGACCCATAATCTGTTATTGTCTCCCATTTCTCTTCTCTCCATTCCTTAATACATTACTGGCCTAACTAAACTGACTTGCTCTTAAAATTTATTTTTGTAACTTATCCAAGAACCTAGAGAAAATCCATCAACATTACCAGAACTTTAACATGCAGATTGAGGTGGCCTCTGACAGGTTTCCCTTTTGTGAAGTTACTTTTTGTTACTAATATCAATTTAGGTTTCTAATTAATATTGACTTCCTGGAATTAGCCTTTAAAATGTTTCAGTTTAGGGGATGCTTTCACAAACTTCTTACAACTAAAAGTAACTTACCTTTAAACAAACGTATTAAATTACAATTAGCCACCAATGAAGTTTACTTTATCCATTTATAAGAGGGAAGAGCTACATTTCCTTCTTTAACTTAATTTGATTAAACATGAACTTACAACATTCTTCACCTTAAAGTTTTAATATATATAATGTTAATTTATTTATTTGGTATTCTATAAACCTAGGGAAATAACACCCAAGCTAAATAAAATAAAAGCCATTATAGTTTATGCAGAGAATGTTCTTTGTCCTTCCTTTACAGGATGCTTAAATCTCTTTTCTTAAAATTCTAAAACATACAGCTATGTTCTAGAATATATTACAATTGTTTAATTTGTTTTAATTATAATTCAGAAAAATCATTCCATAGCTTTCAAGGACTTATCCTTTACTCACTGAAATTTGGTAATAGATTTATTAACTACTTTTATTTTAAAGTTGTTAAAAGGTTAAATTGGGGAATTATAGGACAAACTGATTCTTAATTTCCTAGCCTAGAAGATAGTTTTAATCTGCCACATCTAGCCTCTCTGTCAGATGTCTTGCAAAGAGAAGGCCCTGGGGACTTTGCATGTCAAAGAGTTTAGGAAAATCTATTTTCCCCTTTACAAAAGTTTCTATATTCAGTTTTCAATATGGCCTTACCATCCTGCTTAGCTTAATTTGGGCTCCAGGAATATTCATTCACATAAATAACCATGAGGATTATATATTTTTAAAGATACTTAGATTATACAAATGTCACATAAAAAAGGGGGGGGGGAGGTTTCCCATATGCCCTACTCTTCACAACTTTCACGTTTTTCCACATTAGCAACATCCTTCATTAGTGTGGTACATTCATTGCAATTGATGAACACTATTTAGGGCACTGCCACTGTAGCAGTTTGATATAGTTATGAATTCCAAAAACAGATATTAGTTTATGTAAATTGGACTGTACCTGGGTGTGATTAAATTATGATTAGGGCTTTTTTAAAATTTATTTTTTATTTTTATTTTACTGTCTTTTTTAAAAGATACATAGATCTCAAAAAATGTTACATTAAAAAATATAATGATTCCCTTATACCCTACACCCCCCCAATCCTCCCACATCAACAATGTAAACTATAATCCATGCAGTGTAGCAGCGCTCCAAAATGTGTTCGCGAAATGCAATGGATGTGACACAATGATGAAAGAGGTTGTTGATAATTAGAGATTTGATTGGGCCATGTCAGTAGGCTGTTGAGTCTCTTGGGGTGGGGACTCACAGGTAAAAGACATGGCAAAGGACAGACTTAGGCTTTTTGATGCTGGCGTTTCGATATTGGAGTTTGATGCCAAAGTCTTAAGCTGGAGCCTTGGGAAGTAAGCACACAGAAGAAAGTGAAGCAACCTCTGGGAAGAGAGGAACTCTGAGCCTGGAAAGAAGCAAGCCCTGGGAAGAGAAGAACCCTGATCCCAGAAAGAAGCAAGACCTGGAAAGAGAGAAACCCAGGAAGCCTAAACCCTGGCAGACATTGGCCCTGGCAGACAGGAAAAACAGGTGTAATAAAGGAGCAGTTTTGGGACTTGCATATTGTCCTCAATGAAATTGCAATGACAGATACAGACATTATAAATCTTTCCATAACCTACAGATTTGGATAGGAGAAAGTGTAAACTACAATGCAAACTTTAATGCACACTTAGTGGCTGTATTAGTCAGCCAAAGGGGTGCTGGTGCAAAATACCAGAAATTGGTTGGTTTTTATAATGGATATTTATTTGGGGTAGGAACTTATGTATACCAGGCCATAAAGCATAGATTACTTCCTTCACCAAAATCTATTTCCACATGTTGGAGCAAGAGAGATGCTGATGTCTGCCAGGGTTCAGGTTTTCTGGGTTCCTCTCTTTCTGGAGCTCATTTCTGTCCAGGCTCACCTCCTCTGTTTTCTCCACAAGGCCAGCCCTAGACTATGATGCTCTCTAGCTTTTGCACCTTGCCAAAAGGCCAGCTGTAAATTATTAAGTGACCAGCTCTTTCTCTCTCCCTGGGGCACAATTCTTTCTGGGCTCAGCTGCTCTGCTTCTCTATGTGCTTACTTCCCAGGCTCCAGCTCAAAACTCCCAACTCTGTCCTTTGCCATATCTTTTATATGTAAGTTCCCCACCCACTCAATAATCTACTGATGTGGCTCAAATCCCTAACCATAATGTAATCAATTAAAAGTGATAACTCTGACAGACCAGTTTACAAACAATCCAATAACTATTTTTGGAATTCATAAACAGTGCCAAACTGCTACACATATCTCAGCAAGATGTCTGTAACTGCCAAAGTAGATAGTACCCCAAATAGCCCAGATTCTGAAGGCTCTGGAGACATCTGGACACTGTAGTTAGGGCAGATAGCTCAGGAGTATGGTCCCTTTCCAGTGAGTCCTACTTTGGAATTTATGCTCCCCAGAGTGACATAGTTGGAATCAGTTGTGGTTATTTCCTAACAACTTCTGCCCCTTATAACTCAGGGGAAAGCAAACTTGAGACAACCCCATCTCCTGTCCTTTTGGTCAAAGTCTTTTTTCAAGTGTATTGCTGCTTGGTACTTGGTAGCAATCCGTCAGTGCCAGGGAAGCTCATCTCCAGGAGACATGTCCCACACTGGGGAAGATAATGTATTTATATGCTGAGTTTAGCTTAGGGGGAGGCCACATTTGACCAACAAAGAGGCTCCCAGGAGGCAACTCTTAGGCACCCTATTAATACCAGGCTAAGTTTCAATTTCAAGAGTAAAGGTCCATACACACATGTCATCAATATCCAGGGCCCATCAATGGGACTTCCTTTCACTAGTCATTCCTCCTGTGAAAAGGGGGAAAATAACAGAGCTTGCTAAGAAATGGAAGAAAAGGATGGAAATATGCTCAAAGATTTGGTGTGAGCTCCTCTAGGTAAAGAGAGGGAGATTTGATTTGTGCATTGTAGCAGTTTGGTATTATTTATCAATTCCAAAAATAAAAATTGGATTATGTTTTTAAATTGGTCTCTTCCACTGGGTACATTAGATTGGATTGGATTCGGAGGTTTCAGTTTTACTTGATTAAATAATGATTAATGCTTGATTGGGCCACATCAGTAGGATGTTGAGTCCCTGCCTCCTTGGGGAACTCACAAAGAAAATAACATGGCAGGAGTGAAAGTTGGAGTTGTGAGCCAGAATGCTGGGAAGCACACACACAGGAGAAGAACACAGAGCAATAGATAAGGCTCCATAAACATGGCAGAGGCCCTGGAAAGAGAAAGAGCCTGATAGTCTACAGCTGACCTTATGGAGAGAACAGAGTAGCTAATCCTGGAGAGAAATGGGTCCCAAGAGAGAGATGAGACTTATCCAAACCTACAGCTGATATTGGAAGAAGCTGTGATCACAAAGTCTTAAGAGAAAGAGGGAGGCTGAACCTTTGTAGCTGTAGCAGCCATCCTTCTCTAATACGTGAGAACAGACTTTGGTGAAGATAACTTACACTTTATGGATGGTAACTCTAAGTTTCTACCCCTAGTAAATACCCTTTTATAAAAGCCAATAGATTTGTGGTATTTTGCATCAGTACCCCTTTGGATGATTAATTAATGTGGCTACCTTGTAAAGTAGTAATTATTTCTCTCCTTGCTAATACTAAGGGGAGGGGCCCCAGCTGTTATTGGTCATACCACCAATGGTGGTGGCCAATGGTGAGGTCTCTTTGGTATATCCAGGGCCACCTCTTGAGACCTCAAGTTCAAGGTCAAGGTCTCAGTGAGGTCTCACAGCCAAGTTATCTGTTGGTCATGTTGTCTGTTGACAATGTTGTGGATTGTCTTCCCCTCATTTGCTTGTATTAGGCTGCCCCCATACATGAGTTTTCCATGTAACTGTCTGGAAAAATATTATAAAACCTAAAATACTTATAAGTTATAAGGTAAGAAAGATATTGTTTTAAAAAATTAAGTGTAGTCAACTCTGAGAAATGCTGCTGGTACTCTGAAGAAGAGAAAAGAAAGATGTCAAGAGAAAAGTGCCAATTTGCTAATATAGAAGTTGTTGATGATCTTACCAAGAGCAATTTCAGTAGAGTGTTGGAAGTAGAAAATAGATCAGATGAACTGAAGTCTGAAGAGTAGCAAAGAAATTGAAACTTTGGAGAATTTTCCAAAATAAATATAGCTTGTGAAATTAAAATGACAACTCTTCATATCTACTTTCTGCATCTGTATCTGTCTTCATTTCTCTCTCTCTCTCCTCATCATTATTAAGATGATAAAAAATACATAATATTTTTCTTCTGATAGGAAATCTTTAGAATAAAGGGGATATTAATGATATTATGGGATATAATGGGAGATATATTTGAGCAGGTGATAGGTAGAGACATTGTTAAATTGAAAGCAAATGTTCAACAAATGCCCTGTTACATAGAAAGACAGATGCTTCATACTCTAAGAAAAGTGACATATCAAATATGTGCAGAAGGCCATATATTTAGTAGTCAGAACATTAGATTTTCATATCTGATGGCCTCTATTTTCTAAATAGATTGGGCTGATACAAAGAAAGAGCAAGAGGAAAGAATTATTTATTTCTAAGAGGGGGAAAATAACTAAGTAATGGAATATTATGTCAATGACAGTGGCTAAGTTTTATGATCATAAAATTTATGTGAAGTCAGTATTTCACATTCTTTGATTTTTGTCAATAGCATTCAATTTCTCAAGTGCTTTCAAAGTAAAGATGAATCGTTGGATATATCCAAGAGTATAGAACAAAAGTTCTATGGATATTAGGACATAGAGTGTTGAAGATATTTCTAAGGAAGTGATTAAAATAAAGAGTGATATATATAAGGGCAAACTGAACTGTAAAGAGGTATGACTTATGCTAATTAGGTAAATTATCAGGACATGATATATATTCCCTGTGCTGAGTCTATGTTAGATAGCTGACATAAAAACACAATAGGGAAATAACATAATAAATCACAGATCTGCAGAGTGTAGCTTACATTGAAATCTAAACCATATATGGTCAATTACACTACGTTTCTCAGATACTTAATGTAGTAATTTGACAATATTGATGAATTGCAAAAGAAAACATCGGATTATGTTTGTAAACTGATCTTTTCCTCTGGGCATATTAGATTACATTGGATTCATTAGGTGTACTTGATTAAGTAATTATGTAAACCTCTTGTGCCAATAGGGCATTGAGTCCTCACCTTTTGATGGGTGGGAACTCACAGATAAAAGACATGGCAAAGGTCAGAGTTGGGGTTTTTGATGTTAGAGTTTTGATGTTGGAGTTTGATGCTAAAGCCTTAAGCTGGAGTCCTGGGTAGTAAGCTCACACAGGAAAGAGAAGAAAGACCCTGAAAGGGTAAAACTCAGAAAGCCTGAACCCACGCAGACATCAGTAGCCATCTTGCTTCAACACGTGAAAATAGACTTTGGTGAGGGAAGTAACTTATGCTTTATAGCCTGCTATTTGTAAGCTCCTACCCCAAATAAATACCCTTTATAAAAACCAGCCCATTTCTGGTATTTTGCATCAGCAAACCCTTGGCTGACTAATACGCTCACTGTGATGGTTAGGCTAATATCTCAACTCAGCCAGGTAATTGTGCCCAGTTGATTGGTCAAGGAAGCACTTGGCTAACTGTAATACAAGGACATTTATGGACTTTAGTCACTAGTGACTTTATTGCATAGACAGTTGATTACATCTACATCGATCAGGGAGATTGCCATTAGTAATAAGTGACAGTTTATCCAATCAGTTGAATGCCTTAAAAAGGAAAGTGATTTAAATATTCAGAGACAATTTCCTACCTCAACTTTGGACAGTCAATGTCTCCTGGGAACTTATCAAGGAACTTCATCAGACCTTCAATGAAAAAGAGGCCACTAACAGTCCATGGCATGAGTTGGCAATAAGGTACACAAAATATCATCACTGGATTCCAAACTTCCACACATGTAAGAAGGATCTGGGTGAGAGTATTTCAACACCATAATAGAGTTTTGTGGAGTCAAACGGTATAATGATATTGTTTGGCTCCTCCTAGATACTCTGCATACAGTGGCAAAGGAAAGAGATGAGTTAAAGGCTTCAAATTTGAAACTTAAGTACTGCATGAATGATGTGAAAGTTTCTGTGTTTTCTGAAAGAAAATCTTGTCTCCTGTAGCTACAGGCTTGAAATAGCTTGGAACCAAACTCAGACTCTCACTGTATGAGGAGCAGAGTTACAAAAGAAACTAAAATCTCAATTATGTAGTGTTTCTGCAGTTAAATTGAAGGCATTGATTGGAAAGGAATGGAACCCAGGGGAGTGGGATGGAGACATGGGATTATGATAATACTGGTGGGGACAATGAAACCACAAATTCTGCTAAGACTTTACCAGATAAGCCTCCAATGGTCGGCTCTGTGGAGACCACGTCTTGTCAACCTTATATCTACCCAACCTCTAGCCTGAACCAGGGAGTCTGGACCTCCTTCCAGCCCCGAGGGGGATACCAGTCAAACTGAAGCTTGCCCTGCCATGCCTCTGGTCTGCCCCAGGAAGTTCTGACCTCCTCTCAGCCCTGAGGCAGGTACCAACCAAACTCTAGCATGCACTGCCAAGCCTCCAGTCTGCCCTAAGGAATTTGCCTTCCAACCCAGCATGAAGAGATTAATCCTGCTGCCACCAGGGAAAAAAACAATGATTCCATTGAACTGGAAGTTAAGTTTGCCAACAGGCCTCTTTGGGGTCCTCTTACCTCTGAATCAACAGACAAAGAAGAGAATTATTGTCCTGGCTGGGGTGATTGATCTTGACTATTAAGGGGGAATAGGACTGCATCCTCATAATGGGGGTAAAGAAGAGTTTGCCTGGAATGCATGAGATCTTCTAGGGTGTCTCCTAGTAGTGCTATGCCCTGTGATGAAAGTAAATAGAAAATTGCAACAACCCAATCCAAGCAGGACTAAAAAGGGCCCAGAATTTTCAGGAATGAATGTTTGGACCACCTCACCAGACAAAGAATTGCGATCAGTTGAAGTGCTTGCTGAAAGTAACATGGAATGTGTAGCAGAAGAAGGTAGTGATAAATATAAGCTTCGACCACATGACTAGTAGAGAAATGAGGACTTTAATAGTCATGCATCTTTCTTCCTTGTTTTGTTATAAGTATGGTGTATATGTACACAAAACAAATTTCTTTATTTTCTTCTTTATCCTTTTTCCCTATCATACGACAAGTTGTATTAGTTTCATGTCATAATATTTAAAGACGTCAAATTTAAGAGTGACTATTACCTAAGGACTTGTATCTTATTCTGTTGGGAATTAAGGCATTTCCAGTTTTATGTAGGAGAGTTGAATATAGTTAGGTGGAAATATGCATATCTGTTATTTTTACTTAGAGACCAAATATGGTATAAGGTAATATGTATGGTTGCTGATTTGACATGGAGTGGACTGTGATGGTTAGGCTAATGAGTCATCTCAGCCAGCTAATTGGGCTGAGTTGTTTAGTCAAACAGGCACTGGTCTAATTTTAATATACAGACATTTATGGACTTTAGTCACCAGTGACTTTACTGCAGAGACAGTTAATTTCATCTACATCAATCAGGGAGATTGCCATAAAAAAATGAGTGATGCACTATCCAGCCAGTTGCATGCCTTAAAAGGGGAAGTGATTTCAGCATTCAGAAAGAATTTCCCAGCTCATCCTTGGACAGCCAATGTCTCCCAGAAACTTATCAAAGACCTTCATTGGACTTTCATTGGAGCTCTTGTTTGCAGCCTGCCTGTGCAACCTGGACTTGTGTATCCCCACAGTCACATGAGAGACTCATAAAATCACATACTACTGGTAGATATCTCCTGTTGTTTCTGTTTCTCTAGGGAACCCTGACTAATACACTCACCATCAAATCTTATCACTTTTATGAAAGATATGAATCATGAATATATTTTTTGAAATATATGAATACATGCTACATCTATTGCACCATATGCACTAAATCTGCTGTGTCTCCTGCCTCAATAATTCTTTACTTAACATAGTAATGGTCTATAAGTCCTGCAAAAGTACAAAGTGACTAAAACTATTTGTTGCTTAATGGATGTATAGAGAACCACTCAGATTCCAACTGTCCAGGACTGGGGCACTCATCTCCCCAAATGCTAACAGTAATGGTGGCTGACAGTTCTTAGGTGAATAACATAGTTTAAAAGAGGCATACCATCCAAGTTCATGCCTCCTTGAAAATTCCAATGATTGATCAATGTGGAGTTAAATAGTCTGGCCCCTCACCCCAAACAGACAAAAGCTGAAAGTCTATTTTAGGTCCAGAGTTATTCATCTGTTGACTGACTGAAACCTTTTCTTTTTTTTTTTTCAGCTGCAGTGTAGTTCAATGTCTTTCCTTGCCTGACTCTGCTTACTGCACTCCCTCAACATTTTTGATCCTTATTTTCTTCAATAAATTTATTGAATAAAAATGTCCATCTTAATGGCTTCTTCAAGAGGAGCTAGGCCTGTGGTGCTACTTGATGTTTCAAGGACTGATACACTACAGAGACTCTAATATAAAATTTTGTAGTTGCTTCATGGAATCCTGGATTGGCAGTGGGGCCCCAATCAACTGTGATAGTTGGAACATGCAATATTTACGTGTTCATTAAAATTTCCCCTTATGGTAATCTGGAAGATTATAACTGTGGAAAAGAATGTCCCTGAGGAAAAAAGGTGTCAAGTCTTTGAAAACTATGTGAGATGTGTTCATTATAGAGCATTGGATGCTTGTACAATCAATGCTTTAAGGAAGGACAATTAATGTCTTAGGACAAGTAATCACATATTAAAGATTATGTTGAAAACCAGAATATGTCTTTGACAGATTATAGAAAGACTCCTATATCCTGTTTCAGAAAATTGAAAAAGATGAGGAGGAAGGAAAATATTTATAAGAGGAGCAGTAGTTGTTGAACTCTTAGTCTGCAGGTCTTCTATGCCTCATCAAGGCCTGGTTGAAAGAAATTGGGATGGTGCATCTAGTTCACTGCAGGTGAAAATATGGATTTTTCCATATCCCTTGAACTTGTTACTTTTTAAATTAATTCCTTTATCCTGGTTTATAGCTAGGGCTTGTGCTTTACCTGAAGAATAATAGACATCTCTGCCTTGCAAAACATCACATGCCTACCTCATGATCTAATCCTACTTTCTTTTCTGGCCAGTGGATAAATAACTAAGGATGGGCAAAACATAATTTTTTTCTGGAAATTTTGGGTTTTTAAGACAGGAAAAGACAATATCCCAAAGTAGCTGCCAAACCTATCCAATATGAACCAATAAGCATTAAGTGAATGTTAATGTGGTTGGACTTGAAGCTACTAGATCAAGGGTAATAGAACATAAGCCTAAATAAAAGTGAGTTTATAGATATGGAGACAGTCTCCTGCAATATGGAGCTTAACACTGGCAAGGACCTTGTTAGGGTATGTAATGGAAGCTTAAAAGGAGTAATGACCTACAGTAACTAAAGTAGAAATTCAAGAATTATTATGGAAAAGATCTTATAAAGAAATGAAAGGGTCAAAGATATGAGCATGTTATAGTGTATATCTATATAGGACAAGAAAACCCATTTATATTCCATAATAGGGGTTAGAGGAGAGTCCAGCACCATTGAAAGCTACTTTCTGCAAGCCAGTGTCAAGGACTGGTGTTAGTGTTACAGAATTGAGTACACCAGTAACAATGAGGGTAACTGGATTGCAAAGAAATCGGGTCTGATGGTTGAATTTAGAAGCAAGTAGGGCAAAACTATCATAAATCACATCAAGGTTGAAAGTGCCTTCAATGGAGATTGTCCCTCAGAAAACCATGGTAGTGTTAACAGACCATATTATCTATAGGGACATTAAAGATTTTTTTTTAAAGGGTGTTCTTCAATCTATATGATCAAATGAAATCAATGATGGGTATCAGGACAATAATCCACTATATAAATTCACAGTTGCTTGCCCAGTTTGGTACCTGATCCCATTCTTCAGAACTAGAACCCATAGGATGAAAGAGAGGAGTGGTATTCTAAAAGTAAAGACCATACAAAGCATAGCAAGTGGATTCGGAAATGATTCCATGAGTGATTCTTCAAAAAGACTTACAGAAAGTTACTTTAGCAACCATACACTGAGGAAATGGATGCAACAAAACATTTTGAGAACTATTGGGAATATGTTATAAGTTGGCTTTAATACCTGGGAACCTGAGATGTTATCTCGGTTTCCCCATTAATGTTTGCGCATATGGGAACAGGTAAGAATGGAGGCCTGATCCTTGAACAGTTTATACAGCTTTTGCTATTTCTGCTAGGTCCTCTCACCCACCAAGTGGTCATTTACCTGGTCCTCAAATACATGACGAAATGAAGATAATTGTTAGTTGGCAGAACACTTGTATTGGCTCCTTGGTCTGTAGGCCAAAACCTCTCATGGGAGGATGACAAGCAGAGCACTTTGAAACTACCTTTTCTCCCAACCAAGAAAATATATCAAAACCTATCTTTGTATCCTGAGAGAATTGCTGAGCTTAATGGCATCCTTAAGCATCAAAGGAGTGTAGACATCACGGGCCTTATTGTATTTACTTTAATTCAGCAGTCTATTCCCATAAAAAATCTGATGGATCCTAGGGAACTATAGTGGACCACTGAAAACACAATCAAATAGTTTCCCAATTGCAAATTCTGTGCCAGATATGGTGTCTTAGCTAAAGTATTTTACTACAGCCTTGGGTAAAAAAATGCATCCTTTGATCTGTAAAATGCATTATTTTCAATCTCCATCAAGAAAGTGAATCAGAAACAGGTTTTATTCACTTGGAATGGGCAATCATGTTCATTTACAGCGATGCAAGTTAACTTGCCCCTACCTTCCATGATACAATAGTTTGGAAGAATCTGGCATGTAGACATTCTGTGGAGCATCACATTGTTGCATTATATCAATGTCTTCATGTTGCTCAGACCAGATAATCAAAAAGTAGCAATAGAGTGGAGACTTTGTAATGCAAATGCCTTCCAGAGAGTAGAAAATGAATCCTATAAAGTTTGAGAGTCCTGCC